>NC_063231.1:10888519-11202750 GCF_020740725.1 Corvus hawaiiensis
TGGAATCACGGCATCACAGAAAGGCCTGGTTTGAAAGGGACTTTAAAGATCATCCGGTTCCATCTCCTGCTAGACCAGGCTGCTCCAAGCCTGTCTAACCTGGCCTTGAGCACATCCAGGGATGTGGCAGCCACAGCTTCCCTGGGAAACCTGTGCCAGGACCTCGCCAGCCTCACAGTCAGAACTTCTAATATCTAACCTAAATCTACTTTCAGTCAGTGTGAAGCCATTCCCCCTTGTCCTGTCCCCCTCCATGCTCCATGTGGGCTCCCTTCACGACAGAAGGTTGTGAACTGTTTGTTCATCCATAGCTTGTGCTTCCTACAGCTTGGCAAGCACCATGGTCCATGAAGACGTATGGCTCAAGCTCTGGAGACACGGCATTCCCATCAGTCCCAAGAACTCAGAGCACCCTGGGGCCCATCTGTGTGAAGCCCAAAATGTTAAGGAAGAAATATGTGACAGTGGGGCCGTGCTGGTGTGGGCTGGGTGCGAGCCAGGGGCTGGTGGTGTCAGCAGCACCGGGAGCCCCAGCGCTCCCAGGCAGCCCGAGCACACGTCCGTGTCCTGCTGCAGCGGCTGGAAGGGTGTGAAGGTTTGCGTGAGAGCCTTGGCACTGAGCGTGCACATGTGTGCTGGTGGTTGTGTAAACGTGCAAGGCAGACATCCTGCATTTCCACACGCCATGCCCTCACATTTCATTTCCTCCCTAATGCATCCCACGCCTGGGAGTCAGCTGGCAGCACGGTTTGGTGCCGTACCCCGATGCACATCAGAAATCCAGGCCAGAATTATTCTCCCTGTTGACCAACATTTCTGAGACAATAGAAAGACGAAATTAATTGCAGAACTTATGTTTTTAGAAGTAAATGGAATTAAGCAAAAATGTTCTCTGCCAAAATCTGATCCAGTAAGAGTAAGAGTGAAAGAGAAAATAAAGGGAATGTTACTGGAAACACTACTTTGTAACACTGCATTTCCCAGCAAAGATGACCTTGGGTACAAGCTCTGATCAAATCCACATTGTCCTAACGAGGTACCACTGCACTGATCAACTGTTTGTAAGGGCTGCAACAATCCTCAGCAGCAGACCTGGGTAAAGCACCCCTGGAGCAGTGCTGTCACGCAGGACCCTGTCACTGGCTCCCAGCTCTGCAGAGCCCTGAACCACTTCACTGGCTGCAGCAGCAGGAAAGCTTTACATTAGCACGTTACCTGGCTGTTGGGGATGCCCACCACAGGGTGTGCAAGCTCTGTTGCCCAGACTCTGTCTTTAAGCAGCCTTTTGCCATGACAGCATCAGCTCTTCACCTGTGCATGTCCTGGTGCAGACCAGCCTGTGCATCCTCCACACAGCAGCAGGATTGAATTTCTTACAAATGAGTATAATCAGGTAACAACACTGCTTTGGGGATAAAGAGATCTTTGTAGTCGACTTGATACTCTGGTTTTGTTATGTCCTTCTCAAAGATTTTTTGACAAGTTTTTATGCTTCACCTGATCATGGCTGGTGGTTCTGGGGGCCTCTTGCACTTGACATTATTAAAAATCAAAGGGTAAAATGATGCCAGGGTTTCCTTTTGTCCCTGAGAGCTCGTAGGACTGGAATTGACCCTGTGCAGAGAAAGTCTGTCTGTGACCCACAGGCAGGCAGAGGCAGGACCCCATCCATGGTGAGAGAGCGAGTCAGGGCGCTCTGCCTCCCTCTCCTTTCGGGTGGAGGAGCTGTCATGGTCCCTTGTCATTGTCACAGGAAAGCCTCTCTATTGTCACCCACCTAGTGGGGGCCTCCAGAGAGGGGGAGGTGCAGCCCAGCAGAGTGACCATACCTCAGGGACAGGGACACCCCAGGCTGGGGTGTGGAGCAGGGCTGGCTGCTGGCCAGGGCTTGCCCTGCACGGATCCAGCCTCCTGGATGGCTCAGGAACGAGCTGTGCTAAGCTCAGTTCCAGGGCTTAGGGCTTTTCAAAACATGAAAGACAGCTCGAGCAGTGCCCAAACTGCCTAGCTCCACCTCATCTGAGAAAAAGTGAGAAGAAGGGGATATCCAAAATAATGAGTTTTCTGAATATTTATTCAAAACATGACAACAGATAAACTCCAATCACATGTTGCATTCAAATATTGGGATACTTATTCCAAATATGGTCCTGCTGCAATTGTATGATAAACATGAAAGCGAGAGTGCGGTTATTTATGTCCTGCCTTCAGCTCCTCAATAGCATGTTTAAGTTTAGGGTATTTATGCTCTTTCATCCAGCTGTCTGACTTTATCAGGTCCTGTACAACTTGTGAGAGGCAACCATGCCAGCAGCAGAGCAAGCCCCAGCAGACTTTGGTAGAATGGGCTTCCCTCATGGAAAGCACATTATGTCCCTCCTGCTTCTCTCCTGGCCCCCATGGAGCGGTTCTGGCACAAAACTCTTGTATTACATAGACCCCTGGCAAGGAGGGAGAGCCTTTCTCCCTGGCTGGGGCTGGAGGAGCTTCCAATATCATTTAAATGAAACAATAACTTGATGGTAGAGAGCGAGGGTTATTTGGGGTGCTCCAAGAAGGCACATACTGTGCCCAGGAGCAATGGAAATTTAGGCAAAGGGAAGTTTTGACTAAAGAGCCAAAAAAAGCTCTTGGCAGGACCTCCTGTACTCTGTGGAGCCACCTCTCGCGTGGCAGGATGGATGCCCTCCTTAACTGCTGATTTGGAATTGGATTCACGCTTACTGCTAGGGCATTGTGCTTGCTTTCATGCTCTGCTCTGGCCATGGACTGAAACTGTCAAAAGTCCCCTGAAAAGACAGGGCTGGAGCTGTACCCAGCACAAACATTCTCCTGGGCCTTGGTTAGGCTCCAGCACCTCAGAGCCCAGGGCTGGGGATTCCACATCTGCCTGGGAGAACAAACCTGAGGACATTGGGGTGGGGCAGTGGAGACTGGACAAGCCATCCCCTGAGGCAAGTGCAATGCCAAGAGAACAAACACACCCTGCATCCTAGTTCTGGATGAAGGAACTCAGAAACCCATTGTTGACTCTGGCTAGTCTGAGTTGTGGGCTCCAACACTGGGGTTCTGGGCAACAAAGCCACTGAGGACGGGCAACAAAGCCACTGAGTGCCACCAGTAATGGCGAAAAATTCCACCCAGAGTGACCTTGTGCACAGCCATGCACCGATACCCACACACCCTGTGTTCCTCTGAGTTTATGCTATCTCCCAGATCTCCCAATTTCACTGTCCCTCACCCTTAAATTAAAGACATATTGTTACATCAGCTTTTCCAAGTGCTTGTCAGCTTTATGATCTATTGAGAGCTCCTTGGGGGCTTAGCCCTGGACCCTGCCCACAGCAGAAAGCGCAGGCTGCGCTGGTTGCTTTGCACACAGCAGAAAGCTTCCAGGGGAAAATCAGACAAATTCCCCAGGTGCCTGCTTTGCACTTGAAAATTAGTGTTGGATAATGCCTCCAAGTCTTGAATTCATGCTTGGAAGCTTTGTCACAGATTTCTTGTGCACATGGATGTACAGCATGCTCAGAATCCATGGGATTTCTGCATGTACAGCATCCAGGTTCTCCTCCACCTACCCAGAGTCTAACCCATTAAATGTATCTTAGCCCTTGAATGATGACAGCAAAGAGTGAAGAGAGAACCTCAGCATGTTCTGACGTTTCTTTGCTGTCCCTCAGGGTTTGTGTCTCTCTATTAAGTCATGGCAACCTTGTACCTTGTCTCAGAGCAGATGCTCTCTGTCTCTTCATCTTAGCTGCTCTTGTTTCCCTCTGGTCTGCCTTCATAGAATCCCAGAATTGTTTGGGTTAGAAGGGACCTTGCAGACCACTCAGTTCCAGCTCCCCTGCCATGGCAGGGACACCTCCCACTGTTCCAAGGCTGCTCCAAGCCCCAGTGTCCAGCCTGGCCTTGGACACTGCCAGGGATGCAGGGGCAGCCACAGCTTCTGTGGGCACCCTGTGCCAGGGCCACCATGCAATCCTCCTCTGAGGCCAACTGGGTGATGGAAACCAGGTAAATGCACATCAGCCTGTTAGATAAGTCTGCCCCAGGGTAAGAATCTACCCTTGGCTGCACTCTTTTGGTTGCTTTTGACTGCACTTTTGCATGGATCTCCCATTGGGGATCAGCAAACATAATTCCTTGATTGCAAAACTTAGCCAAAAGCAGCTTCAAAATTCACTTGTCAGTCTGATCTAAGTTTAGCTGGGTTCCTTCCATTCTTGACTGATGTCATATGGTTTTCCAACACCTACAATACTTTCTACTTCACAGTGTGAAGCCATTAGTGTATTATTGAATATTAATCTCATTAAAGCTGTTTCTCTCTCATATATGTCCATTTTTTCTCCTACTTTGTCATTTTTTTTCATAAAGAAAGACAATAGTGGATGAAGAGATGGCTTTATTATTAGTTTAGAGAACAACAAAGCAAAGAGGCACACGCTAAGATGCACGAACAGGGTGCTTGCTCTCCAAAACCACTGAGGGTGGTGAGATGGTCTGAAAAAGACAATCAGGCCTTCAGGACCTGAAAATACAAGTCCAGCCAGGAGTCCAGACCGTGGAACAGTTGTTTGTAGAAACACTTTTCTGGATGGGCAGGGGGAAGCGTATTCTGGAGGGCACTGATTCTGGGAGGAAAGATGAGGGCAATCCCAGTTGCGGCCGTTTATCAGAGCACCCCTTTGTCCTCCTCACAAACCAGCGCATGGCACCACCCAGGCACGCTCCAGGCCTCAGTGTGCAGGTGTCAGAGCCGAGCCTGCAGCCCAGAGGGTTTTCTGCATTTTCTGCATTCACCAAACAGAACCTCAACACCTTCCAGAAGCCGCCCCCGGCCGTGCTGCCCCGGGACACCCCGCGCTCCCGCCCAGGCATCTCGTAAGTCACAGCAACAGCAAAGGGATTGTGCCGGCGTCTCCGAGGCTGGGATTGAGCCCAAGCATCACAAAGTCCTGCACAAAGTCTGTTGATACTGATGGTGGCATCTCATCTGGAAGGAGCCCAGCGTGTTTCTCACAGCCTGGCGAGCTGCGGTGCCAGCGAGAGAAGACGGGGCTGTGTTTGTCAGCTGAGACCATTCGCATCTGCTCCTCCATCCTCCCCTCCTGCAGCTGTGCCGATCTGGGTGCTTTCTCTGGAGCAGTGCTTCCTCAAGCCCTGTGCTGGGAACAGCAGTGGGCAGCCCTCTTTGGCTAAGCTAAAACCAAAGCTGGAGGCAGGGAGATAAAACCAGTTCTCCCACTGTGCTGCGCTCAGCAGAACTAATTGAGGGGCCTATTGAGAAACAATACACAGCAATATCCACATTACAGAGCCTTTTGTGCAGGCCAGAACCACACTTAAAAGCATCTTCCAGTTCTTTTGCCACCCGTGCTTCATTTCCCATCTAGGAAAGCTGAGCAGCAGGGAAAGCTGAGAACTTGCTGATTGGCTCAGATTGCTCGGTGAAGTCTCCCATCAGCCACCCTCCCTCCCTGCCATCTCAAGGCATTGCTAACGTGGAGCATAAGCAGAGGGAATTCTGCCCATAGGGAGGTAACCAGATGGATTTTTCTGACAAGTTTTCCACTTAGAGGCATTGCTCATGCAGGTTTTTACACTCTGGGTCAAGCAGAGGTTTCCAAACCCTTTGAGCATGATTTATCTGCAGCAGCACTCCCATTGCCTGGACCCTACTGCTTTCAAGGAAATAGCTGCCTAGGAGCTTGGGCAACTTGGAGACAGAATTTGGCTTTCGACATATGAGAATTTAGGCTTCAAATCCAGTAAGGATGAAGCTGATTCTGGGAGCAACAGCTTGAAGATGAGGCTGGGGTGTGGTGTCCATTGCAGGCTGCTTGTGGGCTGGAGTTGCCAAGGGATTCCCAAGGCTCAGCAGGTGAGAGATGGCCAAGTCACTCACGCTGCTGCAGGAAGCAGGATGTTTTGGTGTGGGTGTTAGTAGGGCAGGCTGCTGACCCCTCTGCAGCCTGAGGAAGGAGATACCAGGGCAGAGCCATGAGTCAGAAATGCCTCCTCAGGGCACCTGGCTGCTGCAGATGGGAACAGGGAAAGGGAGCAGCAAGAGGGTTTGTGCTCAGACAAGCTACCAGGAGAACAGAACACATGCAGTCATGTCATCAGCCTGTGCAGAAGGAACAGCAGGGCTTGGAGATAAGGAAGGGTTATGGATACAGTTAAAAATAATGAATGGACTTCACCTAGGAAGGAGAGCAGGCAGAGAATGAAATCAGAGTTTGCAATCTTATGACAGCAGATAGAGGCAGTGAGCCCTGTTAGGAAGGCTTGTCCTGAGACCAAGAGAGCCATCCCAGCATCCCAGAAGGCTCATCCCTGCCTCACTCAGCCCTGTGTGACTCACTGGTGCAGGGCAGGGCACAGTGCAGCAAAGCAACCCCTGTTCCCTGCTGATGGCCCGTGATGAGCCTTGGAGCATCATCCCAGAGAGCTGGGGCTTCGTGCTGCCACTCCCAGGGCTCTGGTTCTGGTGTGCTGAAGAGGCACAGCAGCACAGGAGGGCACCAGGCAGGGCCAGGGCTCAGGCTGCAGGTGATTGTGGTACCACCAGCAGGCTGGAAATCACTTCAGCTGAAAGGCCCTGGTGCAGGATGTGCTGCAGTGAGGCATCAAAATTCCTGGGGCACCTTCTAGGGGAGAGAGCACTGGGGTGGGACATCAGACACTGAAGCCATACAAGAGATTAAAAGAGATAAAAGAGATTGCAAGAACTGGAGGGTGGCAAATTGGAAGGGCAGCTCTGAAGGGAGCCCAGAGACCCCACTGTAGACTGAGATGACAAGCTAGAAGCTGACTGAAGCGGGCTGAGGTGAATCCCAACCCGAAATCCAGCATCCTCCTAAGGGAATTGCTATCCATGGGCTAGGAAGGGATGTGGCCTTTCTCATTTTATTTGCAATACTAGAGCAAGGAGACAAATATTTACTGGGATGTTTATTTGAGAACAAGTTGGTGGGAAGAAGAGCATGGCTGATATCAAAGGAATGCTCATTCGTGTCACAGCCTTTGGAAGCAGTGTTTATGATTAATTCATCTTCCTATGATCAGCACTATCCACAGAGTGTTTGCTATTTATTTATTCATTTATTACCCTTTTCTGTATCCATCAGAGTGATTTATAACATACAATGAACTGAAGATCATTAGTGCGTGACTGAAGAACTGGTACAAGCTTATCTTCAGGACATTGCTCGGCAAAGCACCAAATTCTCTTCTGAATTTATTTTTCCCCATCAATACATCATCTAAGATGTGGTGTTTTCTTGAGCCTGGCCATTCCGAAGATGTTATTTCCCTTTGGGAGGCCCTGGTTGTTCAAATGTTCAGCAGTTGACAGCTGCCTGGAACTCACTACAAAAGAATTAAAGCCAACAACATTTCTATCTTTTCATCTTTCTAGCCTTAGACTGAAGCAGGCACTGGTTGCTACTTGTTGCTGCTATTCACGACATAACTGGTGTTGCTGTGACCTTTTCTCTGTTATGGTCTTATCTGATGTTTGCAGGACTTTGTATAACTGAGGGGTTTATGTGTAGCGACGTTTCTGGGTCATTTTCTCTCTGTTTCTGGAGGGATTTATCATTGGTGAAAGGTGCTGCAGAAGTGACATCACAGCATGAAATCCCCCAGGAAGTCATGAGGCTGTTACAGGAAGGAGCAGCTCGATGCTGCTTGGAGCAGGTGGCCTCAGTCCTGGGCAGTGGGGCCACCCACAGCCCAGCTGAGCTGTCCCAGGTCACACGGGCCAGGAGCTATGGCAGCAGGGGCAGCCGGAGCAACTTTTCCTGCTCCAGAGTTGTTCTCATCCAGCAGAGCCTGGGGCAGTCCAGCAAACTGAGACCAGCACAGGCTGGAGTGTGTTTTCAGTCCAAGACAAAATTTCTGACAGACTCCTACCCTGCTCAGGCTGCACAACTGCATGGGGGACCATCCTCTGCTTTGGCAGTGTGAATCCTCTCCCCCTCAGTGCTCCTGGCAGGGCGTGCTGCTCTCACTCCCTTTGCCTGTTCACTTCACCACCCAAAGCCTACCTGTGGCCTGTCCCTTGTGCCCAGCTCCCTCAGTTTGACTTTGTCCTTGGGCTGGACACAGTTTCCCAATGCTTTTGGCCTTTCCCCCTGCTCTGCTTGGTGTGTGCACAGCCTGGGAGAAGGGTCCTTCTGTAGCCACTTGTCCATGCAGATCAGAACGGTGCTGCTGCAAATGGGTGAAACCCCACACCCCTGCACAGGGGTTTTCCCTGTGTTGCCAGGCACAGATCATTTGGAGGGAGGAGAAAGGCTCTCCCACATCTTGTGACTGCAAAAACACCTGGCTAAGGGAGGAGACTTGGGTCTAAATCAGTTCCCACCACATTTCAGACCACATTTTAACAGCAAGTTTGATTCAGAGACAGGACAGAGCCTATGTGTGAACAGCCTCACGCTTTGGATGAGCTTTGGTGTTGCCCCTTTTTAAGACCCCGAAACAGCAACTTCATTTCTCATACCTCCCAGCTTAAAGCATGGATCTCTGGATCTGGATCTGGATTATTAATGATCTCTGGATCATTAATCTGGATTCATGCCTGAATCTGAGCTGCAGCTTCTGGGACTCTGAGATCTAACACTTTCTGCCCAGCACTGGATGCAGCACCACACAACATTTGAGTTATATTGCAAATTTTTGAAGGTTGGGAAAATAAAACTTTTTAACATCCCTTTCGGGGACTGTATTCCCATCACCTGGGGAATATGTGAAACAAGAACAACAGACTCCACCTGCCTGAGACAGAGCACATGCTCTGCACTGAAAGAGGTCAAGAAGCATTTCCACCCTGCATCCGTGTGGCTTTGTTGAAAAGCAAGTAAGTCCTCGAGGAAATCTTATGAGAATACAACTCCAGTCTGGTGGGAAGGCTTGCTAATTGCAAAGTCCTTCATTTATGAAAGTAAGTGTTTGAAAAAGTAGCAACTCTCCTATGATATCCTCTACCAGTACCCCTGAAATATAGTGGAGAAGAGAATCACAGAATCAACAGGAAGAGACAGTCAGAGCCTGCCATCCCCATCTTCCCCCAAAGGGAATTAGCAACAAAACCAGGTCAGCCATGGCTTGTTTTCCTGAGTCTTCAAGACTCCCAAGGGTGGAGAGTTCGCAGATTGTTTGGGTGTTCTGTCCCAGTGCTGCATTGCTCTCTTGATGGAGTTTTTCCTAATGTTCCGTCTGAACTTGCACCATGAGTGTCCCTTGGCACTTCCTATGCCATCTCCCATTCCTGAGAGGAGTTGCACACTCCTAGAACACCTCCCTAGATTGTGGCCCTCACCTCCAGCAACGCAGCTGAGGGAGCTGTCATGAAAGTTTTATGCCTGTGATCCCTCCCCAGCTTCCAAATTCGGTGGCAATGCTGGACATCCCACACAATGTTCTCTCATCACCCTGGGCATGGCTGCAGTTCCTTAACCAGGGGACATCTGACAGTGGATGGGCAGAGGGTTTGCTGCTACCAGGAACTCAGTGGGCAGCAAAACGCACACGGGCAGTCTGCTGCACCCACAGCCTGGCAGGCAGGAGCTCAGGCATCCCAGTGCTGCCAGCACCACGCCAGGGTGGCAGGGGATGGACATCTCCACCCCTCTCAGTGGTGTTCTGGGAGGACTGGCACTGCCCAGACAGGATGTGATCTGTGCCAGAGGGTGAGGGAAGCTGGTTAGAGGCAGAAAGAATGGAAAATGTTCGCTGCTGTTTCTGTTTAGCTTTAGGAACTGATCCAGCTGAGATAATAACAGAAGAGTTCACTTTGCCATGTCAAATATGCAGGTACTTTGCAGTATTAAGATTTGATGTCCTGTTCTTATAAAACTGGCCCCTGCTGACTATGGGAAGAGAAAGTTGCCCATAAACAATGTTTTATTTCTTATTTAACACAAATTCTTGGGCAAAAGGAGTCAATCAATTTTTCATAAAGTATAAAACAGAGATAAGTGCTTGGGATCATGTGTGACTCCCTGTCAAACAGAACTGATAAGTCCATGATGCAGTACAGGGAGTGCTTTGCAAGTATTGTCCAAGTGACCTTTTCATTAGTTTGTCTTAAGCAGTTAATCTCTTTTTTCCAGGATACAGACTATTTTAAGTTCCATTACATCATACATGTATTTTAAATATTAATTTTCCTTCCATGTCATGCCTAGGAGGATTTGGTTGTTTTTTACCTTGTTTTAATGCAGTCCTCCCCATCTTGCTGAGTTTTCCAGCAGAGTCAGAGTTAAGGAGCTTCCAGGCAAGAACTGAAAGTGCTTGTTTGCAGGGAGTATGTGATGCCTGAGGGGCAGGATGTGAAGCCCTGTGATTTAGCAAAGGCTGCCAGGCCAGAAGCAAGGAT
Source organism: Corvus hawaiiensis (assembly GCF_020740725.1). Taxonomy (NCBI): domain Eukaryota; kingdom Metazoa; phylum Chordata; class Aves; order Passeriformes; family Corvidae; genus Corvus; species Corvus hawaiiensis. The sequence continues at coordinate 10,898,916 of NC_063231.1, forward strand.
TGGACGTCTGCAAAGGCAGCCCTGTGATGGTAAGGGAAATATAAGGCCAATGAGTGGAGGCATTTACTGCCTGTGTGTGGGGTTCCATAAACAGGAGAAATGCAGGGCTGAGTCAGTGCACCTCATCAGGGCTCCAGCTTCTACAGAAGAATACTTGAAAATGACTTAGAAGAAAAAAAAATCGGCTTCAAAAGTGTCCCAGGCATGCTGTTATTTCTGACTTGTAAATCATTTTGAACTCCCTGTGCCACACAGAGAAAGAGGTCCCAGCTGCCACCTGCCAAAGGAGCCCAGAGTCTTTAAACAAAGCTGCTCCCTGCCCCATGCTGACCCTTGCAGTGTAAGAAATGCCTCGGCAACACTTTCGGTGTGTTCCCATCTCCCTGTATTTGGAGTCACCGGTCTCATGACAACAGAGCCCCAGCACAGAGCTCAGCTTTGTGCAGGGTTCACACTTTATTATTAGCCACAGTTGAAAGAACAAAAATAAATCAACTTTGTTCTTCTGAGTTGCGGCTAAAGCAGAGATCCTGGTATTTATAAGCAAGGTTGCAAAGGGTGAAAAGCAGGACCATGTTTTGTTGATATCCAGGGGTAACACACAGTGCTGAGCCCTGTGCTCAGCAAGTGTCTCCTTCCCAAAAGGAGTTTGTTTTCCCTGCAGGGGGGAGCTCCCTGCACAGCTACACAGTCACTGCTCTGCTGCTGGAGCAGCTCCACAGGATCGCTGCGCTGCCGCCAGGGAGGACCGACCCCTGCGCACCGCATGGACCCTGGAGAAAGGACAGGGATGTCTTCCCAGTGCTGCTCTCAGGCCTGGAGGCATAGATTGTAGGTGGGAGCCCTTATTTTTGTCGTGGGCACATTTTCAAACAAACTTGTTGTTAGAGAGAGCGTGATGGAAACACCTCACCATCAGACAAACATAGCTTGTGTGAGTTAAAAAATGTGTTGGGTTTTTGAGAGCAGTTCAGGGAAGCCTTGCCTGGACTGATGTCTCCTTCTCAAACTTTCTGGAGGCCTAGAACTAGTGGAACAAGCCCCTGGCATGGTCTCATCCAGAAAAGAACCACCCAGCCATGGTATTCCAGCCTGCTGAAGCCGGAGTGGGGAGTCAGCGGCCTGAGGCCACCATCATGAAACAAGGAAAGCAAGGAGCCAGTGTTGCACATCTAGTTTAGCCCAGTCCCCTGCCATCTCTTCTGGTTCCTCTGCCACACCAGTAGGACTCTTCAGGACTCTCTTCTCTGGGTGTCAAGTATTTGGGGTTGCTCTGATGAACCTACCAACCAGGACACCCCCAAGCCTAGATCCCACCATCTCAAGGACCAGAGCAGATCAAATCCGCTCCAAAGAGGTTCTTCCTCTCCCTAGAGTTTCCCTCATCTTCTCCAGGGCTGAAGAGCACTGGAGAAACCATTCACTCGATTCCCTCAGTGTATTCCCTCAGCAGGCCTGGTATTTCAAGAAGAGAAAAGGGATTGCCCCAGGTACTGACTGGAGGAGTAGGAGCTGGGGACAATTCATCTCCATTGTCCCCTACAAGAGTGGCAGGTGGCTGAGGCAGAAGACAGACAAACACAAAGGAAGAGGAACTTCTCTGCTCCCATGTAGCCTGGATTAGCTCCTCAGATCCAGTGTCTGAGTTCTATCCCAGAAGGAGGAAATAAAAGGGGCAGGGTGGCCACTCTGGAGAACTGGGCTGAGAAAAAAGCTTCCCTGCAAGATTCATGAGTGCTGAAACTTCCCACGTCCTCATTAGTCTTGGCCATGGCCGTGCTATGCTATTGCTATACTCCCTGCAGAGCCGGAGCAAGGAATTAAAACATCTGTGCTATTCCTATAATCACGAATTTCTGAGGGGTTTTTGTGCAGCACTTCTGTATTTTTGCCCTTCCTTCTCATCAGCAACACCCAGGTTCTTCTTTATGTTCATATTATGCAAACAATTTCACAGTTCCAGCAGCACTTACTCAGAGTCCACCTCTCCTCCCCTTGTCGCATCTCATGAAGGTTTGATCTATAAAACCCACACCCTGGACCACTTATTGGGCAGATTTTTTTATTCTCAGCTTCTGTTGCAACCTTAGTAAAAGTATTTCTTTTTCAGCAGTGGCTTTTACACATTTTTTTATCTGAAGGGACTACCTTCCCTGCTTCCCTTCCGGTTTCTGAAGGGAGCTTCAGTCCACAACCACATTAAAACAACACGGGTTTAAAAAAGTAAAGAAAAGCACTTTTTGTGTGGCTGAGGCTGAGTGTCCAGATGTGATGGGCTGGTGGCTGCACCCTGGATCCTGTCCAGTCTGGGAGTGTGGACACCAGACCGCTCCCCCAGCGATTCAGCCAACAGGGGAGAGAGTTTAACTTAGAGGCACTTCAAAAACCAGAAATACTTTCTGAATATGCAGGAAGTCAGATGAGTGTTATCTCAAACTAAAGAGCTAAGCAGTATTCGTGGCTACTTGATGAATTGTTAGCAAACTGAACTTTCTTGATGACTCCAGGCCCAGCTTGCTAGGTCTGGGATCTGCCCAGCAAGCACCTCGCAGGACCCGACCCCCGGTGTCTCCCAGGGCACCACAACACTCAACAACTGCTCGGCGGCGCGTTCTGTGCTCCGGGGACATATGGACACGATCTCGTGCAGACTGTTGTGGCTGCTCCAACACACGAAATGTAAATTGTGAAAGTGAAATCGCGAGGGGAGCTAATCTCCGCGTTGTATTAGACAAAATACCAGCGCGCACGCAGATAAGCACCGAGTGTGAAGTGTCCGGCAGGAGGAGGTTTCACATTCCGCCTGCCTCAATGGAGCCTTAAAATAGCACTTCCCAATGGAATACTTTAAACAAAGACATCGCAGGGGTTATTAATACCATGAGACAGAAACCGGTGTTGTGTATTCCAGCCCAGAAGGGCAGGAAGGGAGCGGTACATGCTGAGCCGCGGCCGGGTGCGTGTGCGGGCAGCCACGGCCGGGCCGGCTCTGCCCTTCCCCGGCACCGGCTCGGGAAGGAGCTGGGCTGCACCCGGCTGCAGGTGCGATCTGCCAGCCCTTCTGCAGCCCGGCAGGGCAGGAAACACGAGCTCCAGGGGCTGCTTCCAAGCAGCTCGTCGGAGATCCGGCTGTGGTGCGGGATGAGCGCGGCGGGGCTGCTCCCGCAGCCTGCTCCGGTCCCTGCGGGCTCTGGGCTCAGCTCGGTGTGTGCCACAGCTCGGCACCACACGGCCTTTTGGACATGGCCACGTGAATCCAGCAGGGAGCTGGGATCTCTTCTGGAGACTCCCCCCGCCCCAGTAAATGTCCGGGAGAGCAGCAGTCTCTGCCCTAGCTGCCGGGCAGGAGCTCTCTGTTCTCTGCCTGCACGGACTCCCTGCCTGCCTGGAAGTGCCACCTGCTCTGTGGCCAGCCACGTCTGCCCTCTGGGAATGATGCGGTGGTTCCCCCTCCTCCGGCAGGCACGCTGGCATCCTCCGGGCCAGCCCTCATCCCTGCAGCCACCCCGTGCCCTCTGCCCTTTCTCAAAGGGCAGGGGAAGTTTGGCAGCAGAGACCTCTCTAATTTTTTGGCTGTCCCTTTGCTGTGTCTGACCCCATTCCCACCATTCCCTGGAGCCCCAGATTCTCCAGCTGCCATCTACATGTAGTTTTTCTTCGTGGATTATTTTTTATCCGGTCTCGGGAGAGACAAGAACAGAGGAGGTGCATGAGCACAACTTCCCACGTTTGTTTCCCGTTCTGCAGAGTGCTGCACAGAGCATGCAGAGCTCTCATCGAACCTGAGAAAGGTCTCAGCATTTTGTGTCTCCCCCACTGCACTCCTGCACCTCACGAGCAACACCAGCCTGGAATGAACGCTTGCGACACGCTGAATGAAACGCCCTGGCGCACGGATGTCCTGCTGCCAGCGGGGACAGTCACCCTCCAGTGGGTGCTGCAGGACTGTCCCTGTGCCCAGCCCCTGGCACACAGGCCCGTGGAGCTGCACGTTGATCCTCCTGTGGCTCTGCCAGAGGTGGCACATCCTTCTCCCAGGACACCTGCACCGGCCCAGCCCACGCCTGTCTGGGCTCTCCCAGTGGGAACAGCCAGAAACACATTTGAAATCTCAAAAGATCAACGGGACTGTGAAAAAGATGAAAGCCATCAAAAGCCATGTGAAATGTCCTTGTGCTGACACCTGTGCTGCCAAGGAAGGGGAAAGGAAACAGAAGGAATTGAACTAAATGGGCTGGGTTTTTTACCCGAACAAACACTGAGTGGTGAATGCAAGAAGCAGAAACGTTTCTCATTTCTCTGGATTTCCAGCCACTGTGGGCTGACTTTGCCAGAAATAAATAAAATGAAATTTGGACTTATTCTTCCATTTACAGGCATTTTACAATAGCAATTTTCAGTCCCTTTGCCTGGCTTTTCCTTTTGCCAGTAGAACCACTGAGGTGAGAACACAGAGGTCAGGGAAACTGCGTAGGTTTAAAAAAAAAGTTTGTTTTATTTTTTTTTAAATATTAATATCTTAATCTGTGTAAAAATCTAAGACAAATGGATACTAGAATATTATTTCCTTCAAGCCTGAAAACGAACCCTTCCCATCAGCATTTATGAAATTTTGTACAATTAAACGTCATTGAAAAAAAGCACTGCCGAGATGACTGGGATGAGAGTCAACAGACAAGAAAGACAGGATACCCCACTCCATAGCAATTAATAACAATTAACACACTTAACAAGATGTAATTAATAGACCTACAAATCGAAATGAGCCCTCCTTAAGCAGCTTTTGCAATTTCTAGAGATGTGAGTATGATGGGAGAGCAGAAACTCAGCCTACAACAGAGCACTGGCAGGATTGTGGGAGCAATGCAGCATCTGGTGAAATCTGCGATGAACCAAGAATCTGTCCTGGCTGGAAGTTGCCTGCAGACTGTTTCATCTCCGTGAGGTGTCCTGAGAGTTTCTGCAGGCTCCTCTGATCCTACTTCTGGTGCCCAGGGCTGTGCACTGAGGATCCTCTGCAGTGCTGCCCGGACACTGGTGTGCTTTGGGGGGCCTAAATATTTGGTTCAGCTTGGTTTTAGTATCAGTTCTTGATGCAATATCTTGATGGAAAGTCAACGAGATGACTGGTAAGGACTGTCAAACGTTAATCTGCTGCAGGTCCCTCGCAGCCAGTCACAGATACACTGGTTACAGTCACAAAATTTAGCAAAGTTTTTGCATTGTGACTGATTTTTCTCTTGTTCTTCAGTTTTCAGTGTTTGGGGTGAGGCATTTGGCCCCATAGTTCTGGTTCACATCTCATCCAAAAATACGAGTAGCAAGGATGTGCGATTATTTTTTCACTTAAAAATATTGTTGTGAGGTTAAAATACAGGGTCTGTTCTTACCTCAGAAACATTAAGGAAAGACAGACTATTGTAAACAGACAAGCAGAAGATGATTTATAATGAACATGTATCAACCCAAAACTTCCTGTCAGCTCTGCTGTGTCTCCCTGCAGTGCTGTGGTGGATTTCCCATCCTGGGGCACGGCCCCACAGCCGCCCCGGTGTGCTCTGACCTGCCCAGCATATGGGCACTGTGGGGACAGCCTGCAGTGCCTAATCTTCCAGAATGCACACTTTTTCCAGTTTGAATTCCTGACACCAAGCACACTCCTGGGACACAGTCCAAGCCCAGGCAGAGTGAAATCCTAAACTGTCCATGAGACAGCATTCGCGGAGCAACAGACTGACAGAAACCCCGGCGAGGAGTTTCCAAAGCAAACATCGTGTGTGCAGTGATAGGATCTGAGAGGGAGGGGGTTTTTTTCTGGAGTCAACCTTTCTTGTTTTCCTTATGGCAAATACTAATGAACTCAATGGTAAAATATGGCATTTCCCAAACAGCAATCTCCTCCCCGAGATGCACCATCTCCGGTACGGGCCTGTCATCAAGCCTTCGCCTTTAATCACTCAACACATGTTTTCAATCCACATGTTCATATGGTAATAACTTCACTCTATTAGTTTTCATTTGTCAGACCAAAATGCCCTTTAGGTTGGAGCATGCTGTAGGACACTGTCCAGGCAGGTTATTCTTAGCAACAGATGAATTTACAAAGAAAAGGCAGGTCTGCAGTTCAGCATTTGCTTTTATTGTCTGCAGTGCTTCTGTCACACCTGACCCCCAACCTCTCCTCCAGCCCCTTCCCACCCAGCAGCCACCATCAGCTGCCCACTTTGCTCTGTGCCTTACATCAGTTACTAAAAAATGACAATGAAACCAATAAACTCAGCTTGTTTGGGCCTGGAAATTCCCTTTCTGCCTCTTTCCCCTGCACCCATGGCAAAAAAATGTCTCAGCAGGATCCTGACAAATCCAACAGAACTAGACTAGTATCGTTCTTCCCTGTGAGGGTGGGGAGGCCCTGGCACAGAGAAGCTGTGGCTGCCCCTGGGTCCTTGGCAGTGCCCAAGGCCAGGCTGGACGGGGCTTGGAGCAGCCTGGGATGGTGGAAGGCGTCCTTGCCCATGGCAGGGGATAAAATGAGATGAGCTTAAAGGTCCCTCCCAACCCAACCCAGTGTCTGCTCCTCTGGTTCTGTGGTGGATGCAGAGGATGGTCTGCAGTGGTCCATGTCACTGTGTCACTGCAACACACTGGGTCTGCCCTTTGGCCATGGTTTGGCCCTAAAGACAAGGCAGCTTCTTTGTTGATAAAGGCATCAGGAGCCTGGAGCCTGGCTCTCCTCAGCCACCTCACACACCACAGCGCAGCAGCTCTGGCATCCCAGGCAGATCCTGTCTGTTCCTCCTGTTGCAAGGTGGGGCACTGCATTTAGCAGTGCTGTTTGTTTCTTGCACAGGAGAAACATTCTCAGGAGGCAACTGGAAAGCAGAGATTGCTCTGTCAAGGAACTCTCAGAAAGCAGCTGCCATGAGAACCGTATCAACACTGAATCTCTCCTGCCTGCTTTCCTCTGGGACATTGCATTTCCAAGACCTAACCCTGTGCTCAGGTTCATGCTCTGAGCTCTGCACTCTCCTCATCAGATCCTCCATAAAAATTAATTCATGGCCTCTCCTGAGCAGGAGGTGTTCTCGAAGATGACACCCTCCCCACCCAAGGAAATAGTTTGAGGCTGCCCAATAAATTACTGGTAAGATGGTTGTTTCCATAGTGGCTCCTAATTGCCCTGCGATGATCACAGATATCAACCATATCTTCCAAAAGGCTATTTCAGCCTATATATGGTCAGAAGATCATTGGGCCAGCATATTTGTTTTGTTGTGCTAGAATCAGATAGGCCCATCTCTGACTCCAGTGGGGTGGAGAGAGAACACTGCAGAGGGTGATGCTTCTGGAATTACAGAGCCTATGAACTTGAATAGGAGTTATTCAAGTTATTGTTCCTTCACAAAGAACAAATGCTGGGAAGAAGGAGGAGAGCAAGAAACAGCAGCAGAAATATTAGGGATAATAAAAAAGCCAAAGAGCCACTGCACCAGCCATCTCTATTTGGTGTACACTTGCTCCCTTGGATGATTTTGCTCAGTGCTTGGAGTAAATCCTTGAGGAATAGGATGTAATTTTTAAACCACTTCTCCCATTTTATTCTTGAATTTCACTAAGACCTCTGTCAGAAGGCACTGTTGCAATGACAGTGTATTTCAAAGTGGCTTCCAGATATGAGGCAAAAAAAATTTGCAAATTTGAAAGAATTGTAACAGGGCTGGTTTACAAGTCATACTGCTGATTTGCATGAGCAGAAGTACAAGCTAAAGAATGAAAGTCTATTTGTACTGCTTCTGCTAATAGAGTGCCACAAGTCTCCACTGCTGAATGAAAACCCGAATCAGCCCATCTTGGAAACACAATATGTGCTGTCAGAATAAACATTTCTCCTTACCAAAGGGACTCAGAGTGCACACACTCAAACCCATTATTATACATATTGTTGTAGCAGTGCATCAAGCCACAGACACAAACCTGTCTCTGCACCCTCCCTGACATTCCAACATGAAATAAAGGACTTGTTCCCTCTTTGTTAATAAGCAGAATTTTCTTTGTAGGACATCTAATCCTTTCCTATTATTTTCTGTGATGCAATTACACGCAGCCTTAAAGCAGTTCTATAATCTGATGAAACCTGAAATGCAACTTTGCATTAGAATATGATAACTTATGGATCCAAAATTCCCACAAGTTGATGCACTACAACCTTGGTTTCTTTTTTTTAATCTTGCTTGCTTCATTGTACACAAGGATAGAAATCCATCAGCAAGTGTCTAGAACTTGGAACAACAGGGACATTGAAATGACCTCATTTTACAAGAAAAGAAGCGGGGTCAGAAGCAGAAAATTGCTTCTTCAGAATGTGGCAGGTTTTTAAAATGGAAGCTCTGGGAATGACAGCCCTAACTTCTCAGTGGGATGGAAATTGGAATGTTTTGTTGAGGAAAAACTGATTTGGGCTTTTTTTTTTTTTTTTCTGGAGCAAATTGGAGCAACTGAGTGTCCAGACATTGCCCATCAGCTCTGCAGCACCCTCCTTCACAGTGGACCAACATAGACAATAGGGCTTAGAGAGCTCAGAAGCTCCAGGAAACTCCAAGAAAACCTGTGCAGAGGGCTCTGAGAGGGAGTTATTTCATTTCATTACTCCAGGTGAAGACAAAGTTCTCCGTTCCTGTGTGATATGGGCCCTACAGTCCCATACCAGCAACCTGTCCCCAGCAATTCCTGTCGTTTGAGATGTAGGAAACTACATTTGCACAGGGCTGGAGGCACGCAGTGAAACCAGAGCCTCCCTGTGCTGTAACAAATCTTCCTCTGGCAGCAGCCCCAGGAGAGGAACGAGAAGAAGAGATCACCCCACTGTTAACAGTGGCTTCACACAGCCAGCAGCGTCCCCAGGTCGTGTGGAAGCTCGTGCACGCAACCAAGCCCCCAGCAGGAATGATTTATCTCCAAGAGGGAGTTTATTTCTATTCGTGTTTCTGTAAAGTGGCTTTTCCACTGGAAAAGCGCCTTTCCAGCAGCCCTTGCATGTCCAGGCCTCGAGGGCCTGCTGGAGACTGTCTCCACAGCACTTGCTGCTGCTGCCTATAAATAACATTTCAGATGCCCAGGCCACACAGTCACACTGCAGGAAAGGTCAGGAGGAATCGTCATCACCCAGAGAGATCACTCTCCACAACTGCCCCACGGCTGAGGCTGGCCTGGACTGCAGCCAATGCTCTGGACCTTATCAGGGCTGGATCTCGCTGGGAATTTTCTGATGAAACATTTTATTGGAAAATGCTGATTCATAGACATCAAAATGCTTCATGGAAATGCACCAGTTTTTATGAATTTATAAGGAAGCCCAGACATTATTTGGATGTACTAGTGACTGGTCGGCTGCCAGGGTATCCCATGGCTTCCAGAGTGTGTCTGCTTGCAGGACAGCTGTGTCCTCCAGACACAGGAGCCCAAGCTCTGCCAAGGCCCCTGATGGCCTTGCTCTGATTGAGCTCTTGGCAGCCCTTAACCCCCAGCAGGAGATGGGCTGGGGGGGTTTTGTGCTCCTGAGGAGTTACCAGGCGCAGCAGGGACTGTGGGCTGCCGCTGCTTCTCCTCCTTGGAAAGGAGGGCAAAAGGTCTGGTCTCTTTCCAGAAATATAGATGGATGTTTTTTTTCTAAAAATGACAATAATCCAAGTATCCTGGCACAGGATTGGCAAATGACCTTCAACTTTCCAGAGCTTTCCTGCAGTGGGACCCTGCTGCACCCCTCAGCCTGGCACAGCAGTCCTACCTGGAGCCTGCCTCCCGTAAACCATGAGCTCATGACAGCTGAGAGTCACAGACACAACCCTCTGGCTCCCTGCCCCACCTCGAGCTGAGCTGGGCATGGGCCATCCACCAGCAAAGGTTATCCAGAATGACTCCAGCTTCCCCAGATCCTGGTCCTTGGCAGCCCTGCCCTGTGTGCCACAGGACCCCAATCGACCTCTGCACTGCCATGAACAACAGAACCTGCCCTGGGGTTTTGCCCCAGCAGAGACCATCTCTGGTAAGTCTTTCTATTGTGAGAGGACTTCAGGCTGCTTCCATTAATTCTGCAGCCTTGCTGAGTGGAAAAACGTGATCATCATCCTCACGGCCTTGTACCTTTCCCTTAGATCACTCCCATGGCTGCTGTCCGGTGTGGTCTGGGATTTTAAAGGACCACAAGACCCAGATCTTACCCTCTCCTAGAAGGGAGTTTCATGATCTTCAGCTGAGATGTCTTTGATGAAGAAAACCTCAGGTCTCCAAAGAAAAAACACCACTTTAAATCTGAAAAACCCCTGAACCACTGTTCACTGTTCACAGTGTTTTGCAGACACAGCACCCTCTGACCCTCAGTCCTTCTGATGCCATGAAGATTTTTGCCTTTTCTTTTATACACCTGTTATACCCCTGTTATACCTTTTTACAGCTTCTGTATTCCTAGTGCTTTTTACCTACATTCTTAGACTTGTTTGTTAAGCTAAGAGACTGAACATTTTAGAAGCTTCGTAGCCGGGGATCAGTGTGCCCCAGACCCCAAGGTCCTCTCCAGAACATATTCTGTAAACCAAGATAGAACCATCCAGGGGAAGGTTCCTTGGGGAGGGGGGGCTCACTTGAACCTCTCATTGGGGAATCTTTGATAGATATGCTAATTAATAAAGCCTATAATGTTATACCCAATGTTGGGGGGGGACACACGACACACACGGGAACACGCGGAAGAAGAGAGACACAGAGACAGGGAAAGACTCGGTGGGGTGCATCTCGATGCATATGACCTGGACGTGTACACCTAAGGATCCTTAAGAATAAATACTAAGGTAAAATCCCTTTTCCCCTTCTAACCGTGTATGCCTCTTGATTTTAAGACCAGGAAAAGGCATCACTTCAGTGCCTCTCTGAGTGGCACCAAGCTCTGCACAGTCCCCTCTGGCACCAGAGGATAAAACCTTTATTTCTATCACCCTGTGACTGCTCTTAGGTCTACTCCCTGCTCCTCAGGAATTCCCCATGTCTGCTCCAGCATCTGTGTCCCACCTCTCTTCTTCCACCCCCATGGTCTCTTTCTGTCCTCATGCTCCCCAGGGCTTCACCTGCCCTAAGAGCAGGAGCCAGGAGGTGGCGAACAGCAGCCATTCCCCTGCTGCCCAGCCAGGATGTTTGGCTGAAGCAGAATATCCAACATGACACCATGTAGAAATGAGGTGTTCCTGCTCCCCTTGCCTGCACTTCTGGAAGGCTGAAATCCCCCTGGCACCTTGGGCTTCTCTGTGACAAGGGGCAGATGATAAGACTGTGGGCAGAAAGAGAACTGTTGATGCCAAGTCCAAGAAATTTTGGATGGTAAATGAATAGATAGTAAAACGAAATTAATAAAATCTTTGCTGACTTCAGCCCTACTGTGGAGCAGGACACGCTGGTGTGTGTCTGGCAAGGCTGATTGAGGCTTCCCCTGTTCTCTAAGAGAGGTGCCACGGGACATTCCCCTTTTGCACTGAGAAACCCCTCTCTCATGCCTGCTCTGGGTAGACCCTGCTCCCCAAAGAGCAGTGTGAACCTTTGCCACTGAGTGCTGCTTGTCAGTCAAAAGTGAGGAAGAGGAAACATGAAAAATAATCAGACTTTCAGCCCTGTTCTTCCAACCAGTGCTAAGCCAACAGCTGAGGATGAATGACCCCTGATCCCTTCCCTCTCCTGCTGAAGGACCTGCAGGGAAGAAGCTCCCCTACAAGTCATGACAAATGCAAATGCACTTACAAATTAAATGATCTGGTGATCATTTAATGCTGCTGCTTTTCTTGCAGAGCAGAAACAGAGAATTTTATTCAGGAAATAAACCAGCACAGTCACAGCAGCTCAGAGCAAGTGAAAGTCAAAGCGTCTGGAGAAGGTGAAAGGTACAGAAAAGGAGTTCTCTTATGAAAAGCAAAGCAGACCAGACTTCCCGGGTCACTCTGACATCCAGGAAAAGTGAAGCTGGATAAAGTTTTACCTGACCTGCAGCTTGGGTGGTTTTTTTGTGGACAAAGGGAAAGGGAAGAGTCTTGCAGAAGTGAGCTCTTCACAGGTAGTTTGGGGACCAAAATGGGGGAAGTGTCTAAACAGCATCTGTGATAAGGAGATGCAGGAGAGACTATTGCCAAGACAGCATTCCTGAGCTGATGGGAGAGGGAAGCTTTCTAAAACAAAACAAAACAAAGAAAGAAATTCAGACCCAAAACCAAGATTTCCTCTGAGCAAGGTGACATTAATTTATTTTGCACACATTGCAAATGATGAACTGTGAAGGGCTGGAGAGGCACAAAGAAGCAAGCTCATGGTTTTTGGTTTTTTTTGGTTTTTTTTTTTTTTCTGAGAGAATTAAAGATTAAACTACAGATTTCTTCTATTTTTACAGAAACAAACCCGAAGTAATAAAAATGCTCTCAGTCAGCTGTGGTGGGTTATGCTATATATGGTTAACAAACTGACCTACATCCACAAAATCTCTGTTATTGTATCGGCCCTGGCGTGAGGATGCGATCGGTGTGGGATTACGCCTTGTGCTGGGAGTGCAGTCTGTGCAGGTGTGAGCTTTCCAGCTGGTACTGAGCGTGCTATCTCCAGGCTTTTGCCTGTTTTCTCTCCAGCAGGATGGGTGCTGGCAGAGGGCAGCTGCCTGAGGCTGAGGGAAGGGAAGCGGAGGCGGTGGAAGGGCGCTCGGTGCCGGTGGTGTTTCTGCTCACAGCCTGAAAGGAGCCCAGGCTGGGTCTGGCGTTGTCAGGGGGCTTGGCAGCCAGCAAGGAGCAGTGCTAGCCTCTATTTTACACTGCCTTGATCTTTCCCAAAAACTGTAGTATAGCCAAGACAGGGTCTGGAACGTTGCTTTTGATGCTCCCCAAGATGGAACTCAGCATGAGAGAGAGAAAGAGAGAGGAAAAGCCGGGAAGAAAAAGAAACCAGGACCATGTTCCTGGGTCAGATGAAGAAATGTCATTCCTGATTCTCATATCTCCTTGAGTCATTAGTGATACTCATGCTCTTCTTAGAGGTGCTTTAGGTACCTGCTCATTCTCTTCCCCTGATACCCAACCTGCTCCTTTCCCTGGAGCTCCTCACTTGCTTTTTCCTGTGAGGGGGCAGTGGGACCCTGTGGAGTGTGGGTATGTGAAATCTATATCCTTCCTTCCTCAGGGGGGACCTTCTCACTCTCTACAGCTCCCTGACAGGAGGGTGCAACCAGGTGGGAGTCAGGCTCTGCTCCCAGCAAACAAGGGACAGGATGAGAGGAATTGTCCCAAGCGGCATCAGGGGAGGTTTAAATTGGATATTGGGCAATATTTCTTCACTGGAACATTGGAACAGGCTGCCCAGGGCAGTGGTGGAGTTGCCATCCCTGGAGGGATTTAAAAGATGTGTGGATGTGATACCTGGGGACGTGGTTTAATGGTGGCCACAGCAACCCCCAGAGCTGTCCTCTGTCCCCCATCAGTGTGTTTCATTCCAGGATGTCACCCTTTGTGCTGAACATACCCCTGAGCAGCTGGCATGTGCACACCTAGCTAACCAGCCAGGAAGGAGTAAGTCTTGGAATAATCAGCCAAGGTACAAATGAACATAATTCTGCCTTCTATGCAATAACTAACAGATATGCATCTGTTGTAAAGTTCTAGGAGGTGCTGGCAGCTTAAACAGATTTTTAAAGGCACAGGGCAGGCATAGAGATGTAACACTCCTTATGGCTTTCAAAAATGGTAAACAGAATATCTGGTTTTGAAAAAGGGAAATTATGGAGCATCTAGTTTAACTTCCATTTCCAGAAAAGTACTGGGACAACTAATTGAGCCAACAAACAAATACTGAAACAAATCAGGGAAAAGAAATAAACCCCGGCCGTTATGCATGTGTCAAATTTAATCCTTCTGTGACACTTGTGGATAGGGAATAAGCTGTACATGTCATCTATCTTGTGTTTAACGAGGCTGTTGACACCGTCTGACAAGACATTGTCTAAAGATTTTTGGGAAAGCGTGATGTGTATTGCCCAAGGTGGTGCAAAACACTTAGAAAAGCACACTCAGAGAGAAGCTGTCAGTGGGTCACTGTGTCCCTTTGTCTACTTTGTTTCCTCTACGAAGTGGAGTAGAAAATAATTTTATTTATTAGGAGGTGAAGTTGGAAGAGGGCACATGCATGCAGCAGAGCAGGGCTAGAGCTAGATAATAGTTCTAAAAAAAAGTGATGATGTGAGGACAGTTACAGAAACAAACCCAGTGAGAATTAGTCTGGGAGGGCCCGTGGCACACACGCCATGCACAGAGCAGAACGTTCTGCAGCTGCTCCGTGGCAACAGAGCAGGATCATGAGCCAGCTCAGGACCATCGGTGATGGTGAGAGAGTGTGAGAAGGGGGAGCAGCCTGCAAAGCACATCCCTTCACCTGCCTGCTCGGTGCAGCACGGGCTCTGCTCTGCTCTGCTCTGCTCGAGCATTGCTGTCTGCTCTGGGCCATGCTGAGGAGGGTGAAGGGCAACAGAAGAGAGCCCAGAGCACAGAAAGAGACACCAGAAGTCTAGAAAATAAGACACTCAAGGGAAGGCACAAAGACTGAGGGACGGTCTAATGAAAAATTGACTAAAGGGAGCCCTGATCAGATTTTAAATGTAAGGAAGTCTACCATGGAAAGAAACAGAGTGTTTTGTTCTCTCTATCCATATCGAGTAGGACTAGGAGTTATGGATATGCACTTCAGGAAGGAGCTGGAGTGAAAATGCTTTGGGCAAGAGTTGGAATCTTCTCCAACCAAAGAAAGTTTTTAAGAACAGCGTGGATGAACTTCTGTCAGAAATGAGGGAGGGAAAGGTGATCTTGGCTTTGGGCAGCAGAGGCTTCCTCCAGATGTACTCAGCATGCCACATGGTTGTGTGGATTTAGAGGGGTGTGCAATGCTTAGTTCCAGGCTCATGACACACTGTGGTGGTTTGTGCCATTTGCTCCCAGAGACATGCTCTCACTTTTAGCAGCTGAATGCTGTTTCTCGACTAAGAGGAGCCTTTTCCTTCAGCTCCTCTGTGCTCCTGCCTCATGAGCCATTCCTCACCCTGTGTCGATGCCTAAAGGCAAGTGACTGTGAAACCCTGGCAGAGGCAACCAAGAGGCACCTCAGGAACTCAGGAACTACAAAAACCCCATTTCCAGCCTCAAATCACTGACCGTCACCGGAGCCCCTGTAAACAACAGAAAATTAGAGGAGTCTCTGTTTGCCAAAGGCAGCAGCGGTGCTGTGGGAGGAATGCTGCCTGTTCCTCCAGTCCTTGAAGCAGAGCTGTGATTTACACCCCTCGGGAGGCTGCTGAGGAAGCAGCAAATCACCTCTTTAGCACGAGATCAAAAGGCAATTAGACAAATCCATGTAAGAAATACCCACTGAGGCCATTAAATCTAAAGCCTTTCCCTTGGTGAAGGAAAGACCAGTAGCTGGGTGGGAGAACTGCTACTGTATGGTTACCCTGTTTTTCCACATTCTTTTGGCTCCCGGTGCTGGAGATCAGGGGATGAGCTGGAGTAAACTCAGCCCTGACCCAGCCAGGACCATCCCTGGGTTCTTGGGCTGCGCATTCATCCGGGATGGCCACAGCCCCAGGGGGTTGTTAACAAACAATTGCAGCTGGAAATGGGACAGAATCCCTTGCCTCCCAGTCAGGCCACATCTCAGGCTTGCTGCTTTCCGAATGCTGTTCAGGAAAAGCCAGGAGCCCTGTCCTGCTCTGACTCCTCCGTAAGCAAGCCTTGGGCTTCTGCTGTGAGGGGTCAGCGCAAGATTGAGCTCCAAGTCTTTGCCAAACAGATTCTCCCCCGTTCTGGGCAAACAGCAGTAAAACAAACCAGGAAAGCATATGCCATCCCATGCAGAGAGCACGCTTTTATCTAACTAGCATTAAAGTTTTCAGATGCAAATAGCTTATTGAGTTGGACAAAAGTCATGGCAACAAATGTTTCTTTCTAACTTCACCCTACAAAAATATCTCAGAATAATAGGATTGTGTTTTTCCAGAAATATTCTTTATTGATTTACAGCAGTATCACACTCAAGCCCAGCATTAGAGTTCCTTCATTAATGAAATAAGACACAAAAGTCTTGTTATATTAGCGATTTTCACAGAGTAACTCAGTAAGCTATTTTTAATATTCTCATGGAGGCATGCCAGAAGAATAATATTTTTATGTTCTATAGCAGAGAAATATACTTTAAGACAGTTTTGATTGACTTCAAAGTGTGCTTGAAGGCCCAGGCATGTTTTCCATTCCGACAAAGTGACCAAGGAAAGAGGAGCCTTATCTGCAGCACAGAGCAAAACCCCAACAGAACGAAATCCCAGTGCCAGCAGTGTTTCCCACGCACGGTACCAGGGGAGGTTGAAAATAAAATATAGCCCCTCCTCCCTCTCTGAGGGCAGAGGAACGAACCATGTTCATACCAGGAACACTGCACTTCACACAGGTAACTGAACAAAACCCTCTGGCCCTTGTCTGCAGCTGCGTGAGGTGGGAATCCTGCTTCCTTAGGCACTGTCCAGACAGCACCTCTGCTCCTTTTCCAGTGCAGTTGTCCCTCCAGTGTCTCCTCACCCTTTCTGTATTTTCCCTTGGTGTTCCATCTCGGCAAGAGGGAGCACCAGAGCTCTGTGGGTGTTGTGGGTGACGCACAGCACGAGCACAGCAACACCTCCGAGCAGCCAGTGCACCTGTGGCTGGACCCAAGTTCAGGCATGATCTCAGCCTCCTTTCTGCTGTGCTGTGACTGTTGCTCTTCATCTGATACCTACTCCAGCCAGTCCCACATTGCAAAGGGCTATTTCGGGCCTCACCAGGGGCTCTTATCAACTTTCAGGCTCATTTTCAGTGGAGCAAATCTCTACTGAGTGAGCAGGTTCACACCACACATGTCAGGGAATGACTGGGGCTTTTAAGGCAGGTTGACATTTAAACCCAGCTCCAAGCCCTGGTGCAGTGCTGAGAAAGACAGCCTCCCTCAGGGGATCTTTGGATGTACAGCACCACTGCTGATCATCCCCTCTGAGTGCCAAGGCTGCACAATCAGTGGGATGCAGCCCACGCTTGGACAATCCACACCACGGACAGATTCTGTGCCACCCCCTCTGCGGCTTCCATAGAAGCACCCAAGGGCTGGCAAAATTTCCCACCTTCCCAGCATCACTTCTCCCTTCTGATCTCCTTATCTGCCAGATAGAGTCTGTGTTTCCCTCCCTTCCTCAGAGTGCAGATCTCACCAGGGTGGCAGAGCACTTTTAGGGTGACGTCCAACCTTTATCCCTGTACAACACACAGCAGGGGCTGTAGGAAGCTGAGCTGACCTGCCTGGCTCTCTCGAACCATGCCCACAGACCGTCATGCCCAGCTTCATGCAAAACAAGAATTAAAATAAGCTGCCGAGGCTTCAATTAGCTGGGCTGCAGCTGCAAATGCTGTAAGCCAGCTTAATGCTCACTCTTGGAAGTTCTTATTTTGAGCAGTGACTGTGCCAGGACAGCAGACAGGAGGTGTTTGCAGGGCTGGGCTTGAATGTGAAAAATGTCCAGTCATCATCACATTCACATCCCCTCGTGCCAGCCTGGTGTCACACCCATCACAGACATTCTAACTGAGCTTTATTGCCCCATCAGCTTGGGATCATGCAGAACCCTCCTGAGCCAGACAAGTCCAGAGGACGCCGTGGAGATGCTCTGAGGGCTGGAGACCCTCTGCTCTGGACCCAGGCTGGTAGATCTGGGGATGTTCAGTCTGGAGAAGGCTCTGGGGAGACCTCAGAGCCCCTTCCAGTACTTAAAGGGGCTCCAAGAGAGCTGGAGAGGGACTTTGGACGAGGGCCTGCAGTGATAGGACAAAGGGGAATGGGCTCACACTGCCAGAGGGCAGGGTTAGATGGGATATTGGGAAGGAATTCCTCCCTGGGAGGGTGGGCAGGCCCTGGCACAGGGTGCCCAGAGCAGCTGTGGCTGCCCCTGGATCCCTGGCAGTGCCCAAGGCCAGGTTGGACAGAGCTTGGAGCAACCTGGGACAGTGGGAGGTGTCCCTGCCCATGGCAGGGGATTGGAATGAGATGAGTTTAAGGTTTCTTCCAACCCAAACCTTTCTGTGATTCTGTGATTCTAATACCTGCCAGAGGGAACTTCTTGGCAAGACTGAAGGCACTCTTTGTTCAAAAAGAGTCTCTTGGCAGCTCTCTCTTCTGCTTCCAAATGGCCTCAATTGCAAGCAGATGGTCATAATTCTAAAACCCCAAGAACCCCAAGGACGAGACTGCAGCATGCTTGAAAGCATCTTCAGGAATCCCTGGCAAGATCTCTGGTGTGACAATGATGTTTATGGACTACATGCATCCATCAGGAAGGGACCTGTCATGTTTACATTAACATTACGATTCCTCTTCTGCTCCATCTTTGCTAGGCACCATGTTCCTCCTGAGCTCTGCCCTGGTGGTTTGCAAACGCAGTCACGAGTACAGAACGTGCAGTACTTCTGCTGGCTTCACATCAGTCTCTCCTGTAACCCATTTGGACACCAACACTGTGACAAATGCAGCCCCACCTTGGTCTCCATGCCTGTCACTGTGCAGCAAACCATGGCTGCTCGTAGCTGCAGGCGACAGGAGCTCTGGCAGCCCAGTGCTCCTGCTGCTGGGGCAGAGGTCCTCTAGCTGGGAACAGCCCAGAGCCTGTTCCAGTTCTGTGCTCCTCCAGGTCTCCCTGCTCTTCCTCCCCTCACAAACACAGAGGCTCTCTGCTCAGTGTGCACAGCCCTCCTGATGCCACCTCATAATGAACAGTGCCTTTGTGTCACAGCCTTTCTTTTTCTTCTCCTCTTTCTCTCCCCTGGGTGGCTGGGAGGTGTGCTTTGGTCTCAGCAGTGCTGCTCAGGGTTTGTGTCACATTTCTGCACAGTCTCTTGCATCCTGACCAGCTCAGCTATCCTTGCCCAAGCTGTGTACCACTAAGGACAATGTCTATTGTCCTGCATCCTGGCCAGAGCGGCGCTTGTGGGGCTGTGGTTTTGGGATAAGCACCCATAAAAGGAACAAACCGAAGTTCAGTGCCCCGAGGTGATCAGTGTTTAGCGTTGACTGCTCACAGCAGTGTGTGCTGTACCCCTGAAGGCATCTACAATGGCAGCTCCAGGCCTTGCAGCTCTGTAGAGGGTTTAACAAGTGCTTGGAAGCTCTACATCCAGCCCTGCAGCACCAGAGAGATGGAGACAGTGAGCAGAGAGAAGATGGGAGAGCCTGGCTTTGTGTTCAGAGGTGCTGGGGCTGCCTGCTCCGTGTGGAATTGCAGCCATGGCTATGATGGGGTAGTTTGGCTATTTTTAACACCAGACAGGAATCCCCACCCTGTGCAAGGCTCAGCCAGGCTCCTGTGTCCTGCCCTGTCTGCTGGTGCTTAGGACGCTCCTTCGGGGGAGCAGTTTTGGTCTCAGTGAGTTTTGTTATCCTCCCGCTTTCCATGTCCGTCCTCCCAAGTGTGTGCCCACCTGGAAAGCCCAGGAGCTCTCCAGCTGGCATGATGGGTGAGGGGCACACAGAGCTGAGCCCCTCCCTGGAGCTCACAGCCTGGGCTATGATGGGCATAGGGCAGAAGGGTTTGTAGGGCACAAGCATCAGCGAAATAGGAAGGACAGTAGAGGCTCTAGCCCAGCCCCAGGGGTCAGGAACAGCCCAGTGAAGCTGTAACCACATGGATCTCTTGTGTCCCTGCTTCTCAGCCTCCAGCACTGCCTGTCCCTGGGCAGCAGGGATGGGGGAATGAGGATGAGGCAGCAGAGGTTTTCTGTGTCTTCTGGGAGATGAAGTACAGGGGAAAGAAGGGGTGTGCAGACCCAGGGTTGCAGCAGTATCTCTGGAGAGATTTTGCTGCTGCTCGGCAGCCTCTGAAGGAACAGCCCTCGCCCTGCAGAGCTCTCTGTGGCCACGCCAGAAACAGGCCCAATTTGGCCCTAAATGCACACATAACAAAGGCACAGCTGTGAATTTCCTCTCTTCTCATTTTAAAATATATGAGCTGGTTTGCACAACCCCAGTACGAAGCAGCTTTTCTCATCTGTGGAGCTCTCCTCCACACATCACCCCAGCAAGCTACTGGGAAGCAGCCACAGCACTAAACATCTCTGCAAACACGTTGTGCCAGATGTTACCAGAAGGCAATGCAGCAGCGGGTCTGGAAATGGATTCCTGGAAGTGCCACCCCAATTAGCCTGCCCAGAACCAGCCCTGAGAGAGCAGGTTCTACAACAAACATGGGAACAGAGCACAAGGGCTGCGATCACAGCCTGTCTCTCCCTGGGGAGATTTTGCTTGTCCCACCAACAGAGCAACTGGGCACATAACAGAGGGCAGACGGAGCTGCTGGGACAGGAATGTCAAAGGAAGGGAGGAACCAGCCCCAGCCAGCCCCACATAACCAGCAGGTCTCCCACAGAGAACTTCCTGGCTGCTGGTTAGTCCTGGGCTCGCATCTCTAGTGCTCCCTGTCCCTCCATGAGGTCAGTGGCTCTGGCTGCGCTGTCAGCACACAAGTGTGGACCAAGCAGTGGCACAGATTATGGGGTCCTGCACTGTGTCCTCCCAGCCCCAGAGCAGTCAGGATCCTGCCCTCACTGCTGAAACTTCTCCTCTGGGCTTTGCCAATGAGTCAAACACTGCGGTGGAAGGGCATGTGAACCACTGGTCCATCCCCTCTGCAGCAAGGTGGAGGCAGCCTCAGTTCCCCTCACTGCTAGTTCACCATGGAGGGTGGACTTGGCTCCTCGAGAGCCTGGAACACTGTGGCAGTACTCTCCCAGCTGCCTGAGGAAGCCCCACACCCAGAACCCAACCCTGGTCCACATGGGGAGCCCCTGGTCCGAGTCCACTCTCCCTTCCCACAGCAGAGGCGGTCCCCAGGCACTTTACCCCAGGCTGGCTCTATTGATGACAATTTCCACACAGTTAGTTAAAAAAAGAGTTTGGAGAATGTCTTCATTCCCATTTCTATTTCAGGTATGTTTTGAGATGCTCCTAAAGTGAATTTCTCTCTCATTATGAGTCTAAGCTGCTGTTTAAGATTCTCTTTCAGAAGGATAGAGGATAGAGACAGGGATAACCATTTGTCATGATCCTTCTTGTTGTTCCATCTCCATGTGCTTCCAAGCAGGTCCTACAACACCTCCATGAGTGACCCAGGCACTTCACGCCGGGCTGGCTCTGCTGATGACAATTTCCATGAAGTTAGTTAAAAAAAGAGCTTGGAGAATGTCTTGAGGGTTCTTGTGGTGCCACGTGGTTTCCGTGCTGTTGCTCTGCCCGTCGTGCAGAGCACGGGCAGCTCGGGGCCGTGCCCGTGGGGGTCACACGTGCGCGTCCCCACTCACGAACGTTTGCTCACACAGACGCGCGCGTACATCTTACGTACTTGACTTCCTTGTTGTCTCCTGATTGAAAAAGCCACTCAGAGTGAAAATATGTTTCCTCTTTGTGAATGGGCAGATCGAACCCAGATGGTGCATTAACTGGAAACATCTTGCGTTCCAGTCTGTTCATGGATTCATTCTGTTCAAGAACAGAAGGCTCCATTTATGATCATCTCTTCAGTGCTCCCAATCTTTACAGCTTGGAGATACCCAGCTAAGTGCTGTGTCAAATCATCACCTCTTCCCCGCTTCCTAACGCTACCAAAGCAGAGGTTTCAAGGCTCTCAGTGTCAGCAGTGAGGCATTGGGTGATGCCTGCTGATGTGGAGCAAGGCTGCCTTGGTGTTCGACTGCAATGAAACCTACAGTACTTTGTGTCTTCTGAGACAGCTTTCTGTGCCCCTCTGGGCTTGCTGCTCACCACCTGTGAGCACTGAGGCAGCTGAGCATGAACTGAGGGCCAGGGAAACTTTCCTAGGTGCTTCTGCATAAAAGTGTAATTTTCTTTTATATAAGAAAGCATTTTTGAAGGAGTGAAAGACTTGAAATGCTGGAGATTGCAAAAAGCCCCCAGATAAGCTGGTCTAAGAGACAAATTACCCTGAAGAACTATTTAAGCCTCATTTCTTAGTCCATTTTTCAATTAGGCTATCTTACCTAGGGAGTTACTGCAATAGGTGTCTTTCCCTGTTAGAATCTCTGCTTGGATACATGCATGCTTCCTCATTGTCATGTGGTGGATATTCCCATTAGCCTCTAGAAAGAACTGCTTTCCAGAATCCTCCTGATTTTTTGGTGCCAACGAGCCTGACGTGCTCCCAAGTCCTGCAGGTTAAACGCTCATGGAGAGAACATGGTGTTATTCTTGCAAGAGGATGTTTTCTTCTTATCATTTCAGGGCTATCAGGTTTCATACCACAGATCCCAGTTTCAGCCCCAAGTTTCATGTGTTCAGATATCATCCACGTGCCGTTCATCAGGCTCAATCATGAATTAAGAACTGTGTCCTGGATTGAACTTTACCCTTCACTAGCTACCTCTCAAAACCAGCTACAAAAGAGAGGACTGAGCACAACCTGACCGCAGGTGCTCTGAGCAAGGGCCTCAAGAACGTGCAAATCATGAAAGCAACACAGAAATAACCACAAATACAAGATAAAACAAAAACTCAGACTGTGCATGGGGCTATGAGTGCTCTTTCCCCAGTGCAGCAGGGAGAGGAAAGCTTATAATCACAGGCACACTCTGTTTATTTAACCACGGGCATGGTTACAAGGGAAGGACAAAAGGCAGAGCCTGGGTGTGGAGTGCTAAGGCTGGATGGGCAGCGAGGTGAGCCTGGGGGTTCAGTCCTGCTGGGTGCTGAGCAATGGTCTGGAGCAGTGGGGGCTCAGCCCCAGCCCAAGATCAAGCTCAGTGCAGACAATGGTACCTCTGTGCTGCTCATTTTGCAGGGCCCAGGCTGCAGTAGGCAGTAGGAAGTGTTGCAGGACCTCCTTGAAAGCACACGGAGATGGAACAACAAGAAGGGTCATGACCAACAGTTATCCCTGTCTCTATTTGATCTCTGAAAGAGGACACTAAACAGCTGCTTAGATTCATAATGAGATGGAAATTGGTTTTAAAAACAACTCAAAACATAGCTGAAAAAGAAATGGGAGTGACTTGCACATGTCCCTCCACGGGAGGTGATTACACACAGTTGGGCACAGCCTTGGTTTTGAGTAGAGACCTGGCAGCGGGGCAGGGACACCACAGGACTGAGAGCAGAACTAGTCAAGGGATGGGGAGAAAGGACCCAACTCCAGTCTCCCAGCCACCATCCTCACCCTTCAGGTGATGTCCCCCTCCAGTAGAGAACGTAACCCTGCCTGGGGAGTGTGGTCAGGGCCCCACATGGCCAGTGGGCTTCTGTGCTGGAAGCTGAACTTGGGATTTGGCATATGAGAAAATCCTTCCCTGGGAGGGTGGGCAGGCCCTGGCACAGGGTGCCCAGAGCAGCTGTGGCTGCCCCTGCATCCCTGGCAGTGTCCAAGACCAGGTTGGACAGGGCTTGGAGCAGCCTGGGACAGTGGGAGGTGTCCCTGCCCATGGCAGGGGTGGCACTGGATGAGCTTTAAGGTCTCTTCCAACCCAAACCATTCTGCAATTCTATGAAAATGAGATTCAAGGTGGCTGTCAGGCTACCCATGGGATGGCTGCAGAAGGCAAAGGCCAATCTGTCCATGAGAGGAGTTGTCTGCAGGTTCTCTGCCATTTCCATCTGAATGCATCCTGGTGTGTTAGAAACTGGGAGAAAGCAGTTCTGCAGTGTAGCCCCCTCTTGACAAGCCAGCTCCTTTATCCTGCAAACTGCAGCTAGCAAGGACCAGGAGCCAAGAGCAAGGCTGATCATGAGGTGTCGGGAAATGTTTGCCATGACTTCATCCTTAAAATAACCCCTGTAGACATTTTGCTCAGCAAAGAAAGGTCCTACCCAACCTCTTGGTGCACAAAGGAGCACAGACCCCCAAGGAGGAATGATGGGTCAGACAACAAATTCCTATTAAATGATAACTAAACTCCAGATGGCCAACAGGGAATGGAGCGGGGCCACAACTGGGCCCAAGGGAGGGTCTTTGTCCTCTGCCACCACTCAGCCAGACTGAAAGCTTGGGAGAGGTTTGAAACATGCAGGCAAGTGGGGTTCTTGCCTCCAGCTGGCTTAAAGAAAAAATAGATCCTAGGAAACAAATGGACCTCTCAGTGTCTTAATAGGAAAGTGATGTGTGTGGTGCTTGTGCAAGTGAGACGCAACTCAGAGCTCTGTTATGGAAATTTTCCTCTGTGACAAGTATGTTATGAATGACTTGTCTTGAAAACACGCCAACATGTAGGTGCTGCTATCACAACATTCAGTGACTTTAACTTACTGTGAGCGTTCCTGTGATAAATCATGGAAAACCTTGCTTGGGCTATCTTTAGTCACTGCACTGTTTCACTCTCACAAGTCACTCACAGCTCTAAAAATACAGTTTATATCATTGGATTCCTGGAATTCCTTTAGTTCTTACATTCTGATTTAAGTGGCATTAAAGCTGGGCTGCACAGTCCGAGGCTGCAGGCTGATATTTCACTGTGGATTAGGTATCACCTGGGTTCAATACAGGGTTTGCAATATTTATTTGATTTGGATCCAAAGGTAATTTGAAAAATCTTCCTGTAGATACACCTCTTACCTGGCTATGTGGAACAAGGGCTAGATTTTGCCTCGGACTAGATAGTAATTTAATAACCATTCCCATATAGAATTAAACTAAAACACATGCTCACCACAAGAACTGAGTTGAGGCTGTGGGGTTTTCTCCTCAAAATCTGGAGGTATCTGGTCTCTTCTGGCCTCTGCACTGTGATCTTGTGTTGACTTCTAGGTCAGACATGCCCGTCCCTTCTTTTGGTTTCACTTACATGTCTTTCATAGTAGTTATTGATTCAGAAACACCAAGAACAAGAAAATCTTGACCTCCCACCAGCCTCTCTGGATCTGATTACCAGCTCACCAGTGATGGATAGTCTGAGCAGAATTTAATGCTTTCTAATTTTCCTTGATAGGGTCTATGAAGCATGTTACTTTTTTTTCATCCCAACTGGCAGCTCAACAAAGCCCAGCAATATAAAGCTCCATTTGTGTAATAAACTGTTGTACAATCTACTACTTATGAACACAGGCCCTGAAAATGTGCAACCTTTCTGCACATTACATTAAACACAAACCAGATGGGCACTGGAAAATCCTCCCCTTTGTTGCAGTGGGCTAAAGGGGCTGGTGGTCAGAAGGTCTGTTTCACTACACAAATAAACAGAGGAGTTTAACTACATTATTCTCCAAAATCAGCAATGGGAAACCTATGTGGAAACATTATGAGCAGTTTGCAAACCCGCTACTGGCGTGGTGTAGGCACAGGGGAGCCCTTCATCTCTCCTACCTGCAGTAGCCAGTCAGTGCTTGGTGACCAGAGCCTCCACCTGCAGCCAGAGCTGACATCCAGACTTGGAGACACATGGGTGGAGGCAAATGGGTAAAATCAATCTCTTCTTTAAAGGCTGCCTGGGTCAGAGCTGGGCATTTAATTTCTGATAATCACTGTAGAGAAATGGGGTCCCCCAGAGTGGGCTGAGCTCATACTGAGCAGTTTCTGAAGGAGAGAAACCTCATCAGGTCAGACAGGATGTCTCACACTTGAATAATTCCATGAGTGAAATTCATGTCAGTGGCAGAGTCCCAGGACAGGGAACAAGACACTTTTCTGTCTCCGGGCTGTACCAAAGGATGCCTCACTCTTCACTTGGAGCACACCCACTGAGACACTTCTGGAGGAGCTGCTTTACAGAGCCCCTGCATGTCCTCTGGCCCCTCTCCTTGTGATTGCAAATGTTATCAAAAAATTATTTCTGAAATCCACCTGGCACAAGGAGGGACATGCGGCCAAAGTGGCACACAGAGCCTGCACCCTCACTGCCTTCCCACTGTGAAGAGAAATCACCACCAGTCACACGGGACAGCCAAGGTAAAGACAGCCTTGATGCAAGACAAGTGAAAGGCTCTGCTGCTGTTCCCAGGGCACAGCTGGCACAGGTAAAGTACAGGTGTGCAGCACAGTGGCATGGGATGGGGCGAGATGGGATGGAGTGGGATTTGTTGGGGTGAGCTGGGATGGGATGAAAGCTGCTACCAGCTGAAGAAACTGATCCTGGGAGCATTGATGCTGCTTCAGAGTGTAAGCATTGGCCCTGGTGTCAACATCTGAGAGGGTTTCAGGTGGGTCTGGGAGGGAAATGCAGCTTATGTACCTGAGACCCCCAAACTCAGAGAGCACGGAGCCTGTGGGTGACTGAGCTTGTGAGGGATGCGTGTACTAAACACCTCTGGATCACGGTGTGAGACCTTTGGTACCTGCACAACAAGACTCTGGTTCACGTTGTGCAGTTCAGACACTGTCCCTCGTGGTTTCCAGACGGAAGGCTCCAGAACCCCAGGGAAGTGGCAGCTGGGGACCCCAGCTGGGACCCTGCAGGGGGGTTCCTGTGCCCAGTGCATCAAGAATTATCTTATTGCTCTTGTGTCTGCTTTTGTGTGCAAGCAAACCAGCCCAGGGAGGAGCAGGGGTGTGGGCCGGTGTGTCCTCGCTCTGAGGGGTGCCACGCACTGACCTTGTGCCTCAACAGAGTCCCTGCATGGAGAGATGGAATGGGATGAGCAGAGCATTGGTTCAGAGATGGAGTCACCATGCTGAGGCCAAAGTGCCAGGCGCTGGCAAGGCAGGATCCATGGAGCCAGTGCCCAGCCAAGGCCGTGCACAACGGGGAGCCTGGGGGGTCTAGAGCTCACCTCCAAACCCAACATCACTAGTGACTTTAGGAAGACCCAGAGCCGTGTTTGCCTCTTCTGAGGATCTCCTGAGACAGCAGTTTACAGCTCTGCCTGGCTCAGGCCAGTGTAGAGCAGAACTTAGGAGGAGACGATGTCATTGGACATATCAACACTGTGGGATTGGGCACAGTCATGGTAAAAAGGGCAGCCTGACAGAGTTCCATCCCAGGGCAGGACAGGGCTGGGGCTACAGCTGGGCAGACAGAGGTCAGGATTCCTGCTTGTTGTAGAGGTAACAGTCCCCATTTTCCAGGACTTATGCATGCAGCTCCGGGATTTCGTAGGCCCTGCCAAATGGGCTTTCTGCTTGCTCAAATGTGATTTATTTTTACAAATTTAAATGAAATCCCCTCAGCCATTTTCGAGTAATACTAGAGTTAAAAAGACTATTTTCTTATTTAAAAATATTCTAGCTAGACTGTTTTTATTAAATCAAAGTTAAGTCAAATAAAGACGGTGGTTTGAAAGTTCAGGCTTGGGCAAGAGCTGGTCCTCACTGAGGATCTGTGCCCTTGACGGACCAGTGTCTGTCTAGTGCCCATTGAACCAGCCCAGATCACCAGCCCATGGGTGGAAAGAGCAGGGAACAAAGGGAGATCCTGCCTGGCTGAGGTGTGCACACTTGCACCCTCGGGAGAAGGGATGCAACAGGGCAGGAGGAGGAGTTGGGGAGTGACACACCTTGCACTTGCTTCTCCTTACATTCCTAAATTCCTAAATAAATAAAGATTCCTAAAGACAACAGACGGAAGCTTTTTCCATTTCACCCAACCCATTCCCAGGCATTGTCTCCTTTCCTTCAGTGGCATCATCTTGGATGCTGTCCCCTGCATGTGTGGGATGAAGGTGGGAGTGCTGAATACACCCCTGGGGGTGCCCTTCAGGAGGGTGGGCTGTGAGGAGACACTGATGCCTTGTTTTTCCCCCAAGTCAATCCCAACCACTGACCCCCCACCGAGGGATGGGGTAGAAGGTCCTTGTTGTGACACCCCAACAAATGGCACTGAGGGGGACTGGAAGGCTCTGTCCTCGGCAGGGACACATCTGCTTTAGGGCTCTGTGGAGGGCAGCCTGGGGGGCTGCGGGATGTCCCCTTCCCGCTTCATCCCCAGCTCCTCAGGCTGCTCCACTGGCCCTGCGGGAGCTGTCACACCACGGAACGTGACATCAAAGGCAGGCCCAGGTGCCACATGACGTGTGTGACACTTGGCAGCCCTGCCAGCTCCCGAGATGATGTGAGATGAAGGGAGCCGGCTGTTCCCAAGCGGGGACGGCAGGAAGAGCTGAGCCCCTGTGCTGTCTAAATGTGCTAAAGAGAGGGAAACAGAGCAGAGCAAAGGGCTGGAGGGATGCCCAGACTGTGGGGGGCTCTTCTCACTTAAAGAGGGCAAACAGCCCAGTGTGGAGGGGTGCAGGGGTGGACCCATGTCCTGGTGGGCCACCAACTCTGGGGACATGAAGCCCTGACACGGGGCCAGCTGCCAGGCTGGTGCTGGCACTGCTGCAGGGCTTAGGGCAGTGGGTACCTGCACTTCTGCAGGTTGTGCTGAGAGCCCGTGGGCACCTGGAGATGTTTCTTTCTTTTCCTTCCCGTAACAAAAAAAAGGGTGGAAAATGGATACAAAAAATAAGGATGTGAAAGCTACAGAGAAAATATGATTTTGTTTTACATCACTGAGCAGTTTGTCCCTTTACAAGTCCCTGTTGCTACTGCATTATGTTAGGTACACTTGGGTATCTGGGACTGTAGGAAAGAAGAATCCTGACTATGGGCAGGCCCTGGGCCTGACTCTCTGCTGTGTTACTCCAGCCTGACACCAGTACACTGCCATGATGACATCATTTGGATTATTTCTGATTTATAGTGATTGAGAAAAATTGGGTCCCGTACAATAATGCAAACAATCAAAGACACAAAGCAAAAATAGTGTCTTTGGGCTGCACTTTCACATTGCATGATGTTTTGAGGACTTAATGTTGAAAGCCTTAGAGTGCACAAAAGGAATTTTCTTCATTTCATATATTATACAGTTGCCTGAAAGAAATGGCAAACAACTCCTCAGCCTAAGCATGCTTTGCACAGGCTCAGTTGTGGGGCTTTTCTGTCCATCAGCTTTCCACCAACAGATCTCCACTGAAACTCAGAGCAGTATCTGCCAGCAAGAGTAGCTGCTGGACCCATGACCCCACAAATGACCTTGCAGAGGTCTAGGCCAAATTCTGCTCTCTGTTACAAGGATCTGAAGCAATTTTGGTGAAGACCAGGTTTTCTGGAGCACCCAGTACTCGGTGAGAGCAGAGCAGTCAGCTGGACCCTTGACAAACCAAATACCTTTCCCATTTCTTCTCCACTGATCTACTTCACATCACCCTAATTCCCCAGAAGTTCCATTGGTGTAATCAGAACACCGGTCCCTTCCTAAGACCTTGAAATCCCACATTTCAGCCAAAATCATACCAAACACTTGGATCACAAGGAACATGCCTCAAAGGTGACAACAGCATTTAAGTCTGTCCCAGAAATACTGAGATCAGGCCTCACTTCCATTAAATCTTAAAATCTTGCCATTGGATGGCAAGATGTTCAATGGCAAACACCCTCCAAAGCACCACATGTAAAAATAGCAATGAACCAAAAACGCAGCACGTGCAAGAGATGCTAAACCAGCATCGATCCCATCTCCACCCCCATCTCTTGCCAGCAGCGGGCGAGGAACTCACCATTCTTCCGCTCCGCGAAGGGCGGGGGCTGGAGCTTGGTGCCATCTCTCACTTCACTGGCAGACTTTTCCTTGGGTGCCTTTTCCTCTTCATTCCCAGCTGGTGCACTTTTGTGGTCCGAGCGATCCTGTTTGATCACACCATTCATCACCGTGCCTGGAGGGACCGGTCCAGATTCTGGCTGCTCCACTTTGAAGGGTCAGGGAGAGGAGCAGACACCAACGTGACGTCTGGAAGAGAAGAGGAACAGGTAAGGACAAACTCCCAAATCAGTCTGAGAAACAGTGAATGAAGACTGGCATTTGCTAAGCAATCAGTCCACAGACAACTAATTACTGACAATTTGCATGGGAAGACCGTAGGATCCCCTATTGCCTGCTTGATTCTCCCTGTCTGCTGCACACTTGGCTACTTTACTGGAGCAATTTCTACCCATAGGCACAGAATATTTGCAGAAAGTCTGTCTTCAAAACACACAGCCCCAGGGAACCCACACGAGAGAGCTCTTGAACTGTTAGAGATCCACAAATGAGGACAGTCTTCCTTTATACAACTCTGGTTTGCTGAGAAAACTGTGACAGGAATAATTCCACACAACCCAGAGGAGGCTGCTAATTGTGTGATACAGGCAGCAAATGAAGAGAGCAAACATCAGTCAGCTTTTACACCAGGAAGTGTACAAACACCCTGCAAAGTAAAATACATGTGCAAAACCTATTCTCTGACATCAAAGTTGTGATTAGCACCCACCAGAGCTAAAGGCTTTATGAAGAATTCAACCCCATTAGGCACAAAATGCTGAGAGCTTTTGACGGACAGAGGACTTGTTTGTTTACCACATTGTTCTACTCCAAGGTTTATGTGGGATTTGTGGTCAAAATACATCACAAAACCTCTAGATCTTTGGGCAGGGAGATGCCTGATGACACCCCCATCTCACCAGAAATGTGGATGGAAAGGATTCAGCTTACACCAAACATGTTTGTGGGATGCAGGCCCATGGCCCAGGAGGGGCTGTGATACTGAGCACATCAGAGGAAAGCTGCAGGGACCGTTTCAACAGAGCATTGTCTGAAAAATCTCCAGATGCTGAATGAAAGTGAATGCCTATAAGAATCAGCACCAGCTCCTAATGAGTCCCATCAGGAAAGAGCTGAGGAGAGCTAAAAAAGGTCATTTGTAGAGAACAAGAATAGAAAAGTGTAAGATTGATTCAGTGATAAAATCTGATTTAATACAAAAAAGTTACCAATTTACTGTATAAGGAAGTAGGAGCAGTGCACTGCACATGATACCATCTCCTCCACACTGTGTGAGCCAGGACCCTCACACCCCTCTCCCTACCCTGCACCAGCAGGGATTCTGCCATCTGCTTCCTCATCCACCTCACTGGCAGCCCCACCTGCTCCAGCCTTTCCTGTCCCACGGGCTGCAGCTCAGCCCCCGTGTCCCTCTGTCCTGCCTTACACCGAGTTTCACTGCTGGCACACTTCACACAGGGTGCCCATGGGGTGGCTGCACTGGCTGGGAAGGAGGTGCCAGAGGTGCCTGTGTCCCTTTATCCCTTTGCTATGCCCAGGGAGGTGCATCGCCTGGGGCAGGCTGTGTTTGCACCCTGGGCTCAGAACACAACGCAGGCCCAGCCGCTGCCACCAGCCCTGCCCTTCTCCCCATCACCCTCCTCACTCGCCCCTGTGGCCCTTTCCTCATCTCCTGTGCCCAGCTATTCCTGCCAAAGCCTGACGTGCTGCCACTGCCCGTGAAAACAGCCCTGCAGGCACCCAGACAGGCCAGGCCTGCTCTGTGCTGCCTCTCTGAACAGACAATTTCATCTGCCACGTCTGCTTTAGCATTTTATCTCCCCTGAGCAGCTCGAGGTCCCCTTTCCAGTGGTGTGACTGCTGTGCAATGCCCCATCCCCACTGTGATGATCCACCCAGTGCTGGCTGTAGGGCTGCAGACACACTTTGACACAAGCAGCATGAGCCCCTAAACCCTTTATTTAATTCATGACTAGCGTGGAACATTCAATAAGTGTTTACATTGCTGTTGTAAAATGTGCATTTTTTTTAACTTCTTGAAGTTGCTGATATGATGCATCTTTCCAGTGGGAACAGAGGGTGATGACAGAACAATCCAGCAAAATGCATCTGCTTACAAAAATGAGACTTTGTTCAACCGAACACTAAATCTTTGATAAATTAGTCAGGGCTTTGGTGACGTACATGTTGAACCAATATGACAGTTTTATATGGATTATGATTATGAATGTTTTTCAAAAATAGAGAGCGTGAGCCAGACATCCAGTGCCGAAGCTGCAAGACCACCAGCCGAGGCCAAAGTCTTTCAGGAAGGCTTCTTGCAGGCTCTGTGTACAATCTCTTTTTACACTCAGAGCATATGCAACATTTTAATTCGCAGTGAGTGTGCCGGGGTCCTCATGTCTGAGCCAGGAGGTCACGCTGCGACCCTGCAGACACAGGCTTCACAGCACACTCAAACACCACTGGCTCAGTGGTGGGTTTTTTTTCCTGGAGTGAAATTTGGCCTCGAAACATTCCACATTGTTCCCGAACAAATCAGTTCATTTAGGCTGAGCTGATTGTGTTTACAAAGCTTAGACACACTTTTGAGCCTCAGAGCACATCTCCCATCAACCGCTGCTGCCAACACATCGATTGCAAGGTTGTGCACAGTACAGGTCATGTTCCATCTCTCCCTGCCTGTAAATTTCAAATTCATCAAACTGGACTAGCATGGTACCTACATCGTGGGTGCTTCCTTGCAAGACACTGGAGATGCTCTGGAGGAGATGCCTGGTTTGGAAGGAGCAGCCCCCTTGCTCTCTGCCCGGGAAGCAGGGCAGCATGGATGAGGCTCAGACTCGCTTGCTCACCACAGCCCAGGTGGGACTTGGCTGATTCTACCAAACCTGTGAAGTTTAACTAAGACAAATGCCAAGTTGCACTGGGATGGGGCAGCGCTGGATGTATGGACAGACTGGGGAAGGAGAGGCTGGAGAGCAGCTGTGGGAGGGAACCTGGGGGTGCTGCTCCACGGCCAGTTGGATCTGAGCCAGCAGTGCCCTGGCAGCCAGGAGGGACATCCCTGTCCTGGGGGGCATCAGGCCCAGCGTGGCCAGCCAGGGGAGGGGCAGGATTGTCCCACTCTGCTCTGCACTGGCGTGGCCTCACCTTGAGTGCTGGGGCAGTTTTGGATGCCACGATCAAAGACGGACCCAAACCTTTAAGAGAGAGAGAGCATCTGAATGAGGCACACAAAGATGGGGAAGGGCCTTGAGGGGCCACACGAGGAGTGCCTGAGGGCACTTGGGTTGTTCAGCTGGAGCAGAGCAGACTGAGGGCAGACCTCCCTGGGGGCTGCAGCTCCTCCTGAGGGGCAGCTCCGATCTCTGCTCCCTGTGACAGGGACAGGACACAAGGGAGTGGCACCCTTGGATGCTGCCTACCTCCCGCTGCTCCCTCCTGGGGAGGTAATGGAGCAGCACAGCCGGACAGGCTGCCCCTCACCCCCTACCATGCCCCCCATCTCTCTCCCCCTACCCTTCTCCCCTGTCTCCCAGTGCAGTGCTCACAGACACCACAGACTGTTTGGAGCCTGTCCTGCTAGCGAAGATAATTGGATAATTCTAAAATATTTTTATTTTTTAACATTTTTAAACTTTTTATTAGGAAAAAAATGAACTGAACCATTGAAATTAAAAATTATTTTTAGAAGTGGAGAAAAACTTTATCTCCCTGAGAAACAATTCTGGCTTCAGCAGCTCATCTTCCAAAAAACTAATTTTTTTGGCTGGAAAACTCCTAAACTGAAAAATTCATTGTCCAGGTCTCAGCAATCCCCTTCACACCTCAGGTTTCCACATGTCAAGCAAGTTCCTGGATGATGTTTTTTTCCAAGTTTCCAGGAGTGAGCTTCCTGCCAAGGTGTGTACCAGAAATACCAGAGCTAGGATGTGCCACCCACTGGAGCTAAACAAACATCTCTTGAGCAGACTCTGGGATCTAACACAGGGACAGACGCTGCTTCCTCTGCCCAGTGCCACCACAAATGCACCTTAGCAACCTGAAAGGGAAAGGAAAATAGGAGATGGAGCATCTTTGTGTGACGTGAAGCAGAGCTCCAGGGCTGAGCTTGGGGGCTGAGCAGAGGCCTCCAGCACCCCCTGAGATATCCCTGCTCAGATGCAGAGCCTACAGCAGCTGGACCTGAGGCATCTCTGCAGGATTGAGGGCCCTGGCTCCTGCCTGTAGCCTGTGTAGGATTGGACACAACACCTCGAGGTGCACTTGGCTTCTAACATCTAGAAATATCCTCAGGAATGACACTTTCATGAGGCTGGCTCCTGCTTGGGTTACTGTGACACAGCTTTGATGGTCTGCACAGTTTCTCCCTGCCCAGCATGGGCCATACAGCTCACCTCACCTTCCGCCTTCTCAGCTTTGCCCTGGGCCACTCCTGCGTGCACCGAGGTGGGAATGACCAGGGCTTACACTTCCTCATATGCTGGATCCCTCAAATCTGCCCCTGTTCTGCTGTTTGTTCTTCTGGAGGTTGAAGTGGAGGTAAATACATTGAGCTCTAATGCATGTGCAGCGTCTCTTAAGCAATCGTGACCCACCATAAAACTTTAAATACACAAAGAGAAAAACCAGGAGAGAGATGCAGTTCAGCCTTATCAAATTCTTCACGTGTTTGTTGTGGTGTGTTTGTATTCCTGGGCTTCTGCCTGCAGGAATGTTGCTGATAAAACCATCTCCCTAAACATGGGCTCGGTGTGTTGTAGCTGGTGTTTACAGTGCTCAGGCAGTAAGAGTAGCTCTGGATTCCTGGGGGCAAATATCCCGTGAACATTTGTGCTGGCTTGTTGCAAATGCTGATCAAGTCCTGCTGTGTACAAGTTCTGCAGGAATCCTGTCTGGTCCTCCTTAGAGCCGTGTCAGGTTTGGCAAGGCAGAAGGCAACTCTGACCACTTGCCCCTACCCCCAGAACAAGAGGCCTTTTCTCCTCTGAGACCTCCCTGGGTTGCCAGGGCACGCACCACTGCTATTATCTCATGGTTTGCCTTGCAGGCCATGTCCCTGTTGGATGATTCCCCTCACTGAACTCCCTCCTGCCTCCTCAGGGATGCAGAAAGCCCCATCCCGTGACGGCGCTGAGGGCAATGGAGCCCGCAGGCCGTTTCCCACAGATCGGCACATTCCTCCCATGCCCTGGAGAAGTGACCTGCTCACCACTTCAGCTCCAAGAGAGGAGCTGCAGGGCAGGGGGAGCTCCTGGATGGGGGCTTTCCCAGCGAAGAGGAAACAAAGCAAGGAAACCTGCCCCAATCCTGGATCCCCCCTTCAGCGACAAGTTATCCCATGCAGCTTCTTGTGCAACCCCTCCATGGGGTCGGTGCCAAGACCCAGTGAGCAGAGCTGTGTGAGCCATAAAATCTGCACTTGAGGCAAACCCGCGCCGTGTTTGGTCACAGTGTGATCCCCACGCTCAGAGAGCTTTGCCAGCTGTTTGCACCCCCAGGCGTTTTAGGATAGAATCTCCTTCCCAGGCTCCAAATTCTCAGCCCTGATCTCTTCTCCAAGCTGCCCAGAGGCCATGTGGCCTTAGACAGCAATGAAGAGCCCAGTGATAGGAAGTGGCAGCTGTCTTCATCCAGGACAGCTCCTGGCCTCCAGCCTGGGCTGGATGATGAGGGGTAAGGGCTGTTCTCAGGGGAGAAGCTCAGCCCTGGCCTCAGCCCCCACCCATTGAGCTGTTTTCAAGAGAAGGGATTTCTCCTCCATTTTTTCATAGTAAGAAGATTCAAGTGGTGGAAAATAGTAGAGTGTAGCATTAGCTGAGGCACAGTTCCACTTCCAGGGATTATTCTAGGGTATTCAACTCTGTTCAGCCCCAGTTTTGTTTGAAGCCTTTTCATTCACAGAAACTTGGAAAAATATTATTTCTTTGCTCCAAAGAGTATTTGACACAGCCCTGACCACCTTACAGCCAGCAAAGCCCTCCCCACATCACACACTGCAACAGAAGGAGTGCATCGGTGTCACTGGGAGTAAAAATCTGAGCTCCTGTACATGATGTTGTCCAAGAGAGCTGGGAATTTTGGAAAATATCTGTGCAAATGACTGATCAGCACCGTACTCAGAGGTCTCACTGAGCCAGCACTGGAGGCAGAGGAGATGGGCTCTGTGGAGAGACAGAGTGGAGACGGGACCTCCTTTTACACCCATTGCCCTCAAATGTTGGTGCCTTCTCTTATGGCAGCTCTGCTCCCATGCACGGGCTCTGTGCTGGCACAGAGGCAGCCCCAGCCCCTGGCACCGTGCAGGGGGAGCAGGGCCATGCACGGTGTGAGTGATGGATGGTGGAGTAAGGGATGGATGGCCATGATAATGCTAGGGCACTGCACCGTGCTCCAGACACACAGCAAACGCTCCAGAGGGAAAGGGGGAAAAACAGAGTCATCCACAGAGGGTGGAAATGAAAGCTCTGAGACAAGGAGCAGAGCCTGACTGGGCAGAGAGACTGCAGGAGCCGTGGGAGTAAAATTTCACTTCTGGATGTCAAAGACAGAGGACAAGCCATCATGTTGATGTGAGGCAGCCCGAGCACTCCAGCTGTCTCAGCTCCTGCTTTTGTACAGCCCTTATCCAGGGCTGCTCATGGCAATCCCACTGAAGGCAGGAACGGCAGAGCCAAGGTAGGGACTTCAGCCTTCCCTCAGGCTTTGTGCTGCCTAAAGCCCCACGACACAACTCTGTGAGGACTCCAGCATTTTCCCCAGTGCCCTGTGCTGAGCCCTGACTCCTGTGCCAGTCCCTTGCCACTACAGGCAGCCTGCTCTCCCATTCACAACGTCTTTCCATGCTGAGACAGAGGTGGAACACCCAGAAGGCCAAAGCTACAACCCTACTCCCTACAGCACCAGGAATGCAGTACAGTGGATGGAGAAGGTGGGTTGGGGGCTGAGCCATGGCACAAACCTCCACAATCACCCACAGGTTTGTCCTGCTCATGGGCCAGCCCTGGGCCACCACCACATGAAGTTTTGTCAGCTGGGGCTGTGGTTTCTGCATCTGCCTCAGGATTGAGGGAGCCTGCAAGAAAGCTGGAGAGAGACTCTTTACAAGAGCCTGGAGTGACAGGACAAGGGGGAAGGGCTTCAAACTGACAGAGAGTAGGGTTAGATCAGATAACAGGAAAAAAATTCTTCCCTGTGGGGGTGCTGAGGCCCTGTCACAGGTTGTCCAGGCTGTCCCATCCCTGGAAGTGTCCAAGGCCAGGTTGGATGGGGCTTGGAGCAACCTGGGATAGTGGAAGGTGTCCCTGCCCATGGTAGGGGGTGGAAATGGATGGGCTTTAAGGTCCCTTCCACCACAAACCATTCTGTGATTATATTATTCTATGATTAGAAGCATTTAAGGATTGAAGTTCATTGGCTACGTGGCATTTGCCATCAGTCCTCAGTCCTGCTCTTGTGCCCAGGGTTATTTCCATGGAGAAACACTCTGCTAAAAATACTGCTAGAACCTAACTGGACAACATATGCAGATAGTTCTGAGTTAGATAAAACATCTCCTTATGAATCTGGACCATACTTGTCGTTTTTAAAATAATCTTAAAATAAACTTTAAAATCTTAAAATAAGCAGTAATGTTCTAAGTATGCTGAAAAGGCTCAAAAAGCAGTTATCAGCCTCAGATTTGTTCTTGCTGTTTGTTCTGTTTGCAGAACTGCTTTCAGGCTAATCTGGTGAATTTTCCAGGTCTGACTCATGAGCGCTGTGTGCTGGGGCTCGTGGGGCTTGGATCACACCAGGTGCAGGGTCCTGCACACCTGGGGACAGCCCTGCTCCAGCAGCCTTGGCAGAATGAAGCTTCTGAGAGAAATTGCACTTTTTTTCTAAACTATGATTTGATTTGGTTTGATTTGATTTGATTCTGTTTAACTTATAAACGCTTAACTATGAGCTGTTTCTGCTGGTGGCAGTGCCACCTGGGCTGGTTACAAAGCACAAACCATGCTCCTAATTCAAAGGAACTGCATTGTTTTCAGAATTTGATTTAAATCCAGCCCCAACCAAAAACTTGTGGTTTTCAACTTTTCCAGTGCAATGGGAATCCCTGGTCTCTGGAAGTGACCCTGGTACCTAATGTTCCTGCATGTGGATTGTGGCTCTGTGGTCACCAGACAGGTTGAGCTGTTACTGGTCACCCCAAAGGCTCTTCTGGTTACTCTTGCACCCCTACCAGCAGCTGCCTCCCCACATTTCTACAGGAAAACATTGGCTTCTCTTGTAGGTCATGCTGATGTCCTCGGTTATGGCTGCAGCATTAAACTGTGCCCTAATTTTGCAGCATTCGTGGTTATGTCTGATCTTTGTCTCCCTTATTTTGTTACATTTTAGAAGTGCAATAAACAGAATCTTTCTAAAAGAGAGAAAACATGGCAGGGATTTGAAATGGAAAATGAGCACAAACTGGACCCATGCCTCTTCATTAGATGCCAGAGGAGGGGAAGGAACAAACGGCACAGGGACAAACACTATTAATAAAGTGATGAGGGTGGGTCTCAAACAGGAGAGGAGCTGGGGGCAGGAGCAGCTCTCCGGCCTCAGATGGTCCTGCTGCCCAGCACAGGGGCCTCGCCAGCTTGAGTTGGCAGAGGGAGCGTTCAGTGGGTGGGAAAGGCCACAGACTGACCCAGCAGGGCTTTGGGAAAGGTCCCAGACTGCTGGCAGAGGACTCGTGCCCACAGGGTGTGTTCCTGCTGGAGCAGGGACTAACCTGAGCCAGACTACGGAGCAGTGCTCAGCACTGGGCTTGTGGTGCCAGGTCACCTCTCCAGCCCAGTGCCTGTGGGTCTGAGCCCTGAACAAAAACATATCTGGTGACAGGGATCATGTCCAACTCTGCATTTCAGGCTGGTGACCCAGAGCCTCTCTTCCTTTGGCTACCCCAGACATCAAGCGGCCAGGAAAGGAAGAGCAGCTGCTGATCTTTGTAGAGCCTGTCACCCCCTTGCTCAGAGTCCAGTGAAACTGCTCTTGGCCAGACCTCTGTCTCTTGCCCTCAATTGCTGACACGGGCAGCAGATGGACAGGGTGAAAAAGCCCCGGCGATAAGCGGGAGAGAGCAAGGCAGAGGTTTGGTGTGCATCCTGTGCCACCCACTGCCACAGCACCATGAACAGAGCTGCCAGGCAAGGACTCCTAATAGGAAACCCCCTGAGAGAAACCAGTGCACAGCCTGTCTGCTTGTGTCCACTGGTGACGTCAAAATACACTTTCATCTGGAGAAGACTCAGCAGAAAGGGCCTACAGCTGCATGGCAGGTCCAAAGGGAGGGAGAAGGGACAATGCACAGCTCAGCCTTTAGATCTGCTCCACAGAACTTTGCTCCAGGGCCATTCATTCTCCACTGAGCCCACAGAGGTCAGCAGTGCTGGGAGCGGGACTTTGTAGGGCACACCTGGACTGGACCTGTGCTGTGAGGGAATTCCCTCTCCAGTGTCTGTGCTGCCCAGCTGGATCAGCACTGAGCCCTACAGAGCTCTCCAGAGCAGTCAATTTTCTGAAAAATGCATTGCTGCAACTACCCTCACCATTCTCATTTTTTTCCTAATATCCAATCTAAACCTCCTCCCTGTCAGTTTAAGGCCATTTCTCCTTGTCCTGTCACTCCAGGCCCTTGCAAATAGTTTCTCTCCATCTCTCTTGCATGTCCCTTCAGACATTGAAAGGCCACAGTTAGGTCACCCCAAAGCTTCTCTTCTCCAGGCTGAGCAACCTCAATTGTCTCAGCCTTTACTCTCAGAGACCAAAGGAGTTAAACATCCACCTGTTCTCCCTGGGCTTTTAAAAGTGAAACTCCTGGGTGCACCCAGGTGAACACCCACTTCATCCCACAAAAGAAGGAAAAAAAGCTGGTGGTCCTGACAGTCCAGCCAAGAGCAAAAAGCTCCAAGCCCAAGAAACATCTTACTGTGGGCAAGGTGCCTCTCGCAGGCACACAGGAGTGCTCGGACACGACAGCAGCAGTGCAGCAGATCCAGATCCCACCTCTAGCCAAAATGCTATGGAAGAATGCAAGCTCCCCTCTCCATCCCAAAAGCCAAGGCTGCACCAGGAGGAAAGAAAACACGTAGTTCCTTTAGCCAGCTCAGAGCTTGGGATGATAAACCATAGTGCAATAAAGAATATCAAGAACTGAAGAACTGCTCTTTTGTAAAGCATGCTTCCAGAGATGCAAACAAATTAAACATTCAAAGCCCATTATCCCATGACTTAATTTTTCACTCCAGGATCATTTCTGTCATGTCATGAAATCTTCCATTAACTTATCAAGTTCCATCTACAAACAGCCTAGGCTCCTTGCCCCTTCTTTCCGGTTTGGAAGGCTGTTCAAGAATGTCACTCTCCTACTGGCTAGAAATTTTAATATATCCTGCAGTCTAAATTTATCTGCAAAATCACCCAGACTCAAAGCACCAGGCCTGTGCCCAAAAAGGGCCGTGTTTAGGTAAGTACAGGTTGAGTTATTGCAAGAGGCAAGGCTTGGCATTAACTGGGACTCCAGGTCCAGTTGCAAATCTCATGGCTGGTCCTTCCTATTTCACTGACCATGAACCACAACTTTCTGAAACACCCAAGAAATCATTTCCCTGCCTGTGAGGGCAACGATCAGGAGACAGAGTAAAGCTGCGGAGGAGTTACTGATCTCTTTCCTCCTCAGTAATATTGATGACAGAAAGAGAAAATAATAGTTATCCCACAGTGGTACAAGGACAGATACCCAGCATCCAGATTCCTATTGGAATATCCTTTCTGGAGGAGCTGAGCCTGGCTTGGAGAGGACACACAGCAGAGGATGTGGCGAAGTGTCTCCATGGCTGGTTTTGTTGTATCCTGGCAAGAATGCTGCAGTGTTTAGGGGTGAGAGAGGAAATCTCCCCAGTCTCCTCAAATTCCCCAGAAGTTCACCAGCTATGGCTTTGTCTGAGGCAACAGCACTATACCAATGATCCCCATCCCCACCCCACAACTCAGATCAATATATTTCACCTTCCCTAACCACGACCAAGTGGGATCTCAGCACCAAAGACATCGGTAGTGCAGCCAGGTTCAGCAAGGGAGAGGAACGACAGGACGGGTGGCTCAGAGCTCTGGACATGCTGAGGGAACCAGAATGAAGAGTTAGTGTGGTCCAAATGGCTTTCACGGTGCCTCATGCCTCAGAACTATTTTAAGGCACCTGGATAAAGGTGACTTGAGTGGTCTTGGATTGTCAGAACATTTCTAAGAACTTTCCTCACTGAAAGCTGCTAAAAAGGCTGTGGTAGAATATAAGTATTTAGAAAGAAGGAGCATAAGTAAGGTTTGCTTTAATGAAGGCAAAATCAGGCAAATGTGCCAGGGCTTGTGCTGGTCAATATGATGATCGAGATAGAGAGACAGAGAAATTTTCCTACTTATGTCCAATTATTCAGTTGGACAGGGCTTGGAGCAATTTGGTATAGTGGAAGGGGGGTGGAATGAGATGATCTTTAAGATTCCTTCCAACCCAAACCATTCTGTGATTCTACGATTCCATGGAAAAAATGCCTCACATGGAAAGCTACAGAAGGATATTCTGATACTGAGTAGCCAAGTGATAAAAATGCAAATGAAAAGTAAATTCTATGGGGAAAAACAGTCCACAGAGAAGACCAA
Source organism: Corvus hawaiiensis (assembly GCF_020740725.1). Taxonomy (NCBI): domain Eukaryota; kingdom Metazoa; phylum Chordata; class Aves; order Passeriformes; family Corvidae; genus Corvus; species Corvus hawaiiensis. The sequence continues at coordinate 10,940,243 of NC_063231.1, forward strand.
CAACGATGACCAAAAGAGAGGTGAGATGGGCTGGGACCCTTGGTTTGGAAGGAGAAGGCTGAGGCAGGAAACCTCAGTCTGAAGGACTGCCCAGTCAGGAGTGGTCCAAACAGCATCGATGAGAAATGACTGCTCACTACAGGAGCTAGGGAGAACCAAGGAAGCACCTGAGATTTAAAAAAGACAAAAGCAGAGATTTTCTCACCCACTTCAAAGTTACACTGTGGAGCTCTCTGCTGCAGGATGCTGCACATGCCAAAGGGTTGGATGGTCCCAAAGGCATTCGGATAGATTCAGGGAAGAATCACAAGGTACTAAACATGGAGATGCTCAGCCTGGTTCAAGGAGCCTCTGAGGCACAGAGGGTTAGAAACAGACTCGGGGTGAGAAGGGTCCCTGAGCATTCTGTGCTCTCCTCCAGCCACGTCCCTGTGGCTGGGACCAGGTGCTCAACCAGGCTGACCTGCCTTTTGACCCCAATGAAGCCATTGCCACAGTCCCTGTCTCACACAAATCAGTGTGACAGCCTCTCCAGTCTGGTCCGTGGCACAGTGGAGAGCAGGCGGGGGGAGGAGCACAGATGGATCAAGAAAGGATGGAGATTTGTGGGAAGGGCTCTTGAGGCCTGGCTGAGACTCAACGCACCCACCAAATGCTCCAAGGCTGCGAGGAGCTCTGTGGCCCCACTGCAGGTCCCTGCTGCCAAAGGACATTCCTCAGAGCTACTTGCTAAATAATGGAATCTAAATTTCCGCCTTCTTGTGGCAAAGTTAAAAAAAACAATAACATTAACCAAATTATACCCTGGTCTAAACAAAGGAGGGCCAGGGCTGCCAATTTCACAATTATCCCAAATGGGTCTTAATATGACACAGATAAATACTTCCCAATTATCCAATGGAACAAGGCTGCCCTGGGGGAAATGGAGAACAATATATTTCAGGGGCCAGAGACCCAGGGGATTCAGAATTCACACTCCACCACTCCTGCTGCAGTCCACACATGGCAGGGGAGGGAGGCAGCAGGGTGAGAGCCCATCCTCACCCATCCCCGGGTGCTGCTGGTGGGACTGCTTTTCTGGCAACGGGACGAGAGGGTCAGTGAGGGCGTTGAAGCTTCTGCTGACAGGAAGCTGAGGGTGGGCTCAGGGCCAGTGGCTGGCTGCAGGGTACCAGGACTGGCACTGCTGTCCTGCCCAGTGTGCCTGCAGGGGCAGGGTGATCTCTGTCCTGGTGCTCACAGACCTGAGCGAGCTGCCTGGGGCCATGGCAGGTGCTGGTGCTGGTGCTCCAGGTGTCACGCTCACCTCGCTGCCCAGAGCAGCCAGAGTGTGTGAAAGCACAGCTTTGGGTTTGGGGTGGGGTACACGCAGCAGGAGGGGGACACAGGTGCTGTTTGTGCCCAGGCTGCTCTGTGCTGAGCAGCATCCTTGGATGGTCCTCAGCAAGGTGTGCTTGCCTCTACTTTGGCCCTCATCATTGCAGCATCACTTGCAGCTTGTTGTCTTCAAAGATGGTAGCTCAGTCCTTCGCTGCCCCAGGCTAGCTGAACTACACAATCTGAACTGGTCTGCGAGGGAACTGTGGGTTTCTGTGCTCTCCACAGCCAGGATGCACATGCATGCACCCCCTGGGAGCGCAAAGCTGAGCTGTTTCCCAGGAAGTTGTGTCTCTGCCGTGGGCAGCAGCACGGGGCAGGCTGAGCCCTGCGAGGGAGCAAAGCCCACACTGAGCTGAGAGGGCAGCTCAGTGCCCTGTGCAGCTCCAGGGGTGCTGAGACCCTTCCCCTCCTGCCATGCCTTTGCCCACCCAAAAGGGCTCAAGCACCCACCTGCAGCCTCAAGCTCCAGGTGTGGCTATCCCCAAAGCTCCCATCTGACCTTCCAGGGAGCCGAGGTGCTAAGTGCTGTAACCACTGGCAGTATGGCACAGGGGAGGATGTGGGCATTGGTTACTTTAGAAACTCACAGGGGGGTGATTTTCTGATTCATATCAGGCCCAGAACCAATGCTTTAAAATTACACACAGGCTTGTTGTTTTGGCAGAGTAACCAAAAGCAGATGCTGGACAGAGCAGCCAGCGAGAAGCATCAGGACTCCCCGTGGGTGCTCACGGCCCAGCCACACAAACAGCTGGCCTGAGGAGGGATTCCCTTCCTACCTAAAGCACCCTGCCGTGTTCAGAGCCAGCCAGCCCGGGCTGTCATGAGCCCTGCTGCCTCCTGCAGCCTGGCCCTCTCCTGTCCCCTCTATCAGGGTCCCTTTGTCCCTTCGGGTTCACCTGGTGACAGCACATCCTGCATCCTCCCCGATGCTCTGCAGGCCTGTCCTCCCCTGGCTGTGATGGGCTTGGTGCAGATGGAGCTTTGTGGGGAACAGTGGTGCTCCACAGCCAGGAGCTCCTAGGGATGAGCTCAGAGGGGGACACAGAGGCCACCAGGGTGTGCTCAGTTGTTATTCATCACCCATTTTCTCCCCCAGGCCCGCATCCCCTCCCTGGCAGCAATCAGCTGCCTTTCACAGGTGAGCTGAGCCCAGCACTGTCCCACGATCATTTTGCAAACCCTGTTGTCTGTCTGCAAGGGGAAGCCCTGCAAGGCAGCTCCATGTACTGCCAACAGCTCCAGGGGTGTGCACATGGCTCGTCCTACTCCCTGTGTGGCTGAACCCCCTTAACCAGCTGAAAACCTCCCCGGGAGGATCCACCATCCCAAACCCCTCCGTGCCAGTTCTGCACTAGCTCAGAGCACCCATAGCCTCTTCCAAGCACATGGACAGCTGGTGAGTTAGGGACAGGGAGGAACAACCTTCCCAAATCTCTGTCATCTTCCTGTCCAGCCTTTCTTTCTCTGGGATGATCGGCATGTCACTGCAGGGCAAAGCCAGGCTGGGTACAGATGGGCTTTTCCCATGTCCTAACCTCACCCCAGCAGAGGCTTTGGCTGCTGTTCTGAGGCCCAGGGTCTTGAGAGAAGTACAAGAAGAGCTGAGGGCAAGCTGGGACTGGTGGGCACTGCCCTGGGGGACTCTCTTGCATTACTCAGTGCCTCCCAAGAATCATCCATGTCCTGCTCAGGGCAAGTTTCTCCCCTGCCAGAAGTGGAACTAGGGCTGGACACAGAGAACCGAAGTGTGGGGTACACAGGGCTGAGCAGGGCTGAGAGGAGCACGTGGTCCTCTGCAACATCCAAAATCCTTCTGAGCCAGAACCTGTGATGGACCTTTGAAGTCCCCAGCCTCTAGCTCATGTTGCCAAGGTGATCCTGTGATCCCTGATCTTAGGTAAGACCCACACATGGCTCCTGACCCCAAGGAACTCAGCAACACGCTGCAGGGTGAAGCAGAGAATGGTGTGCACTGGGAGAGGCAGTGGGAGGCTGAAAGGGCAAGTGAAGGAAGAAGGCAATAAATAAAAGAGATGAATTCATCCCTCTGGTCGCCACCTCACACAGTCCCTCAGCTGGAGGAGAAGCCAGACATCCCTTCCTGATGCAGGCTGAACTTCTGCCTCCAAAGATGCTGCTCTGTGCTGCTGCCACCTGCCCCTGGCCCCAGGTGTGTCAGAGCTACCTGTGCTGGAGCAGGAGCTGCTGAGCTTCTCTCCCTGACAGCCTTTGTGCCACCTCGAGCTGGTTTCCAACCAGAACTAAGGACAGATAGTGAGGGACGAGCTTGGGGCTGCTCAGTGGAAACTCCATTGATTACTCTGTGCGGTACCTTCCCGACATCATGAACACCTCAGCCCCTGGGGAAAATCTGGGTTCTATCAGCTCTTATAAGCAAGTGTTTCGAAAGGTTTACAGAAAAGTAAAGTAAACAGAGCTCTGAGTAACAAAAGAGCCCCGTTTATGCATTCTTTGATTCACTGTAAAGGATGGTGTAAACTGACTTTTTAACCAAGCATTAGGCAAGATTTGGGCCCCCGCCATTATATAATAAACAGTGACATGGCTATATTAAAATATTTACTTAATGCACTGAAGTGACTTATAGTATGAGTGGCTACTCAATAGGATGGCCTAAGTGTTAAGGCGTCAGGTGCCATCGCCTGTATAAATATTCTGTGTGCACTTGTTTATAGGAAAACCCCATCTGGATTTGGCTAAAACAGCAGACACCCTGCTGACCCCAGTTTTTGCTATTGGAAAATATAACACAAGTGTTCACTCATCTAGAATAACAGCGGCGGTTAAGTGCCATCTGACAGACAGAAGGGTATTGGCTTTTCTCAATAGACAGCAGGCTTGGTGCTGTGAAGGGCTTCACAGCAGCAGCTCCCCAAGATTTACAGCATCCTGTGGACCAGCAGCAGAAGGCTCTGCCTCCTCCCTCACAGCCCTCGGCAGACAGGGGACATTGGGATGCCTGGGCATGCACAAAAATGCTCAGACAGCCCCAAATCCTGCAGAAACAGAGGCGGGCTGTGCCACTTTGTGAGCTGACAATCCATCTGGCTGCTCTGAAACACAAAGCAGCTCCTGCCCACCTGTGGTGTGCCCCTGGTTGTGTGCTCCCAGTGCAGGAACCGTTTGGTGCCCTAAAGCCTGCACGGAGCAGCCGTGTGTCCGTAGCATGGTGCCACCTCCTCAGCTGGCACTGCTGGGGAGCCTGGGACTCTGCCAGGAATTTTCTCAGGTCCTTGCTGGCAGGCAAGGAGTAAAGAGACACGGGAATCCCCTCACAGGATGGAATGGAGAGCTGCCTACTCCCAGCTCCTGTCTCTCCCACCTTCTCTCCCCACACGAGGCCCTGAACCAAGCAAGCTCTGCTCTCCACCAAGGAAGAGCTGCTGTTCCTTCCACACCACACTACACATGTGCACAGGCATAGCCGAAGCTGCTCGTCCTGTGAGCCACTTTCTGCATCCACTTCCTTCTGAGCTCAGCTGTTTTTGAAGTGAATGACATGAATTACACTGGCTTTCCAGGCAAGGCCTCTTTAGGACCTGCCTCAACAGCACCAGCGTTCTTCTCTTCCCTGATAAGATCATCCCTGACAAAGGCAAGAACTGCATCTGTTTCTCAGATACATCTTTTTCTCCCAGCCAGCCTACAATCAAATACCTACAAATCAGCTTGGCAGCTTCCTCCTATTCATTTTCAGAAGGTGGGCTCAGCTTAGAGGACAAAGGTTCTACCCCCATAGGGTTGTGGGGCACTGAACAGGCTCCCCAGAGCAGTGGTCACAGCACAAAACCTGCCAGAGCTGGAGGAGTGTCTGGACAATGCTCTCAGAGACAGGGTGGGGTTGTTGGGGTGTCTGTGCAGGGCCAGGAGCTGATGATCCCTGTGGGTCCCTCCCAGCTCAGGACATTATCTGACTGTGGGACTCTGGGAGATTCAGGAAGGAATGGCCTGTCCCAAGTCACCCCACTTGAATGAGAGGCTGTGAAAATCTGCCCTTCCCATCACAGCATGGGCCAGGGCAGAGAGGAAAACACCTTCCCTGCTGGTTATCTTGTCGTCTGACTGCCAGTGCTGACACCACCGTGTCCACACTGGCTGCAGGAGGTGTAAACACTGCTGTGAGAGGGGGAAAAGGGTGCAGATGCAATTGTCAGACACAGCACAGCAGAGTCCTTGCAGGCAGCAGGAGAATTCCTGCCTGGGAGGATTACACGTGGTAGGGGCCACCCCAGTGAGGGCTTCCCCTGTCTCTTGTGCAGCCACCAGTGTGTTGGTGGAAGGGACCTCTGGAGAGGACAGAACTCTTGCCCGAGGTAGGACTAATGACAACATGAAATCAGGTCACAGCTTTGTCCAGGGGAGTCTGGAACACCTCTGATGACGAGACACCACGTAGGAAGTCAGCTGAGATTGGTTCCTCCTGTCAACTCCCTTGGGGAATCCTCTGCTCCTAAGGACAGGTGGGAGGAGGAAAAATGAGAAGGTCACTGGGAGCCTGATCCCTGCCCTCGGCCAAAGACCCTGCCACCTCAGTTCCCTTCAGAAGGCTGCTGGCTCCAAGGCCCTCAGGTCTTCAGTTCCTTACTTGTTCTTCCACAAGTGTTCCTGAGTGGAACTTGGGTGGCTGAGGTGCTCGGTGACTCCTGGTTCTTGTCTGAGAGGCTCTTGCCAGCTGGGCTTTCTTCCTGCAGGCAGAGGTGAAGCTGCCAGACAGATGGCATTTCGGATTGCCCAACAAAAATCTACTGAGTTGGTAAAATAAGCATACTTTTCCACTGGAAAATGATTCTGAAGGAACATTCATGACTGTCGGCAGGGCAGTGCGTGCCCTGGAGGCTTGGCTGACCATGGGCAGCGAGCTGGGAGCTCTGCAGGGACAGTTCCCGGAGCTCTCTGCCCCTTGGCCGGTCTGCAGGAGGCAGCAGCTGGCTGGAGAAAGCAACCCCCTCCCGCAGGGCTTGGCACGCTGCAAGAATGCCCATCCTGTGGTTCCCCGAGGCGAGCACAGGTCTGTCCCACCTGTCCCGGTGGAGCCACCACCAGCACAGGGCTGGATCCCGCTTGGCTCACGCTCAGCACTGATCCTGTGCTGCTGAGAACTTCCTCTTTCCCCAGCCTGTGGTCAGTCCCTTGCAGCAGCAAACACCCCCTGCTAGTCCATGGAAGGCTCTGGGGTCAGAGCTTGGCTGTCTCCCCCTTCCTCACCGCCTTCCACTGAACGGGAATGACCGCTGCACATTCTCGCTCCCTCCCTGTGTACCAGCCTTTAGCAATTCCACCCACACCTTCTCCTGCCAGCACGCCCACGAGGATGTCAACATTTCTGCACACCCAGTTATTTGAGAGTTAGTGCTTTTCCTTGCCTCTAACACACATGTCAGCACAGAGGAAAGGAGACACTTCACCAAAGCAGTTTTCTTGACAAATCTTTGTCAGCTGCTGCTGCACCTCATCATGGCCTGTTCTAGATAGGCAAATAGCACATTTGGTCACTTGTTCCAGTATTTCACGGTGTTATTGCCATGATGTGGATTATCCCTTATACCTGGATCCTTTTGTCTCCCTGCCTGAGGACAGACACGATCTTGTCCCTGAGCTTGTCAGGGAGAGCTGCCCGGAGCTGTGAGATGGCACCAGTTCCCCAAATGATCTAGACAAGTTCAGCAGAATTTCGGCAGACCCAGCTGAGGTGAAAATAAGTGGATTTCACTTATGTAAGCACTCTCAAACTGATTCTTTTCTTATTCAATCCACATTTCTCCCCCTTTGTAGTTAGTTAATTGTATTAATCACTTCATTAAAGTTAATCACTCTAGGAGCAGCTGAAGCAGAGAAAGCACTGAATTCTTCAGCCCCACCATTCCCTCTGTTGTTGGCTTTCCCTCTGTACTGAGCAGCAGTGGCTTTTGTTGGCCTGTCCAGCATCTTTTTTAACTGGGAGGAAACTGCAGTTGGGAAACCTTGCACCTGACCTGAAGGAAGAAGGGAAAAGCCCTGGCAGAGTGCAATGGGTGTGGGAGGTGAGGGAGAGACTGAGGTGATGGGCACGACCCCCTCACCCACCTCTCCCCATGGTGGTCCCACACTGCCCCAAGGTCTGGGTGCTGCTCCTGTGGCTCTGCTCACCCTCACTGGATTGCAGAGGGCTGGAAGTTGTAAAAGATTCCCAGAATCTGAGCCTGTAGCTCTTCCAGGTTTGTTTTCCCCCTCCATATTCACATCACTACCCCTTTTCCCTGACTCCCAGCCTGCAGCTACATAAACCTGGGCAGTGTGATCACAGTCCCACCCTCACAACCCTTTTCCAGGGAGCTTCCCTACATCTGATGTAGATGTGAAACCACTTCTCCGGAGGCTCCTCACAACCCTCCTGCCTTCTCCCAGGACCACCTGCTGTCCAAAGCATTGGGGTGGGAGTGTTCCCTGCTGGCTCCCTGACAATGAAATGCTCTTGGGTCCTCCAGGCTTTATGAAGGCAAGGTGTCCTCAGCCTCTCCCACTCTGTGGCTGCGTGGACTGGTGCAGCCAGGCTGTCAGCCCAGGAAGGCTGTGATGTCCTGATGTGCAGGGGGCTCTCCCGTGCCTTGGGGACAACAGGAATCAGGAGCATCTGCTCCCTGCTTGGACCTAAAGGCGAGCTCTGAAGCTGGAGACGGAGTACTGCCAGCACACAGATTAGATGAGTGTCAGGAGGGTGGGAAGCAGAGGCGTTGTGTAATGTTTTGGTGCAGAACTCCAGCATTTCCATCACTACAGCCATCACACAGGACTGTGCAAGCTGAGTGCGGCGGCCTTGAGGCGAAAACTGAAGATCATGGAAGTGGTGGGAAAGGTTGAGACACTGGGAAGACTGACATATAAGGGAAGATTCAGCGTGACTGCTGTGGGCAGTGGAGCACAGCAAGCCCCTCATTAGTGCTGCCCTGTGCCTCCCGTGAGAGCCCTCCCTGGGAAGGGAGCACTGGAGCAGTGATAGCACTGGCTGAAATGCTAAGAAAATATCCTAACAAGATTTTCTGCAAATACTTTTACGAAAATAAAAAACAGAAGCAGGAAACAAACATCTGCTAATAGTGCAGTTTCAGGGTTTAGAAGCAAATAAGATTTTTTTAATTAGTATTATTATTTTTTTTAGCAAGCTATCAGCTTAGCCAGGAATCAAATGTCAGGGTTAAGTTTCCCTAGAAATGTTAACATCTCAGCAAAATCAGCTCAGCTACTTCGAAACAGAAAAAGAGAACAGCTGACACCTGTCACCTGTTCACCTCTAGAAACTGGAAGAGGAAACTGGTATTTGTCTGTGAGCCTGGGGAACAAAGGGCCTCTTGCAGGCCACCTAAATGCCACCCACATCTGGGTGAGCTGCAAGCGTGTGAAAACCTTTGTGCTGAAGCTGCTCTGGTAGGAGTTGGGAATATGCTGCTATTTGCTGCTCTGAGCAAAGTGCAACCTGTGCTGCCCTTTCCTGTTAGCAACCGAGGCTGTCCCAGACTCTAGCTGTGGGGACAGAGCAAGTCCCTCTCCCCTCTGCCAGGGCCGTGTGCCATCAGAGCTTACCTTGTGGACAGCTGACGGCACAAGAGAGCTCTGTCTGTGCCAGGGAGCTCTAGAGGTGCCAAGGGGCAGCATCTTCTCTTCCCAGCAAGATCCCTTATTCTTCCCGTCCTCACCTGAGGGGACAGGCACCTTCATGCAGCCATACCCCAGCCCTTCACATCTCTGTGCTCTGTCTGTTTGATCTGACTGCTGTTCAGGAGGACTCCTGCCTATCCCACCTCTCCTGTCTGAGTGGTGTGCAGAGGCAGAGCCCTGACAGATCTAGGGAAGGCCCTAGAGATCATCTAGCCGTGTGCTGGCTGGCACCTCACCCTTTTCCTGCTGTGGGGGAAATCAGCCCGCCAGCTTCTGATGACAGATCTCTGCAGACAGCTCACCCCGCGGAAGGGAAGGGACACACCATCCCCTCCTGCCCCATATCCCACCTATTCACACGATGCTGTAACCCAGGACCACTCTGTGCTCAGGGTGTGTGTGAGACCAGCTGGAACAGGCTCTTCCAGCCTCCAGTGCACTCATGTGTTCCTGCTTTCCAGACATGATGCTTCCCTTCTTCCTCTGCTCTGCCCTGAGAGTGGTGAGTGTCGCCCACCCTTGCCCGAGCCCTCCTGCCGTGGCAGGGGCCCCTGTGCCTGCAGCAAGTCCCTCTGCATCACACAGAGCTCCTTCTGAGTCCCGGCAGCTGTGCCAGGAGCTGTCCCCGGGCTGAGCTCCGGCAGAGCCTGCAGGGTGTGCAGGACTGGCCAGGTGTGTCCCCAGTGCAATCTGCTGCTCAGCGCAGCGCTGGTGCTGGCTTTCCCAGAAATGGCAACGCCGAGCAAAAGTCAGGAGGCTCCTGGGCTTTTTCACTCCCTCTGTGCCTGCAGAGAGGTGTTCCAGCACTGCAAGCACGGAGCAGGTGCTGCCTGCTTGTGTTTGAAGAGCATCATCCTGGCAGGGTTCCTGGCTCGTTCGCAGGGGAGGCAGTGGCTCGGAAGCAACAGCCCCGTGACTTCATAAAGGCTCTGCATAAAACCTTCCTCCCCATTCCCGTGGTGGCAGTGAGACTGCTTGTGCAGCTGCTAAAGGGCTGGGGGTTTTTGAGGAATGAGAATATGGACGAGTGGGGGTTTTGTTTCTCAAGGATGGAAAAAGCCAGCGAGGTGCAGCCTCTCTGTTGGAAACCGGCACAGCCGGGAGTGCTTCCCCCTCTCCGTGCTGCCATGGAGGGCAGCCCTTCCTTCACAGCACTCCAGGACACAAAACTGTCCTCTCAGGCTTCACACAGCGAAGCTGCCACGGAAGGGGGGGCAAAGCCCCACCTTGGCTGCTGCCCGGGCTGTTCTGGGAGATGCTGGGGTCTCAGTGGACAGGGAGGGACAGAGGCTCCAGGTTTCAAGTGCAATCTCCTTCTGTGTGTGCTGGGACACAGGTGCAAGGGAGATTGTGGGTGATGGCCCACAAAAAGTAGGCTCCAGTTCTTATCTGTGGCCTTCTGGCCTTTTCCTTTCTGTGATATTCTGCACTGCTGATGACACACAAGATCCCAGGGTCCATGTCACTGCTGTGAAGCTGTCAGTTTTGTTGTGAATTTTCAGCTTTTGGAGCCACTTGCACCTCATAGGGTACAGAGAAGATTATGTCAGTGAATAGAGCCAGCTACCCTTAAGCCTGCTAATTCTCCTATAATTTTGGGAACAAGTCTGCAGTTAGTCAAGCAGTAGTCAAAGCACTGGCTACATGCAAGGGCCCCAGCAGGAGACTTGTTCTAAGAAAGAACTAAGCAGTGGTGCCTTGTGTGCCTTCAGCACAGAGCCAGACCATCAGGCATGACCAGAGGCACTGGACATCATCCCCTGGACTGCCCATCCACAGTGACCCCAACATTATATTGGTTATTGACCTATTGCCCTTTTTCCAGGCAGTTTTTCACTCATCCCCTAGGTCCTCCAGCTCTGAGGTCCCAAGCGGCCTCGTGTCACCTTGTTTCCCTTTCTACCTCTCCTCCAACATCACTTGTTCTCAGACCAATCCTACCTGTTCCCCCACCTGGATCCCCATATTTTACTGTCATCCCCACCTGGGCTCCTGAGTTCATTTCCACCCCGGGATCCTTCTCATGTGTTCTTCCTCTTCCCTCCAGAATCTTTGTTGTTCTCCAGGACTGCCACATCCAGAGCTGGGTGCTCTCCCAAGCCTGTCCTCAGCAGGGCTCACAGAGAACAACCCACAGAGCAGGGCTGCAGCATGACCTGTGCAGACAAACGCTTGCAAGATTTTAGGTGCTAAACTCCAGCTAGTTCCCATTGAGTCTGTGTGAACCGGGGCTTTTCAAACACTTTTAATGTTCCCAAATTTGGGCATCTTTTCTCTAGGATAGCAAGAGGCACATCTTGACATACACACCACCACCTCTGCCAAATGTCATGGGCTGCTCCACAGCCTGCATGGGCTGGAGCTTCTCAAAATGAAAGTTGTAAGAATTTTGGAAAAAATGGGAAAAATCAACTGGTTTTCTCTAATCTCCCTCTCTGATGCAACGTTGCTGATTTCAGTGTGGTGTTATAAACAAATCCAGAAGACAGATACATGGCATGAGGAATCCTGGTCCTGGGCATTCATCAGAGTTATTGACAAATGAAAAGAGGCCCTCGAGATGAGAAGTGTTGAGTGACCTGAACCACAAAGATTATTGCTCACTTGCTTGTCATTAACAACAAGCCACACTTCAATCTTGAATGTTAAATTCAAGCTGTAATTGCCCTGAAATCACATTTGGTTTACTTCAGAGGTACCAGGCATTTTGAAAAGGGTGATGCTGATGCCAAAATCCAGGACATTTTGTATAAGATGAATCAGAGGAATTAAAGCTGTCAAAACACAGTTCTCTAAAGTGTCATTGAGAGCACTGCCCAGATCAGCCCAGAGAGGCCTGCACCCAGAACTGCATTTGCCAGCCCTTTGCCCATCCTGTAATGATCCTTCTTTCCTGGAAGGCTCTTCCATCTTCCAGCTGGACTTTGTCCTGATAGTCAGAATAACAAACACATGTGATTTTGACCAGGAACATCACAGTACTTGGATTGTTCTTGGCACATGAAGGTTCTCCTAAGCACTCCCTGATGCCCACTGAGATGTTCAAGCAGACCCACACCTACCCCAGTACCCTACTCCTACCCATTTCTCACTTGGTTTCCTTAAATGAGCCAGAACAGGGACACTGCTAACAGGAATAATTAAGAAAGGTGATCTCTGAGCTTAAACATCCACACTGCAGCTGGTGGACTGAACTATAATATTTAAAATTCACCCTGCGAGGGTATATCACACACATCCTGTCTGAGACCTGAAATCCTCCACTTCCCTCCCAGCCTGTGAGACCAGACAGAGTGCATGGACCTACCTGGAGCGCTGTCAAAGGGCACAGGCTTGGATTTCTCATCCATTTACAGCATGCAAATGTTTCAAGGGTCAAGAATTATTCAGTGACAGACACTAACTGCAGATCACAGACAGATTCAAGACAGTCACCACCTGGTCACGGTCAAATTATAGGAAGATGCAGGCAAAACTGTCCCATCTGTTCAATAATTAATTGTTGACCTTTCCTGCGCCTGCAGCCCCGGAGCAATCCCTCTGCCTGCGCCACGTAAACACCCTGATGGTCTGTGTAGACTGGGAGTGCTGCACCTTTCATTGCTGTTTAGCTCAGCCCGACATGCCATGTTTCAAAACGCTCCAGGCTTTGCGCTTCTGCACCGATCTAAACCTGTTTGAGCCCAACTCAGCTTTTCCTGCTGCACTCAGGGAGCCGCGGTGCTCTCTGCCCCGCAGTCCCAGGCACTGCTGAGCCCTGCACCAGAGTCTGCTCTCCCCAGCCACTCTGCTGTTCAGATCAATAATTCCCAGCAGCAGGGATTGCCACTTTGGAGCCACCTCATTCACAGCTAGGACGGGAGGATAATTTTTCAGCCAAGGACAGCACACACAGCATTGCCAAGATCCGTATCACACAATCAAGGAAACTTAAGACATGTTTTGTACTTACTGAAGTTTGTTGCTTCCCTCCTCCTTTTTCCTGTTTTCTTTCCTACCTCAGGTATTTTCACAGAGATCTTACATTTTCCTGTCTAAATTTCATTTCTCCAGCCCTTCCAGTTCTCTCACCTTCCCGTGCCTCTGCTGTTAGTACCAGGCTGCTCCAGCTACTTCTTGCACCATGTCCACTCGGCAGGACCTCCAAGCACTCCAGCTGGCGTTGCAGGAGTGGGGAAAGAGCAGCCTGGTGATGGGCTTCCCCAACAAGCAGAGCTGGCTCCTGGGCCAGTGCAAGTGCCTGCACCAGATCACCTCCAGCTGCCTGCCTGGAGGGTCAAAATGTGTTCTTCACCCTGAGGGGAAGGCTCGGAGCTGGGCAGGAGTAGCACCGCAGCTTCCCCAGTGAACAGGGAAGAGCTGTGAAGGGGTCAGAGGGTGAAGATCACCCCCAAATCCGGTCCCAGTGAGATAGAGGATTCCCTTAATCTGTTAATCCCTTCTCCAGTTCTGTGGTACCGTGGGGTCAATGCACACTCAACATGATAAAAGTACTGCAGGAACGAAACGCTAATAAATAACTTTTATATTCTTCATTTCTTCAGTTGTGACATATATAAAAGAGATAAAACGGGCCCTCTGAGAATCCAGCCTTAGCTCTTATCTTCTGTTTGAACCGTTAAGTGCCAGCTTGGTTATTACTCATGCTCTTGACATTGAAGTTTTTCCTTCAGCAGTAACTCTTGTGCTGAGGTTGCTGTGAGTAATCTCTGGGATTTAGGCAGCTACATGCTCAGGCGGACACTCACCAACACAGCTGAGCCCCGACGCCTGCTCCCTTCTGCCTCTGCTAAGCCCCTGCAGAGCTGACTTTGACCATTCCCTCTTCCTGCACCCGGGGATGGGGAGCACCAACGAAGGTAAGACCCCGTGTGCAAGGAGAGATCACCACCCTGTCTTGCCTGCAGGCAGTCACAATCTCCTGAGCTGGAAGGGACCCACAGGAACACCCAGTGCAGCTCCTGGCCCTGCACAGACCCCCCAACAACCCCACCCTGGGCATCCCTGGCAGTGCTGTCCCAACGCTCCTGGAGCTCTGGCAGCCTCGGGGCCGTGCCCATTCCCTGGGGAGCCTCTGGGGGAAAAACCTTTCCCTGATCTCCAACCCAGGCCCAGCTCCAGCCGTTCCCTGGGTCCTGTCACTGGCCATGACAGGTAGGACAGCAGTTCACATACAGAATGGCCAGGTTCTGCTGGCCAGGGGACAACTGCCTCCATCCACAGAGCCAGAACCTGTGTCCCTGACTCCCTGGACCAGCAAAGTCCACCAGCCTGGCCCAAAAACCCAACTGGGCTGTGCTGCCAGAGACACAGCTGTCCTCTCCAGCTGGCTGGGGCACGGGGAGGCTCACTTGGCTTTCAGGTTGTCAGTAGCAAGTTCAGTGGCAGGTTGTCCTGACCTCTGGTGTCAGAGGTGTCCAACTGGTGCCACAGGTGTGGGGTCACACGCACCAGTCATGATGTTACCAGAAGCAAAGATGATGCAACAAAAAAGAGATGACTTATCTCATTTCCCAAAACGTGACACAAAGTCTGAGTTGTTCACGTTGCATGGGGACAAAGGGCCTGGCTGCAAGGGCCTGGCCTGTGGGTTTAGGACAGCTGCTCTGACACTGGCCTACAAGGGGGAGCAGCAGCATTGTACCCCCAGTGTAACTCAGTCCATAGGGATTCATCTTCACTACACATTTCCAGAGCGGTTTCCCAGAATAATTCTCTCTTTCAGTTTTTAAAATATATCTCCTTACTAACCAGAAAAGCAGTTTATAAGGCACCTGGCTACTGCTGAAAACCTTTCTGAGGATGTGGCTGTCCCTGGTCAGTCATCATAGGCTGCTCAGCTTCTCGTCACAGGAAACCTGTGGATCTGCTGCCACTGTCAGGTACGGATCTGCTACAGCCCATCCTGGGAAAGCAAGCCCACAGTGCCTCCTGAAGGGACACCACTCAGCTGTAATGATCCTCCAAGATGTGAAACCTGCTGGCCAGGATGTGGGGCAAGCGTGTCCCAATCGCCCAGGTGTCCAGCTGAAGGCCTTACCTCACCAGAGGCGAAGGCTTTGGTCAGAAGTTTAATGGACCTCAGTGATGATTTGGCCAGTTCAGCTGAAGATGCAGCCAGATCTCACCCTGGGCAAAGAGAGGATGTGCTCAGCTTTAGCTGGGATCCTGCCCTTGTGCAGAGGCCCAGTGCTGCTGCTCAGGGTACAGAGCACCTCAGTGCATTGAGTGGTGTCTATGAGGTCTGATAATTGCTGTAATATCCATCAATGTTTGGGAATGTCCACAATATCCATGCCTAAGGTCTCTGCCTGCAGTTACCAGCCAAAGCCATGAACACCCAGAGCCAGTCTGACCCCAAAGCCAGGATCTTCCTCAGAGAAGCAATTCACCTGTCCCTTACAGTCTGAAACCCACCTGGGCACACAGTTCTCTTCCAGCCCCAGCCACTGTCCAACCTGATCAGAGCAAACCAACAAACCAGACCAAAGATCTCTTCCACCTGCCTTGTTTTCTCTGCAAACTCTCTGTGACTCCTGTCCTGCCCAGAACTGCTACAATCACAAGAGGAGCTGCTATGGAGAGGACTTCGGTGCCCTCCAAACTGAGACCCTTCATTGCCTGAGCTTCTCTCTCTGGTGAGCAGAGGACAGCAAACGAAGTAGGACACATCACTCCAGCAGAGCAGGAACATTCTCAGTACCTGCTGTGGTGGGAAGCAGAGCAGGACAGAGACCTGCCGGTCCTGGCAGCTGTACTCACCTCTAGAGTAGAATCTCATTCAGGAATGCGTGTGAGTTTAATACAGAGTATTAGAAATCAATATTCAGCTGCTTCCTCCCCTCCAGGGAGTGAGGCCAGGTGTTTCTTTCTGAAAATGGTTCTGAATCAGAGACGTGTTTTTTCCAGCCAGCAAATTCCAGCATGAAAAATCTTATGCTA
The DNA here is from genome assembly GCF_020740725.1 of Corvus hawaiiensis. Lineage (NCBI taxonomy): Eukaryota > Metazoa > Chordata > Aves > Passeriformes > Corvidae > Corvus > Corvus hawaiiensis. The sequence goes on from NC_063231.1 coordinate 10,956,221, forward strand.
AAGAGCTGCAATAAAATTGATCTTTTATCCAGAATAGACAAAGCCTGCCTTACTCTGTTGCCTTCCCCCTCTTATCACCCCTGGCAGGAGGCGGTGGGTCCTGCTGACTTCACGTTTCATGGACAGAACAAATGGCTTCTCCAGCAGCTCTCTGCTGGCAGGGCTCCTCTTGGCGCTTCAATGGGCCCCTGCTGTGCTGTGAGATTGGTCCTTGCAGACCCTGTGAGGACTGTCCACAGCAAAACGAACTGCCTTCCCTCCAGACTTTTCACCCAGCCATTGTAAATCCTGCTGGCCTGGTGCCAAGCACTACGCTAGACACAACCATAATACAGTCATTTTTCTTCTGCATGCTGGAGAAGGAAACAGCAGAGATGCTGTTCTTTCAAATAATTTAACAAAATACAGATCCCAGCTCAAGGTAACTCTTTAACCTCTTCAGTGAGAGTCTTCACTGCTGCCAGGGCCATGCTGTCGTGCAGTCTGTCTGACCATAGCCACGTGCAGGGAATTTTCAGGGGCAGGAGCTCTGTGCTGGTCTCAGAAAGCAGATCCACTCACAAGTGTGCTGGTTGGGAGCAGCCTGGATAAATGGAGCGATAGCAGCTGACCCTCCGGGGGATTTTATGCAGCGATAGCTTAGATGAAGGATTTGCTTCTGGGAAGAGTCATCCCTGGTGACTGGAGGAAATCAATAAGAGGAAATGCTGCTTCAGAAAATGTTTGTGTCTGTCAGACCTTCTGGTCCCATGATGAGCAGTGTCCAGCTCAGCCACCAAGCCAAGCAGCTTTAGGCACTGGGTTCCTGCAGGAGGGGAGCTGTGGTGGGCACGCAGAGAGCCAAGGGCCACCTCCTGGGCCCAAAGAGGAGCTCAGGGCATGGGCGACAACCTCCCTGTGCTTCCCTGTCCCACACCCGTGTCCCAGGTCCTGCTCTGCGGTCAGTCAGGGCGAGCTGCCCTCCTGGACAGGTCACACACCATGAGCAGAAGGCTTTGCCAGCAGCAGCAGCCACTGGAGCTCCTCTGCAGAGCCAAGGTGCTCATCCCCTCTGCCACCACAGACATCCCGGCAGCAGCAAAGGGCCCTGCCTGTGCCATGTGGGGCAGGGCTTTACACAGCCCAGAGATCCTGCCCGGGCCCTGCAGACAGAAAGGGCTTTTCCAAGGAAAAACAGGACAGGAAAGACCTAGTAATCCCCCGAAAGAAACACCAGCACATTCCTCCAGGCAAGCAGTTACGTGACGGGCGGCAGAGACGCTCCCCAAGGCCGACGAGTACCATGTGTGGAAATTTCAGCTCCAGCTCTGCGCGGGGCTATGACCATGGAGGAGGTGGAAGCCAGCCCTGCCAAGAATTTGGGGCTCTGCTCCACGGTGCTGTCTGCATGTGCTGTGCCCTCTGCCAGACCTGCCCCACGCGCGCCTCGGCTCAGGGGTGCACCCCGAGGGTGCCCACGGGCCAGGGGTGCTCGTGGCTCCGTTGTGGAGCTCTGATGTGCTCATTGCATGGTCCAGCGCACTGGGGAGATGGAACTGGAGGGGGACACAGGGGTGACCACTGGGGTTGCACCTCTCCATCCTGCTGGAGTTAGGGAGGAGTAGCCACCAGCACCCCTGTCCCGGCTGCTGCCTGCATGCAGCCGGACAGTGGAGAAACACAGATTATTGTGGGGTCTAACACCAGGTCGGGAGATGGTGGGGGTCACTGGGGTACACTGGTCCCATCCAATGCTTGCAAGAGCCACTGGGGCCACACTGCCTGGGAACAGCCTGGTGGGACATTGGGACAGGCAGCGTGCTGGCATTGGGGCTGGCACAGGAAGGGTTCAGAGCTTGGAGATATCCCAGGTCCTGCATGTGTGGCCAAGCTTTGTAGGGAGCTCCAAAACACACTCCCCAGCCTGGGGCAGCTCTGACAGCGCAGAGAACAGGACAGAAGGTGACCAGAACCCATGAAATGTTCTCCTTAGGACATAACTGAGTCAGAGAAGGTCTGGAGAGCAGTGATGGAAACGGAGAAGGGATGCAGCTACTGCTACTGTGTGAGCAGGTGTCTGCCCTGGAGAGGTACAGGCAGAGGCAGGAGCCAGCAGGGCTGACAGACTCTTGGGGGTGATGGGAACACCAAATGCTGTGCTAGAAGCAGGGCGCAGGATGATCCTGTCAGGGGACCAATTAGCAACGTATGAAAGCACTTTATACAACCACTAATGAGTATCTGGGCATGGGCTGCCATGAGAAGTTGTAAAAACAGGTGCTATTAAACAAAACTAGACCAAAAAATCTAATCTATTAATTAGATAAATTAGCTAATTAGACCCCTGTTAAAGTGTCACAGCAACAGAGGGGTTTCAGGCTCAGAGGGGTTTCAGCACATGTCAGAGCCCTGAGCAGCACTGAGGCTTTCCTGCAGGAGGGACAGAGTCTAACCCAGGAAAGGGCCAAGTTGCAGCTCATCCTCACCTACACTCCCAGGGCTGCTGCCAGTGCTGCTGCTGGGCCTTGCTGGAAAACCTGCTCTCTGAAGGGCCCTTTGAATGAGCTGGGAAAATAAATCTGTGTACAGCAAGGAGAGGTGCCAGGTGGGACATGACTGACAGGCGTGAAAATTGTTCACAATAAAAGTCTAGACAAGCGTTTTGGGGAGTCTATACACACCCCACACGTGTGTGTCACAGCCTCTCTCCCCAAACCCCTGGAAGCACCAGCCCTGTTCTCCCAAAATACTGAAGGGGCATTTCCAAATCAAAGCTGTGAATCCAGCAAGGAGAAGTATTAATACCAGATGCAGCAGGCAGAGGGGGGATATACAGAATATGAAGAATGGGGTGGGCAGCTGTGTCCTTCACACCTTCTGAACAGGGTGATGGATCTCTGGAGTGCTCCAGAGAGCAAGGACTGGACTGTACCACAGGTGTCCATGAAAGCCACTCCTGGTCTGTAAAATATCTTAGGCTGCTCCCAGAAAGGTGCTGTGAGATGCCTTCAACGCCATGTGAAAGTCTCTAGTTCTTTGAAGATGTGAGTCCAGCATCTAAAATACCCTGATCTGGTGCTCAACACCAAGATCCTGCTGCTCCAACAGCAGAGATGTAAACACGACCAGGAGCTGGGGTTGGAGCACAACTATCTAAAGAAAAGATTTTCATTTTGGAAACATAATCTGACACCAGATTTCTCCCACTCCCCTTCCCCCTCACATGCCCCACCCTCCCTGCCAGCCACCCTGGTACTTTCTGGGGAAAAATATGGAAATCTGAAGAAACCTCCCACTCGGATATGTTCTATGCAGCAGTAGATGGAGAAGCAGTGAGAAGACCTCAGTGTCACAGCAGCTGAGTTCAGCTTCTAGAAAAATGCCACCAGCTGTACTGCACTACAACTTTCTATGTCTCATGACTTGCCTTCTGGAGAGGTGTCACCAGGAAATTTGTCACCACTTGATGTCTGAGAAAGCAAAAGAGAGGAGAAGGAGGTCCTTGGGGCTGGCTAAGATAGGATGGTGACAGGGCTGAGTGCCACGGGCCAGGCCCAGCTGCTGTAGGAGCATTTGTGTGCTGCTGTAGGGGCATTTGTGTGCTGCTGTAGGGGCATTTCTGTGCTGCTGTAGGAGCATTTCTGTGCTGCTGTAGGGGCATTTGTGTGCTGCTGTAGGGGCATTTCTGTGCTGCTGTAGGGGCATTTGTGTGTTGCTGTAGGGGCATTTCTGTGCTGCTGTAGGGGCATTTGTGTGCTGCTGTAGGAGCATTTCTGTGCTGCTGTAGGAGCATTTATGTGCTGCTGTAGGAGCATTTGTGTGTTGCTGTAGGGGCATTTGTGTGTTGCTGTAGGAGCATTTGTGTGTTGCTGTAGGAGCATTTGTGTGCTGCTGTAGGGGCATTTGTGTGTTGCTGTAGGAGCATTTGTGTTCTGCTGTAGGGGCATTTGTGTGTTGCTGTAGGAGCATTTGTGTTCTGCTGTAGGGGCATTTGTGTGTTGCTGTAGGAGCATTTGTGTTCTGCTGCTGTAGGAGCATTTGTGTGTTGCTGTAGGAGCATTTGTGTTCTGCTGTAGGAGCATTTGTGTTCTGCTGTAGGAGCATTTGTGTTCTGCTGTAGGAGCATTTGTGTGTTGCTGTAGGGGCATTTGTGTTCTGCTGTAGGGGCATTTGTGTGTTGCTGTAGGGGCATTTGTGTGCTGCTGTAGGGGCATTTGTGTGCTGCTGTAGGGGCATTTCTGTGCTGCTGTAGGAGCATTTGTGTGCTGCTGTAGGAGCATTTGTGTGTTGCTGTAGGAGCATTTGTGCGCTGCTGGAAGAGCATTTGTGTTCTGCTGTAGGGGCATTTCTGTGCTGCTGTAGGGGCATTTGTGTTCTGCTGCTGTAGGAGCATTTGTGCGCTGCTGGAAGAGCATTTGTGTTCTGCTGTAGGGGCATTTCTGTGCTGCTGTAGGGGCATTTGTGTGCTGCTGTAGGAGCATTTGTGTGTTGCTGTAGGAGCATTTGTGTGCTGCTGTAGGGGCATTTCTGTGCTGCTGGAAGAGCATTTCTATGCTGCTGCCGCACATCTCGTGTGGGAGCCCCGGGGTAACGGCACTGACGGGAAGCAGCACCAAAGGCAGGCAAGCAGACAGACAATAAAGAGGCTCCTTTTCCTTTCATGAGCTCTCATCCCCCGTGGCAGGTTTATAACAGTTGACTCCGGTGGTGCTGGGCCTGCGGAGCTGGGAAGTCGTTACCCGTCTGGGAGCTGGCAGGGAATGGGAACATTCACCTGGGACGGGGCCCAAAGTGTCACCTTTCCAGAGCCTTGAACTTTCTGGGTGAATGACTTAGTTTAGCTTAAAGGAATCAACAAAACCAAGTGTAAGGCATTCTCTGCTGGTAAAACGGGATCAGCACTGCCTGCGCTGCCAGAAGGCTCCTGGGAATTTAAAGGAGAAGCAGAGAGAAAGCAAATACTTGGAAAGACAGAAATCTCAATTACTGGGGCCAGGAGGATGCACGGTCAGAGAGGAGCGTTTTTGGTTTCAAAGACACACTTGAGTTTTGATAGCTCAGTTACATTTTTTTTTCCCAATAACTTCCAAGGAAAAAGAAACTGTCTGCTCAGAGATTATCTCTGCAGTGATATGTGGAAAGCAAAGCAGAGCTGTAAAATATCTCCAGTTAGGGATCACAATCTGGAAGAAGAAAACAGGAAACATGAACCCAGTGGAAACCCAAAGATAAATGATCATCCAGCTAAGGAGATTTTGAGACAGGGAGATATTTCCTGCTAAAGAAAGGAGGGTTTGTGGAAGTTACACCTCATCTTATACATCAGGAGAAGACTTTCCATCCAGGAATGAGACAAAAAATTATTGCCTACCTTGGGGAAAAGGATAAAGAGGACAGGGGAGCATTTCAGCTCTGCAGACAGCACTGCAATGCATGTGACATGGAGAGCTGTGACACGGGGAGCAGACCCGTGACAGAGCTGGCAGGGAGTGCTCGGGTCCTGTGGCAGAGTTATTTTTCTCTGGAGTGAGCTGAGGTCAGTGAGGGGACACTGCTGCCCATCCCCTTCTGAGAGCTGAGCTGTGCTCTGTGGTGGGACAGGGCTGTGCTGGGGCCAGCTCTGCAGGGACCCATGGAGGGACCAGCACGGGCACAGCACAGCTGCCCAACCATCTCTGGCATCAGGAGCAGATGGAAGTGTCTGGAGGAATACGCACCAAAGGGAACTGAAGCCACTGTCCACCCTCAGAGGCAGTGATTTCCCATCCCAGCCCACCCCGGTCCTTCTGGACTGGCTTCTCCAGTGGCCATGGGAACATTCCCACCATCGGTGCCTTTCTGCACTGGAAGATGCACCCTGGCATTTCCCAGTTCTGCAGCTCGTGCTGTTGCAACCCTCTTGGTTCCAGAAGGGAGCATTTGGAGAATGGCTGCTTGCAGTTTTTCCATCCAGTCTCATGTCTGTGGGGCCTTTATGCACCCCAAATTACTGTGTACCCCAAGGGCTGGCACCTTCCTGTGCCCACTGTCACCACAGCCAAGGGGGGAGTGGGGGAGGCCGTGCAAAATCCTCACCCCATGCCACCGGGAGGCAGAAATCCCACTGGCTTCAAGGGAGCGAGGGTTTCACTTGCTCTTTTTCAGGCTGCGCTTTGTCATAGATCCGCTTGGGAGCTTTCTCAAAACAACATCCAAGGGAGCTGCCGTGACCCAGGAGACTGGAATGTGTCCCCGGGAAAGCCTCCCTGGCACTGCCAGGCACAGAGCACAGCACGGCCATCCCTGCTGGGGGATGAACCTGCGGCTGTGTCCTGCCTCTGACGGAGCGTGACCGCAGTCCCCACACGGGCTGTCCACAACAATTGCAGTCATGCCCGGCGTGTTTGTTCCCCTGCTCTCCCGTCTGCCTCTCGCTGAAAATGTGCTGGCCCTGGATGTGGATCACACGCACCCAGGACTGGATCCTGCTGTACCGGGTTGGGAAGACAGCCCAGATTTATGGCACAAGCTGCATGGCCCATGCCTTGCAGTGCCAAGGGTGGGGGGCTGTTGACGCCTCAGACATCTCATAAATCCTCTGCAGAAGGAGCTGGCTCTCCCAGCAGCACTGCCCTCACGGCAGTGGGTCTCTGGCTCCAGCGCCTGAGCGCTCTCAGAGCAGAGAGCAACCCCTGTAGGGAGCCTTGTCCTGGGATGTCTCAGAGTCCTGACAAGACCCAACGAGTGGGATGACTGACTGTGCAGGGCATCAAAAATCAGCTCTCCCTGAAACGTCTCCTTCCTCAGTGTCTAGGTCTGCGCTTGGTCCCCTCCTCTCCTCCAAGCCCAGCTGCCTGCCTGCATTCCTGCCCACACCTGGAAAACTGGCGTGGTTTTACACCTGCATCTGGCTTTGCACGTGTTAAAGCCAGAGCAGGACTGCATGGAAGCCCTGGGGAGATGCAGCTGAGAGGGGTTCCCCCATGAAGCCTCCTTTGGACGACTTAGAGCTAAAGATGCTTGTTCTCTCTATGTGTTTTGCTTTGGTATCTTGTAGGTCATTTTTTTCTTTACTTGAGTGTGTTATTTTAACCTCATGCCACTCTGTAATACCAGAAACATAATGAATAATAGTACCAGGCTCTTCAGCTATTTGCTCAGTGTTTCCCTGGGGTTTGACGCATGCCTGCCTTCCTATCCTCATTCCCTGTCAGTCTTTTCCAGCCAGGCAGAGCCTGTGCTCTGTTCCTGTGCTGGGAATGCTGTCGGCACCTCTGTGCCTGAGCAGGAAGGACATCCCCAGCTGCAGCACAGCCCTCACATTCACCCTGCGTGGCCCTGCCAGGGTCGGTGGTGACAAACACAGAGATGAGGCTGGAAGACACAGTGGTGGCTCTCTCGGGTTTGCTCTGCAGTGAAAGCCAAGAAAAAACTAAGAGGAGTCTCCCATATCCAAGCCAGCCCCTGACTCATGGGTCTCTACAAGGTGTCCGTGCTCTCCCAGGTTCCCTGCTCTCTTGCGGCCAGGGTTTGTGCCTTACAAGGGGTGGCCTGTGAGCACCTTGACCCCACAAGCCAACAGCTGCACCAGGCCCTCTGCAGGGAAGCACCGACCTCCTGGAGCAGCTCTCACCCTCCTCAGCTGGGATTGCTGTCCTGGTGTCCGTGGCAGAGGAGGACTCCTCTTACAGAACAGAACATTCCACTTTCCCTTTTGCATCTTTGGGTTGTTCCAATAGATTTGGAGCAAGCTTGGATACTTGGGGAGATTACAGTGTCCATAAAGAAGCAGTGGGGAAGAAAGGGATATGAATTCCCACGTTCTGCTGGCCAGTCTGGCAAACTCAGCACTCGAGGAAGACCCCTTATGCCAGATGGAGGGAATGCCTCCTCAGCTTCTCAGGAGTGCCTATCTTGCTGCAGGCCTCTATCATCACTCAGCCTTTTGCAGAACTGGAGTTCTGGATTTTGGCATGAAATCCTAACCAGTAATGACAAAGCTGGGAAAAGCTCAGCCCTGAATTCTGACGGCTTTGGAGGCCAAGCTTTCCTCCTGCCCGCATATCTGACACCCCAGAGCCCTTAAATCCTTGACCCCACCCCTGCTGATGTTCCTCCTACCCTGTCCACCTTCTGGCCAACCTTCTGTGGATTCCCACCTATTCTCTCCCTTGTCTGATGCTGACCCAGGCTGCAGCTCTCAGCTCTTGGCAGCCTCTTTGTGAAAGCTGAGACTTGAAAAGTAAACTGAGAGTGTGAAGAGGTGCCTTGGGTCAGGATTCTCAGCTGCAGCAGGGGTTCATGTGCTGAATCCTTACTGTTGCCCACACTCTGAGGTGGCATCTTCATGCTGGAAGCAGCAGCCACTCATGTCACTACTGTCCAGTGTCACAGGCTGGGGAGCTGAGATGTGGAAAGCAGAGTCTCCCTTACAAATGGCTGAGACCTGAAAATCAGCACACAAGAGTTTATAAAGAATTGGTCCTCGAGCTCCACCCCATTCATGTTTATTTTTAACAAAAGTTGGAATATTGTTCTGAAGGACTGGAAAAGGCCAACAGTGTACAAATATTTACAGAGCATAGAATAAACTGTCAGCCTCTTAACTTGACATCAGTCCCAGCTGAAATTGTGGCAAGCTGATACAAGACTACTCAGAGACAACCAAAAGCTCCTTCTGCTCTTAAAGCATGAATTCAATAGATAATTTGATGGAGTTTGGTCTGTAAACACCCCAGCCTTCCCCAAAGGCTGGAACTTGGTGATATTTTGTTCTTGAAATTTTCATTGATCAAAAATGACATTTGCACTGCTAAGTGGATCTAAGTCTGCCCAACAGTCAGACCCTGAAATGTGTCTGCTAACAGTCATCCTCTGATGGTGCTGCAGGAGTTTCTGGGGAGAGGTACATTGCTGTCCTGCTCTAAACCCCACACAAAACCAGCTCTTTAATGGTGGTCTGGGGAAAATGGTTCTTGTTGGGGCAAAATATTTGCTGCTGTGGTTTTCAAAGCTGAAGAAATGTGTTGTAATAGAAATACATCAGTGTTTAGTGCTCGCAGCGTTTGAAAGGTGGAGACAACTGAGGGTTTGGTTAGCTTGGCATTACATTCACAGGGTGCATTTTGATACAGAATCACAGAATCACTGAGGTTGGAAAAGCCCTCCAAGATCATTGAGTCCAACGTGTGCCTGATCCCCACCTTGTCCCCAGCCCAGAGCACTGAGTGCCACCTCCAGGCCTTCCTTGGACACCTCCAGGGATGGGCACTCCAAACCTCCCTGGGCAGCCCCTGTCAATGTTTAACTACTTCTTCAGTGAAGAAATTCCTGCTGCTGTCCACCCTGAGCCTCCCCTGGCCCAGCCTGAGGCCATTCCCTCTCCTCCTGTCCCTGTTCCCTGCGAGCAGAGCCCGACCCCCCCGGCTGCCCCCTCCTGTCAGGGACTTGTGCAGACCCACAAGGTCCCCCCTGAGCCTCCTTTGCTCCAGGCTCAGCCCCTTTCCCAGCTCCCTCAGCTGCTCCACCTATGACTGACTCTCCAGCCCCTTCCCCAGCTCCATTCTCTTCCCTGGACTGGAGCCAGATAAATTTTATACTTTCAGGAAGGAAGATGAAGATGTCATGGGCAGGACAATGCATTGTACCCTGGGAAGGCATGGCCTCGAAAGTGACTTTGGGGTCTCCGCTGACAACATCAGCAAATATTGCCTGAGTGATGCTCTGGCTCCATGTGGGAATGCAATCTGGCCTGCAGAGGCTGGGTAACCCTGAGAATGGTGTCAAAGTTATCTGTTTATGACATTGATAAGACCGCAGTGGAAGAGTCTTCCCATTTTTAGCCTTATGAGTTTCTTTTAAGATACTGAAAAATGAAAAAATGAAAGGGTTCTGAAACGAACTACAGAAAAACATCGTGTCTAAAGGGCATGTTTTAGCAAGAGATTAAAGTAGGTCAATTAATTTAACTTATCCAAGAAAATATGATGAAGTGACGGAAGAGTGTTTATAAGGCCACATTTCTACAAGAAGAATCTTTGATTTAGTGGAAAAATAAGGAACAGGACTTACGGCTGCTGGTGGGAGTGAGATGATGCCAGCTGGAGCAGAGGTGTCCAGCTCACAAACCCAGCACCTCAGCCCAGGTAGAAGGTGGCTGCTCCTTTTCCCTGGGGAGTGTGGCTGGACCCCATTTTCCACCAAACTAGTGCTGGAGAGCAGCACAGGGAGATCCCTGAGCACGGTCCCTGCCCACGGCTGCCCCTGACTTGCGGCCAGGGATGGGTGAATCTGCCCTTGTCGTGCTGCCTGTTCCCTGGAACTGTGCTGTGACGCTGGAAAGCATCTGGAGGAGTCATAACCCTGATGCATTAGCCCCCAGCAGTGATGGCTGGATTTGCAGGCTGTGGGAAGAACTGACTGCTCCGAGTCCAGGTATGTGACAGCATCTTAAATTAAGTCTGTGAATTCATCTTCTGCTGCAATATAAGGCAGCAACTGACTCCACTGGCAAGAGGATTTCATCTCAGCTAACAATAAATAAGCATTTCTTCCTTGCCAACAGCTGCTTACAGGTTGTACCTAAGCATGGAAACCAACACGGATTGTCAAAAATAATAGGGACCCACCCTTAGTGCTGCAGCTTGACAGCTTTTGAGCGATGTGGAAACACACAGGGTAGGAAAGCAGCTGGATTTTCCTGGCTGGGCATTCCTAGGGAGTGACAGCTGCTGGCATTGCTCAGAGGAGCAAACACGGTGCCCCTGGCAGATCAGGATGCTCCTGAGCTCTGGCTGGCCAGGAGCAGAGAGCTGGGTATGATCTTGGAGGCCCTTTCTTTGCATGTCACTGGCTGCTCTGAGTAAATGTGCTGGGTGATTTGTTATCTTGACCTCAAACAGCAGAATGATTGCTGGCCCATTTTCAGCTCCAAGCATGCAGGATAAATGCTTTCAAACTGCAAGCTCTCTCCTTGAGGTGGGAACACAGGATCCTGCCTGTCAGGTTTCTATGGGGTGAGGCACAGGTGCTCTTCAGACACTGCAGTGCTTGGGGGCAGCTCTCCCTGGGGGTGTGCAGCACTCTCAGGCCCTCAGGCCAAACTCAGATCAGATCAGATCAGACAGATCCCTCCATGGCCCTTCCAGCTTCTCATGCACAACAGCACTACATGACAGGATACAAAATGAGCTCAGTCCCTTTGCTTGGTGGCCAGAGCAGATGGTAGGAATCTTCGAGAGGCCGACACATGAGGCATTTGGACTCTGAATCCTATTTTCTTCTCACTCTCTTGAGCACTAGGGATTATAGGCTTAGGCAAGTCAGCTGGGGATAACAAAGCTGTGTCCAAGGGCACGAGTAGAAAATGGGGAGGAAAATCTCTCCAAAACCTATTCCTCAACTCCAAAGAAAACATGAAGCAGCAGCATATAGCATCAGTTAATTCTCCTGCCACTGTTTTGGAGCCTGCTGTTTACATTCATGTGCTGGCTCACATAACACAATGTACAGCTCTTGACTCCAGCCCTGAGGACAGGACCCAAGCACAGCCGGGCCATGTTTACCCTGGGGAAGAGTTCAACAAAAAAGGGGTGCTTGGGCTGCCCTGTGGCTGCCCTGCACCTGGCAGAGCACCTTCTCAGGTGTTTGGTAACAGAGGATGTGCCCACACTGGCCCCCGTTTGAGGGGGACTGGGCAGAGCAGCACCTCCTGTTCCATGGCACTGACCTTCCTCTTCACCTCCACCTCCTAACTGGGATGAAACCCCAAGACAAGGGCTGAGCCAGCTCCGTGCAAGGCTGTCATGGAGGGTGAGGATATGGTCACCTTTCCTGAGCAATCAAGATATCCTCTCTGAAGGCGCTGTTATCACCACAGTGAAATTGTGACCCGAAGCAGGTACCAGTTATTACAGCCTGTGAATACAAGAAAATACCTTCCAGCCAAACCTAACAGCCCTCTGTGTCCCATGGCACTGACTGCAGCCCACTGCAGAGGACACCAAGGCTGCCTGGCCCAGCACCACCCTGCTCATCACATCATGGAAGGAGCACCAAGCATCACCACCCAAACCAGGTCTCTTCACCTGGGTTTACAGCTGTAATTCCCTACTCAGAAGTACCCCTGTTCCCTCCAAAAACTCTTATCTAGGCTCAATGGCACAAAGCACCCACTGTTTCGAAAACAAATAGTGATCCTCTGCAGGATTCTAGTGCCTTCATTGTGATAGGAGAGGAAAAGTTGCTCAGAAATTGATGTCAGCTTCCAGTTGGAAATCCACAAATGCAATCCTGGTGTCTCTTTCACCACTGGAAATCAATTATTCTGAAGTTGCAGCATTATACAAATGTGAGGGTGGCCCCTAAGCACACGTGGCATGGCATGGCATGGCAAATAGCGGGGGATCCTGCTCCTGGCTTTTCACATTGGCAGGGCAATAGATGAAAACATCTGTGAGAGCTGTGGAGTGCTGTGAGAGAGAAACTTCTGGAGAACATGAAAGTCCTGTCTTCCCAAAGGCTGATAGGAGGTGGGTGTGCTCAGCTGCCCAGTGCCAAAACTATTGCCTGGTTCTCAGGTAATCCAGAATATGTCGTGCCAGACAGGAGCACTGCCACAGGAGGCCTTGGTGGATAGGGATGATAAATCTCCCCACACATCCTGGCTGTGGCAGCTGTGTGGTTCTGGCCCTAGACCCTGCTGAGAGCAGCAGGCAACCTGGAGAGAGGAAATCCAAGCCCAGGGGATCCCCGGAACTAAATCCAGACTTTTGTCAGTTTAATCCTAATCTCAGTGAGACTGGTATAAAGCATGAACAAATCCATGGGGATGAGGATACATCCAGACTGATCCCTGGAGGGGCCACACTGCTGCTACAGCTGCAGAATCATGGGCCCCTCGTGGTGCACTGGGCTGGGGTTTGATGGGTTCATGCACAGAGGAGGGCCACATGTCACCTTGGCACCACGGCAGCTCCCCGGAGTGCATTTGCAGGCAGCTGTGAGCTGTACCTATTGCACCTGCAGTGCTTACTGCACATGGTCCAGCTTCTCCTGAGGCAAAACCCACCATGAGACACCCCCAGCCTGGGCAACCACCCCAATCCTGGGCCTTCAACACACCCAGAAACACACCCTAATCCCAGCTGATGTTCCTAAAAAATACACTTCAACAAATGGAGGCTCTGCTCCCAGTCTCCTCTCCAGCCCATGGCCCTGCAGAATCACTGTCACCATCCTACCACAGAGAGGACACTGGGAGTGGGATGTGCAGGGCACGAATGAAAGCAGATGTATGTGCAGGGAACACAGGAGCTCCAAGCAGGGGCTGAGACTGGCTTGTGCTCACACTTTAACCTGGGAGAGCAGTGTCTGTGTAAGGTGGCATTAGTCTGAACAAAGATCAGGATCCAGGAATTCTTAGAGTGCTTAAGTTTTGGATTTGGGATGCTGTGGGCATCACAGCATGTTAGTTATGGACAGTAAAAGGAATGAGGATCTGAGAGCACATCCACCAGCCTTCCCACCATAGCTATGGACTCTGTCTTGATGCTAAGTTCAGCTCCTGCCCATTTTCCCTGCATGCTGTCTTTCTCTGCTTGTTTTCCTGGCACGCAACAATTCTGGGGGAGCAGTTTGGTTTCCCTCTCCAAAATCCACATTAACTGCTGTCCCTCCTCTGCTGCTCATGGCCATGGTTTCTCCACAACAGATCTTCCTGATTCCCTGGCCCTGAGACCCCTTTCGTGCTCCCATGTCCTTTTCCAAGATGAAAAAAGGCCAAGAGCTTTCTCTCAAGATGGAATCAAATACCACAAGAAGTTTCTTAAAATATCATCTCTCGCTGGAAAAGGGTGAGTTTTCTAATTAGAAAAGACACATTAGGGCCTCATGGTTGTTTGAGACAGGCTGGGCTGCAGCCAAGGGTTTTCACCATGCATCAGCCCAGCTCCTAGGGAAGACCTGATGGAGCATCCTGGGTGATGTAGTCCAAGCACGGAAAGCTGTCAGCCAGACAGGGTGAGTGACAGGAGTTTCCAAAACTGCAAGTTCAGTGAGTCATGCCGGTGGCATCCCTGGGTCAAACTGCCTGGATTTTAGCCATCTTTGCCTGAATAACGTGGCCTGTGGGTTTTCACTAGAAAGTAAACATTTTCCAGAGGAATGAGAGGCTTTCTCTGAGCACTGCAATAACCCCAGTGCTGCTCCTTGGGCTGCCATCCCTGAGGGTGACCCTGGGTACCTCAGGCTGTGCATCCCTGCTCCCAGCAGCTTCCAGACGGAGGGCTGGCTGTTTGCTGGGGTGCAGCTCTGCCTCTGCTCTCCCACAGCCCCTGTTTTACACACCTGCATCCATGAGCAGATTTTCGCCATGGAAAGCAGGCTGGGGGATTTCCCTTTGCCCTCCTGGGCAGATGTGTAAAATCCAAACTATTAAAGGTCACCATTGCTCATAATTGCTATTACTGCCACCATTGCTAATTACTGTCACCATTCCCCATTCATAAATGTTCAGCTTTGCAGAAAACCAGGAAAGCTCTCACCCACAGTGCTAATTCCTTTGATGATAAAGTCCTGGATGTGCCATATCAGCCCTTAACCTGCCTGTGCCAGGGAGCCTTTATTTAGCATCAGCATTTATCACTGCTAAACGTATAAATAATACCATTAGCCACTCTGAGCAGTGATAAAATTAGCAGTGTAAACAGAGAAAGTGAGTGACCTTAGTGGAGAACCATTGTTGATTTTGACCCAACACCTACCAGTATGATTAGTCACAGCAGAACAGCTCAGGGAAAGGGGCCATTGGGGCTTGTTTGGAAATTAGAGACTAGCACTGTTTATTTTATGGAACAGATCTAATTCCTGCTGCGTTTCTCCATTAGCACCGGGTCACGGCCCCACCTCCGTCCCTCCGGACGCCGCCATTCCCCAGGGGCTCATCGGGCTCGTGTGAGTAACTCCTGAAACCAGGACTGTGTTCCAGAGCAGCTCCCCGGCCCTGCTGCCTGCCAGGGGTGGGCTGGGGCAGGAGGTGAAACCAAGGCTCTTCCAGCGACTTCTTTCTCTTCAAACCCTGATGATTTTCCACATTGATGAGATGTGGGGTGCCCCTGCTCTTTTCTATCCACCCAGCCAGAGCACATCCTGCAGAGCAGCAGGGTTTCCAGTCCTTCTCTGGCTAAAGTCTTGGTGGACACCTGGCTCAGGGATGAGGAGTACAGGAGCCAGCACAAGCCCTGGCCACTCAGGCGGCCACTCTGTGAGGGGAAGGTGATGGTGCTCAGGGAAAACGTGTCTGCTGAGGAGCAGAAAAACCTCCAAACTTGCAGCAGAGGCAGCTACTCCAGCTGAACAGGCTGCTATGAGAGCTATTGGAGGTGGAGATCCAAGCCAACAGGGTTCAGTGGGTGCCACCTGTGGGTTCACACACTGCTTGTGCATGTGCTGAGCTGCCAAAGCACAGAAAGCATAGGGAACTCTGAGGACCAGGGATACAGTGAGTGTGTTGCTTTGAAAAAGTTTCCCAGGTGTGGCTGCAAGAAGCTGAGATGAAATCAGAAAATGATGCAAAACTTGCATGTCTTGATCATTCTTTGAAAGGGGCTCATAAAGGTGGCTGAGAGCCCCATTTCCTGAAAGGTCTCAATAGTGGGAAGGAATTCCTCCCTGTGAGGGTGATGATGCTCTGGCACAGGGTGCCCAGAGAAGCTGTGGCTGCCCCTGGATCCTGGAAGTGTCCAAGGCCAGGTTGGACAGGGCTTGGAGCAGCCTGGGACAGTGGGAGGTGTCCCTGCCCATGGCAGAGGGAGGGACTGGATGGGCTTTGAGGTCCCTTCCAACCTAAAGGATTCTGTCACTGTGTGATTCTATGAATCACAGTCCTGTGCACTGGGGATATTTTTGGATCCAAGGACCACAATCAGAATTCAACCTTCAGGATCATACTTCTTCTCCTACTTCCTATCATCCAACAGCATTGCCTCAGCCTTAGCCCTGGATCCTGATCTCTGCAGTGGCCTGTCCAGCCGGGACTAAGTTGGAACGTGTGAGCTTTGCCCTCTGAAACAAATCCTCCCTCTCTGCTCTTCTGTCTCCCTCACACAGGTAGTTAGTAGCTAACAAATCATATGTTTATAAGAAACCAATTTTTTATGCAGGTCTGTCACTGGACTCTGAAGTGTGACATCCTCTGCTCTTTGGGGTTGGGTGGGGTTGGTGTGCACAGTGCTGGGTTCAAGGGAGGAGCTGGATTGCTCCATCCTGGGTACTGCTCTGGCAGCAGAGCTGAGCAGAGGGGTCCCCAGAAAAGCTGAAGCCCACGTGAAGGGTTGACTCTCCTAGGACAAGCTATTAATAGAAGAAAAGAAATGTTGGTTGGAGGGACTTCAGCTGGGTGTCTAGTCCCAAATCCCCACTGGATTGGAAGAGACAGAGCTAGTCAAATGAGAGCTGATTTGGGAGGTTCAGAGCTGAACAAGACTGTTGTCTTTCCAGAAAGATGACATGGGTATGTTACTTGATTTACCATAATTTAATCAAGCTGATCGTTAGGTTAATTTGAAGATCTGATGTAGAACGAAACATACTGGAACAACTGAACCAGGGCTGTGGGAGGAGTTCCTCTTATTGCCAACTCAAAAATCAATACAAAACAACCACCAAAATACGTGCTCTGCAAGTACTCACTGGGGGAAAGGCTCTGGCCTGCTCTGTGCAGGAAGACAAGCCAGATGGCATCCCTTCTTGGGCTAACCAGCAGTGAATCTCTGAGCCCCCTCCCCAGCCATCCCTCTGGCTTTACTTAACCACCTATTTCAGTTATAAATTTGCATTATATGGGCACTGGTGAGTTTTGATGGTCCCCTGCCTCCCTGCTAGGATTTAGATATGTCCCACAGCAATAAATGAGAAACCAATCTTGGAAACTTTGGCTGTGGTCCTACTATTGTCCCACCTTGGGAAGAGGGGCATGGTTGGTTTTGGAGGTGAACTGGGTTCTCTGCAGAAATTCTCTTCCCATGAGCAAAGTGCGTACCCAGACCTCAGGGAGAGAGGACACAGCTTTTGCCCAAACCTCAAAGAACAACAGAATCTCACTAATTGTGAGACACTCAGGAGGAACAAGAAGGAAAATGCCCTGGGTATACCTCAGGGTACCCAGAGAAATTGTTCTGCTGTGGTTTCTTCATCTCACTCCTCTGAATCTCTCCTGCCCTTCACCCTGCCAGTGCTTGTCCATGCAAGATGCCCCTTATCCTCAGCCTGCTTGTTCTTCTTCCAGAAGAAAGCGCTTATCTGCTCCTCTCACCGTTCCTGGGCAGACCCCAACCAGACCCCTCCTCCGTTCATCCCAGATTTTTCTAATGTGCTGATGTTTCTCCTGCTCCTGTGGCCGACTGCAGACAGGCACTGGGGTCAGCGTGTGCCCTAATGAAAAGCAGTGCTGGCCAGCAGGGCTGTGTCAGGAAACGTGAGCGAGCTCTGACTCGTGTGTGTGTCACATTCGCTTTCCTGTTGTGCTGCTGACGGGCGCGTGTGACCCAAAGCAAACAGTACCTGTGCCATGCACTCCACAGCACTTCCCACTGGCAGCTGCCAGGGCTGGCCAGGGCAGCAGGGGAGGTGCCAGAACTGCCCACAGCTCATGGGTCTTGGCTTGCAGTGAGCGGCAGCATCCTCAGGAGGGAGAGCGAACCGCTTTCCCACCCTGCTTCCCTATTTCCCACTTGCTCCCTGCCTGAGTTCCCATCACAGCTCTGGCCCCAGTCCTCATGGTATCCATTTCTCAAGGGCCTTGCCTGGGTTTGGATCTCCTCCTGACGCCTTGCAAGCTGGGATGAGCATTCCTGCAATCCCACTCTGGCCATGGACTCCCACACTCAGTGCCACCCGCAGTTTCCTTTTCTTCCGCTTGTTGGCTGCTTGTCACAACCGGGTGTTCTGTGTGTCACCTCCACCACAGGACGGGGAATGGGGCTCTCTGAGGCCACTGCATTTGCTGACATTGCTGAGCCAAGTCAGCAATGGGTTAGCAAAAGCCTCCTTGGCTTGAAAATGAGCCTGGGTGAGCTCGGGCTCATGAAAGGAGAAATTTTGCAGGGAAAGCAGAAGCAGGAAAGAGAGATACTCACCCTGTATGGATCCTCTGCAGCTGAAGAGAGCAGGAAAAATAACACAGACACCCCTCTCCAGGAGGCAAGGCTGGCACGGACACAGAGCCACTGTGCTGCAGGAGGGACCCGGCTGCAGAGGGCTCTGGTGGCACTCATTAACACGGTGGTGGGATGGAGGAGAGGCTCCAGTCACGGAGCGAAGAGGATTGATGAACCCAGAGCATGTAGGGTGCAAGGATTAACACGAGGATCTACCTTCTAGACTTGTCCTCCTTCTGAATCTGGTATTGGGTGACACTTCCCACCCCTTGCTGTGGTTCAGGACACTGTCCAGCACACCTACATCCCATGGGCTCACCCGTCCAGCCAGGCAGCGGCCGTGGGCTCGTGCCTGCCCAGAGACACAGCTCAGCTGTGCGTTAACAAGCCCCGCTGTGCTGATGGGGATCTTGCAGAGCTGCCAGTTGCATTCCAGCTCGTTATGTTTTAATTTATTCAATCCATAGGCTGCCTATTGTGAGGATATCAGCACTGAACAGCAAAATCCAAATCCAGAACATTGCAGAAGAACCAAACTGCCAAAATGCAGAGACAGAGAGACAAAGTAAATCTGTCATAAGGCGGTCCTGACAGACCTCCCACCCCGAGAGGAGCCAGTTCCCAATTAGCGCAAAAGAACTTGGGCAAAGAGGAGGAACAGATTCAAAAACAAATGAAAGGGACCAAAAATGGTCAAGAAAAGGCCAGTGGAAATACTCAGGTCAGCGCTGTGCCATGTAGCACAGGGGGTGTCCCTCCGTGCCTTGGAGCCCTCCCCTGGCACAGACCTGCCCCAAACAGTCCCTGCAAATTTTCCAATGATTTCAGGAGCGAGGGTCTGTCCAAGAGCAGCTGCTGTCCCTGCTTGGCATTCAGGACGCTGACCTCAGCCATGATGGCAGCTAGAGATGAGGGGAGCAGATGGGTACAAGGGAGGCTGTGTAGGCCATGGGGTGTCAGGGGTGTCACAGGAGCCTGTGGGGCAATGAGCACAGCTCATGGGGAGACATGTGGGGATTCTGGAAGGAATGGACAGGAAGGGAACTGACAGGAGCCAAAACTCCCTCCCAAGGTCACTCTATACCCAGCCAGAGCTGCGTTTTGTGCCCGAGGGGCTCTGAAGACAGGGCCAGCAGATGGCAGGTCATGAGCCAGCAGAGAAACTGCTGTGCTGGTGCTTGCAAGGAGGCAGCAGGACCGCGGTGTCCCATGAGGTGCCATTCCCTGTGACATGTCTGAGCTGGGCCATCGCTGTGGGTGGGGCACTCAGATGCTCCCGTAGCCCTTCAGCTGTCCCTGTTGGATAAGGAGGGACACCAGGGCACTGGGGAGGAAGAAGGCAAACAAAAAACTCTTCTAGTGGTATAAATCACTCAGGCTCCCCGGCTGTAACACCATTCCAGCTGAGCATCCGCCTGCAGAGCTGGAGGCTGGAGGGATGTCGGATGTGACCTCCTGCATAGCTCAGCGCTCCTCAGGCCTCCTCCCCGTGCCAGGCTCGCTCCCAGACAGCACAGTAAGAGTTGCTTCCCGTAAGAGAGCTCCCCAGCCCCACTCGCTTCCAGCACCGCAGCCTGCACTGATCTTGCTGTGATAAAATAGTTTCCGACTCACTTTGAAGCTCTTGGGCTCCAAGTTCAGGCCATGTTTGCTGGCTGTCTCAGAAGGGATGCTTGGGATGCTGACATCCTCATGCTGCGGCCCCTCCTGGTGAGGGGTAAGGGTCTCTGTGAGGATTTGGGACCCCCACATCAGTGCAGAGCCCGGCCCTGACTCCTGGCTCATTGTCAGATTGGTTTGTGAAAACACCAAACCAGTTCTCCAGTGTCTGTGCATGTTGGAGTGGCCAGAGG
Organism: Corvus hawaiiensis; assembly: GCF_020740725.1. Lineage (NCBI taxonomy): Eukaryota > Metazoa > Chordata > Aves > Passeriformes > Corvidae > Corvus > Corvus hawaiiensis. The sequence continues at coordinate 10,976,187 of NC_063231.1, forward strand.
AAAAGGTTTGGGGGAAAGGGGGTCACCAGCTGCTGTCAGATAAGCCCATAGAACTTCCAAAAGCAGCCAGACACCAAGCGTTCACCCCTCCCCAATATCATTCCAGTCTGGCTCATCTGAGTCTTCCTCCTGGTGGGCTCCTTTCCCTGCTCCTGCCCTCCCACTGCCCGCCCCTTTCCCTGGGCGCCCTTTGGCTTTCTGCACTCCCTGCAGTGCTCTCTGTTCCTGACTAACCTAAACAACTCCATGGGCTTTATGAATTTTTTCCCCTTGCTGCTCGTCCTGGTTTCCAGAGCATTGCAGACTATGCAGATCATAACAGCTATATTTAAGGTTGCCTGACAGTTTCCATGATATGACCCATTGTTCGGTTCCTTGCAGCACTGCCAAACTTTAACCCTTTGAGCTGAATAACTCGGGACAGCTTCAGCAAGTCCCGTCCTTTTGAAAAGAAAAACTGGGGAGAAACATTTGATTTCTTATCAAGGCTTTTCTGGGGAGCCTCTTCTTCAGAGCTTCAAGCAGGACAGCTTGGGGAGGGGTCTTTGGTGTCAGGTCTGTGTCTCTACTCTTGTGCGTCCCATGACAAATCCACCCAGTTCCAGAAGGGTCTGAAAAGCAGGCTTTCCTCGAGCCCCCTGAGGCAGAGCTGTGACAGGGCTGTCCTCTGTGACTGCTGTGACTGCAGCCAGTGTCTGCCCCTCTCCCTCAGCCCAGACCACCACCAGCAGGGCCATCCTGCAGCCGCAGCCCCTGGCACTCCCCCACTGCCCCCATGGCAGATGTCGCCTTGCCCCTGACCCCTGAGCCGCTGTGCCAGGTTGTCACTTTGTCCCTGGGGTGGATGGCAGGGACACTGTCCCTCCTGGCTGTTGGTGCTGGGACGCTGCATTGCCTGGCTCACAGGTCTCCACATTCCTCTGCTGCCAGCAAGTGGCCAAGGTGGCAGCAGGAGATGCCCTTGCCCACACCGTGTTTGGGACACTGACACTGTAGTGACCTTTTGCACCACTCTAAAGACAGATCTGCTGGTTTTACAGTCTTTTTTGAAAAAAAAAAAACCTAAACTCATTTAATTCCTGATTTTTCCCCCTCACTTTTAAACATGTTGAACATGTGTTGCAGTGTCTACGTGATTGTGTGTGCAATGTCACCACAGCTTGGCCTTATCTAACCACAGGATCTCAGTGAACAAAGTAAGATTGTGCAATTAGTAAAGCTGGTTCCTATAGAAAAAATAAATAAATTGTGTCTTCATATGCCCAAAGCTCTCTCATGGAGCATACATACTTCAGACTAAGCAAAACCACACGAACATGTTCAAATGGCATTTTTACACTGCACCTTCATAGCACCTCCCTCATTTTTGTACAAAATATGTGAAGAGAGCTGACAGTGCAGAACCCAGCAGGAAACCTGGCAGCCCTGTAGGTCTGCACCACGACAAAGAGGTCGGATTTTCCATCCTGCCTCCAGGTTCTGAACCCTGGCTGTGCCGTGGGTGATCCAGCTACTCCAGCCACCTCTGACAAAGGACTTTTGACAGCTCGTGCAAGCTCTGTCAGTGACCCCTCTTTGCCCACTGTTTTGAAATGCTCGGAGAACATCAACACAACCTCTGTGCAAGCGGTGCCAGGCACACGCTGTCCTACCCCTCTGTCCTCGATGGCCAGCGCACGTGAGGTTCCTTGATCTCTATGGAATTTGTTACTCACAAACCCCACACAAGCACCAAAGGCCCATCCTGGATGGGGCCCTGAAGTTGTTGCCAATGCCAGTTATGCCCTGTTCATGTCACCATAGTTAAAAAAAACAAATCCACACGCTCAGGCACTAAAACAAGGACTAAACCGCTGGCTGTAACTGATGGGCCTTGCACGAACTGCGTGCTTATCCCATGTGCTGCACAAACTGGCTGGATTGCTGGGGGGAGGCCATGGCTAACAGAAATACTCAGAATTAGGAGAGATTTCCATGCAATTCCCTAGCCAAAAAGCTGACACCACTGATTTTCCCCAATTCCGTTCCAGTTCCTTCCTCAGCAATGAAACACTCTTGAAGAAGACAGGCAGAAGTGGAGGAAAGGGAAGAAAGTTCTTGTGTGCCTCCAAATTGTCCTTTTAATTGGTGGAGAGCTCTCCTACATCACCCACCCACCCGTGCAGATGACATTTTGTATGACCCCCCCCTCCACATGTGCTACAGTGGAGACCACCATGGACTTCTGCCCCCCAGGTGTCCCCTATAATTCCTTGGAGAACACAGAGCCAGCACTGGCTCTTCCTGTCCTCTCAGGAATAATATTACACAACCCACTTCTAAAGAATGATGGGCTTTCTTGCAGTCATTCTGAAACTTGAATATTTTATAACGACTAAAATGATCACAGCAAATTCCAAGGACGGCCAAGGAGCTCAAAATGATCTGATCATGTTTCCAATCATGAGACCTTTGGAAAGAGCCCCAGAAAGAGGGGGAAGCGCATTAATTTTGTGTTTTAATATTCAACAAACAGACCAGCCTCTGCAGAGCAGCAGTGTCCAGTTGAAAGTGTTGAGGAGTTTATTTTTCTTCAAACCTGCGATGGGGCCGAGTTTGGGACTCTCTGTTTAGCTTTTCAGCCTCTAGTTACATTGTGTAAACAGTTTATTTAACATCATTTTTGGCACTTCTTCAGTAAACCCACCATAATAATCCTACTGGCAGACCAAACAGATCACAGATTAGCAGACAAAGCTGCTGTAAAACACCAAATTACCCATCCCCTGCTTTCCTGTTTGCAGGAGATGTGAAGTCCTGTACTTAGTTGTGTTTATGCCTCATTCCGTGGCTGCACCACCAGGTCATGGAGCTGCTCCAATTAATGCTCCACCTCAGCCTCCGGCGGCACTGAAACAGGGAAGCGCCGTGGGGGAAGGATTTTTCGGCTCTTTTAGAAGCTCATAAAATGTGCTGGGGTGCTGGCTGTTGCTTAACAGGGAAGGTATGCTGGCTTGATCCAGATTGGAAAGGACTCTAGACTAATGCTAAAGTCACCTATTGCTTACATTTCATTTTAATGTGCTTGAGTTCAATAAAAGTTTATCATCTCCATTAAAACGGTGCCTATTGAAACTGATTTAATCTCGTTAGCGCAGAAAACCACATGAAAGGAATCAAATTCACGGACAAGATTGAGCACAGTTACTTTCGGAGCATAAATTACATAAAAGCAAGGGATAATCAGCCAGAGCCACAGAGCCTGTCACCTGCATTACTCACATATTTATGCCAACGCACTTTGCTGGGGAAGGTGCTGGGCACGAGCCATATCTCAGCAGGACTGCCTGCCAAGCACAGGAGTGATCAGCTGCTTAATGTCACAGCATCAGCATGCTCCCAAAGAGCCCATGAACTGTGCTACATCTGAACAAACAAATGTCATGTGTAGGGGTGCTGCTCAAATGTCTACTGGCAGCAGTGCAGCTCTAAATCTCGCTTCAGTGCCGCCCCGCTCTGAGCAGAGGAGTTCTGCCTTTCTCCAGGGAACACCAGCTCCACCCTTGGAGTGGTGCCCAGGGACTGCCCTCCGTGCAGGTGGTGGGGCAGGAATGTACTGTTAGGGTGGGCATGGGTGCAGGGAGATGCAGGGATGGATTCCAGCTGGGCCCTTGTTGACCCTGCCAGGCTCTCCAACGGGCACTGCTGGGTGCTGAGATATCCTCGAGTGAGGAGGGGTGCCCTCACCTCATCTGGGCACTGTGGAGCCAGAGTTTGGCTCAGGATGATGCCCTGGGGAAGCAATTGCAGCTCATCTTGTTGGTGACAGGGACAAGGGAGAAGGGTACCCTGTGGGCCTGCACTCTGGTTTTACTGGCTCCTTTCCGTGATGGAGTGTTCTATTTCCATGATGGTGGGGACAGACTGCGGACAAGAACAAGCTTTCAAACCTGCTGCAGGTGCAACCAGTGGGGCTCAGGTCACCTGCTCTGAGGCTGCAGACACACAGAGAACAGGGGATGAACCTCATCCCACTGGCCACCATGGCCACGAGTATCAATGGTCCTGCCAACTGACAAGGAAACTGATTAATTAGTGTATCAGCATCTCCCCAGTCACCACTGATCTGCTGGTTCCATGTACTGGAGCTCCTGATGTACAAAAACGTGCCCCTGCAGCTTGCTCATGCCTGATACAGGGCAGACACTGGGCTGCAGCAGAGGGATGCCTCACACACGGAGCTCCTGATGTCCCCAAAGCAGTATTATGTCACAAAGCCTATGGGTGCCATCACAGGTACAACCTCAACAGGGATCCAGGTGCAGGTAACAGAGGCTTTTGTTGGTACACAACAATTGCAAATAACAGGAATATTGATGCTTGCTTAGGAGCTTTGATCTGAGCACATCGAAGCTTCTCACAAGGGCCAGGCAGGCACAGGACACCCGTGCATGGGTCTGATTCTGTTACTTACTCAGCTACAGGAAACAACTGCAATTAATTTATATGCCTTCATCATTTTTGATATGTGCATGCAGCTGTGTCAGGAGAGGGTTAGGCTGGAGATCAGGGATAGGCTCTTCCCCCAGAGGGTGCTGGGCACTGCCCAGGCTCCCCAGGGAATGGGCACGGCCCCGAGGCTGCCAGAGCTCCAGGAGCGTTTGGACAGCGCTGCCAGGGATGCCCAGGGTGGGGTTGTTGGGGTGTCTGTGCAGGGCCGGGAGCTGGACTGGGTGATCCTGTGGGTCCCTTCCAGCTCAGGACGTTCTGTGATTATATGCAGTCAGGACAGGCTGGTGATTTCTCCTTGCACACCTTCCAAATCACGATATTGGTTCTATGAAAACATCTCAGGTCATTTGGACGCAAGGATTGTCCCCAGAAACATTTGTGAAAAGAAGCTCTTTCTCATCAACATTCCATGGTCAAAGGGGTCTGAGCAGGATTTACCCACTATCAAAAATCTCATCGAATGTAAGAAAGTTCACAGAGGGTTTGAACAAGATTTTCCCCCTTTCAAGTGACTGCCTGTGTACACCACTTCAGAGGGAATGAACGAGCATGAAATTCAATTATACAGGCACTCAAACACTTGAACCAGAACTTCTTCCCTTAATCTTTATGTTGAGGACAGGGTAAGGCTGTGAAGCCATTCTCAGCATGACAGCACTTTATTTCATCTGCAGTCCTGGTAAGATACACAATTCACTTAACTGAAGAGCAGGGATTTTGAGCTGTGTGCTCTGTAAGCACCACAGCCTAGATGTGCTGCCTGTCACTGTCAGACTGCCCCTTGGAGAGCTGGAGAGAGAGCTGAGCTAGTGAGACAGGGGTCTTTACAAAGCTCCTACAAACATCCAGGGATCCTGCAGGCACAGGAGCATTGGGGTGGTTTGGTGAAAAGGCAGAGCCCTGAGCAGCACACACTCCTATGGCAAGGCACGAGGCAGGCAGCGCATCTTAGTGCAACACACACCTGGAAATTTTTGCATCCACTCTGTCCTGCAAACATCTTGGAGCTACAGCTGACTTATAACTTGTTTTCTTCTGGACTAGAGTTTCATTCATGCAGCAAAAAGCAGAGCTGTGTCAGCCGGGATTTATCAGGGACACCAACTCACCGCCCAGGTTCCCAGTTCTGCAGCACTCAAGGAAGTGGCCGAGTGTCCCTGACAGCTCCAGCAGATGTGAGGTGTACTGACATGCTGGACACTGAAATAGTATTTCACAGAATCACAGAATCATGGAAGGGGTTGGGCTGGAAGGGACCTTAAAGCTCATCTTGTTCCAACTCCTGCCATGGCAGGGACACCTCCCACTGTCCCAGGCTGCTCCAAGCCCTGTCCATCCTGGCCTTGGACACTGCCAGGGATCCAGGGGCAGCCACAGCTCCTCTGGGCACCCTGTGCCAGAGCCTCACCACTCTCACAGAGAAGAATTCCTTCCCAATATCTAATTTACACCTCCTTTCTCTCAGTTTGTCCTGTCACTCCACACTCTCGTAAACACCCTTTCAATTTCTCAGTTTCTGGAAGGATGCAAGTGTAAAGGGCTCTGCTGTGATCAGCTGGAAATTACAAACCCCTAAATATGACAGATGTGTTTGAAGCTGCTCAAAATGGGTTTCCTGACGTGATTTACCAGGTCACAGCACTCATGGCAGTGAAGTGCCCTCAGAACAAATGTGTTACCCTTCAGGCTGCTCTAAGCAGCAATGCACAGAGCTCTAATTTGATTAAAATAATGGTCTTTTCCTTTCACATCTGCTCAGACTGCAAATCAGTGGGGCAGGTCCCAAGTTCTGTGCCAGCACATGGCAGGGTAAATGACACCGTGGCCAAGGTCCCCTTTGGTTGAACTCCTGCCAGGGCAGAGGATGTCCCACAGTCCGTGTGGGCTGGATCCCATTCTGATCTCCCCTGAGCCTATGAAGTCTAACTCCACATCAGTGAGTGGCATTAAATTGGAGTAAAATCAGTGTAAGATTAGAACTGAACCCACTTTGCTGGTGTTTAAAACAAGAGAAGTCTTATTTTAGAAATTTTTGTGCTCTGGAACAGCATTCCCCCCCCTTAAGGGACCTTAAAGCCCATCCCATTCCACCCCTGCCATGGCAGGGACACCTCCCACTGTCCCAGGCTGCTCCAAGCCCCAATGTCCAGCCTGGCCTTGGGCACTGCCAGGGATCCAGGGGCAGCCCCAGCTGCTCTGGGCACCCTGTGCCAGGGCCTGCCCACCCTCACAGGGAGCAATTCCTGCCCAATCTCCCATCCATCCCTGCCCTCTGGCACTGGGAAGCCATTCCCTGTGTCCTGTCCCTCCATCCCTTATCCAAAGTCCCTCTCCAGCTCTCCTGAAGCCCCCTTTAGGCACTGGAAGGGGCTTTAAGGTCTCCCTGGGGACAGGTTTGATACACTACTAAATTCTCTTCAGTTGTGCTGTAATGATTATTTATTCTTTTCAAAGGTGGTAAAGCACATATTTGCTGGTGGGGTGGCTGAGGATGGCCCCGTGGCCGTGCTGGTTATCTGAGACCCACTCATCTGGCCAAGCCCATGAGATGATCAAGATACTGTCAAATCTGGTTTCTGTAGGGGAGAATTACAGCAGAAACAAAGTTTTCTGCACAGAACTGGCTGTTCCTGTAAGCAGACAGTACAAGTGACCTTAAATTGAGCCCTGCAGCCCCTCAGTGAAGGCCCAGTATGTGTAAAAGAAATATCTCCTAGGCAGAATTTTGTAAGATGTTTTCCTAAGCAGGGAGCACAAAGTATTCAGAGCTGGGTGCGCAGAGACAAAAGAATTTAGTCACTCCAGCTTTCTGACCATGGCTTTGAAACATCAGAATTTTTTAGAAAGGGCAATAAATGTGTTTCCTCTGTTTGCATTAAACACTGTGCAGATTTCTGTCATGAGGAATGAAAACAGGAGTTGGGTCAGCAAATGATAATGAGCCTCCATGTGCCTTTCGAGGGGTCAATGCCAGATCACAGAGCCCAGGCCCGCGCCAAGAATCCGAGGGAGGTTTCCTGGAGCGGCTCAGAACACGAACAACCTCGACATGCTGGTCCCAAGTGCCCTGAACAAGTCTCCCAACCTGGGAATTGTTGCTCTTTTGCAAAAGCCTGCAGCTCCTCTGGCACTGGAGAGATCTGTCACACAGCACTGATCCCCAGCTCTGAGCTCTTATTTTGTTCCTTACTGGAGGGAGGTGTTTTTGCCAAAGTAGAAATTTTAATGAAAAAACAAACACCTCATCTTTCTTCCCTTGACCTCTTGGGAGGATTTTCGTGGAAGAAAACCAGGAGAACACTTTAGAAGTAAACAGTTCTCAGTTATTAAAAGCAAATAAATAAACAACCCTTGCTGCATTCCCATGCAAACAGGAACACTTTATTATAAAGATGAAAACACTGTGTTTTTGTGAAAGAAAAAATTAATTCCACACTACTTCCCCATAGCCCCGGAGGCTTTTGGCCTTGACTGGATGTGCCTCCCCACTACAGTGCTGGAAGCTGCATTGCCACCACGTCCTGTGGACACACATGGGGCTCTGGGGTCCCCAGGAGCCACCCTGGGCAGGGATTCATGGAAGCCAGGGGCTCTGTGTGCACAGCAGTGCTTCACCTGCCTCCTGTGCCCTGGGTGCGCGGTGCCCTGCACCCCTCACTGCTGCCCAGTGCACTGTGAGCACTGCCTTTGCTTCAGGAGGAGAAATGCCCTGCTGGGGACATGTCCCCAAGATATCAGATGGGACATCACTCTGGATCAGGCACTGCTTGTCCCCCAGTGTGGAAAGGGAAGACCAGTGGCTATGACTTTGGCAGCAGAGACTGGTCATTTCTGAGTGACTTTTGGTGTTGTTCTGTGTCCAAAACTTTTTGGGATCCAGAATGTGGAGTGTCCCTATCGAGCTGCATGGGTGTTGGGATGGGGATAGGAACCATCTTGCTGGGAGGCTTAACCTCTGCTCCCACAGGAGAGGATGACAATTTCTTTTTGTGAGAAGACACGTCCCAGAGAGGAGACCCTCCATGCACTAAATGTTCCTGCCACTCAGCCCTGGAGGCACCTCTGGAGTGCCCAGCTCTGGCTCCTCAGCCCAGCAGGGCCAGGGAGCTCCTGGAGCGGGGCCGGCGGAGGCTGCGCAGCTGAGGAAGGGCCTGGAGCATCTCCGTGCCCAGCACAGGCTGAGGGAGCCGGGGCTGCTCAGCCTCGAGAGGAGCCCCAGCTGAGAGGGGCCCTCAGCCCTGGGTGTCCCTGGCTGCAGGGAGGGCTCAGGGCAGGGCCCGGGCTCTGCTCCGGGGCCCGGCAGCGGCACCAGAGCCACGGGCAGGGCCTGAGCCCAGGAATTGCCCTGCACAGGAGGCAGAAGTGCTGCCCTGGGCAGTGCCCAGCCCTGAGCAGAGCCCAGAGAGGCTGTGGGGTCTCCTCGCTGGGGATATTGCAGAGCTGTGGGCACACACTGCTGTGCCCTGGGCTCTGGGATGGCCCTGCTGGAGCGGGGAGTGGCACCAGATGGGACTCACTGAGGTCCCTTCCAGCCTGACCCATCCTGTGGCTGTGATTTTGTGATCCTTCTCTCCTCCAGCTGAGGATCCCACTATCCTGGCACAGGGCCTGGCTGTCCCCTGGACAGACTGGTGTTACTGGGAACACAAAATTCTTCTCCAGAGCTGTGAGATGCAGGGCAGCTTAGCAAGGCGAGTTCAGCAATCTTCACACCTTGCAGAAGAACTGCTGCTCCTGACGGGACTGCGAGGTAGTGACATGCACAGATGTGATGTTGCCAGTTCCCTGTCCCCCAGACTGTTCAACCCCTAAGGTGTCCAAGGCACTTTCTCCATGTTTTGGGCCATTTGGGTGATTTGGGAACACTGACCTCTTCCTTTCTTACTCCTGGAGAGGAACACAAGATCGTTGCTTGTCCTGCAGAGAAATTCCAGCCAAGCTTGTTACTCATTTTGGTGTTTAACATTCCCGTAGATTATCCAGCTCTGCCTGAGAAAAATGTGCTTGGAAGCAGTGGAGTATTGTGTCTGGGGGGAGCAGTGGCTGCCCCCGGGGAGCTCTCCTCCTGCAGGCCTTTCCTGCCAAGTCTCAGTTCTGACTCTACTGCTCCTGCCAGCTCCCAAAGCCCTGGAGGCCCCATCTCTGCAGGAGGCTGAGATGGGCATGTCCCCAGCCTCCCGGTCCCCACAGCACATGGGACCAGGGGACCATCCCATCCCACAGCCCAAACTGCAGGGGCACAGGAGGGCTGGTCCTGTCACCCTGACCTGTCAGTGTGGGCATTTGGAGGGCGTTATTTGGGCTTTGGCTGCGTTTTGGCTGTAAATGTTTGTCATCTTACAGCTGCGATTCAGGAGTCAGATCACCATCGAGGCCTGCCAAAGCTCCGGGCCCTGCTCCAGCCCACGGGCACAGGCCCAGGCTGAGGAGGACACACAAGGCAGCCTCTCCTGGTACAACCAAGGCTCTGATCCTGCTGCTATCAACAAATGTGGCGTTTGCAAGGGTGGATTATTCCGTGGCAAGGCGTGGGTTCAATCAGCAATAGCCCCCCAGCAGCAGCAGCAGCAGCAGCAGGAGGATGCCCACACTGCTGCTCTGGATGTCCCCCACCACATTCCCTGTCCTGGTGATGCCCAGCCTGGCCTTGACTCCTGCAAAACATCTTGAAATCAGGCACGATTTGAAACGGACACTTCTCCCTCCCCTGTCAGTACCTCCTTACTGTCCAAGTCACAACGTGCTCTGTGTGTCTCCCCACTGCTCGTGCAGGAAGACGGAAAAAGCTACTGTGCTGCTTTCTTATTTCCATCCTGGAATTGAGAAGTATTACAAAAAAAAAATGTGGAAAACAAGTTCTGTGATTACCACAGGCAGGTAATGTCGATCAGTTCTCTGCTTAAACTCTTCATGGCTTAGAGATTGCCAAACTCCAGGTCTGACTGCCAGGGTGTCTGCTTCCACTCGAGGATTTTGCAAGGACTCAGCTTAAACAGGTCAGTGATTCCTTGAAACAGACTTTGGGAAAAATATTTCTCTTTATCCGTGATGAAAAGCTCCTCAAAGCCACCACTCAGAAGTTCAAACCACTTCATTGTGGAGCAAGATCTCCCGACTAGTTATCTTTGGGAAAATTCACTGACATTTGATCAAATTATATCTCCAGAATTCTGGGTTTACACATCACATCCCATGGAAAAATAACATCTGTTCATGTAATCGCACATAATATCAGAGTGCAGGCAAATGAAATTGCCCAGGCAATCAGAAAAGTTTGGGAATTCATCCACAAAATTTGAGTAAAACATTTTGGCTTTGGAAAACACAGATTTGTTAAAATTTAAACTTGCAAGAACACAAAACCTTTCTTTCTTGGGTGTTATTTTGCTTGCTAAAAAATGAGAAAGGTATAAATTTGAAGATGTTGAAACAACTCCCATGTATACCACTGTGCAAAACCTTCCCAGGTTTTCTTCTAACAATGACACATTGTTTAAAGCTTCAAATTGCTGCATTATGAGGTTTTATTTAATGATAAAAAAGACCCAAAGTCACGTGAAGCGTTTAAGATTTCCTGTACGAGCAGAGTGCAGGGCTGGTGGGCCTGTCTGAACCAGCAGGGGATTTGGGGGGGCCACAGCATGAACCTGTGGGAGGGTTGGGCTGGAGACCCTCTCAGACTGGTTTGACGTGAGCCAGGCAGGTGATTTTGGGGCCACCAGCTGCCCTCAGCTCTGTGCAGGGAGAGGAGCCCCTCTCAGACTGGTTTGACGTGAGCCAGGCAGGTGATTTTGGGGCCACCAGCTGCCCTCAGCTCTGTGCAAGGAGAGGAGCTCCCTCGTGTCCCACAAGTTTAAATGTGCAGAATGCCCTTGTGGCAGGGGGGCTCTCCCTGTGGATCCTGCGGTCACGGGCAGCCTGGAGTCCTTCTAGGGATGAATCCACCGTGCTCGGGCTGTTGGCAGCAGGGACAAGGGGAGAGCTCGCAGGCTGCAGGAGCTGGCTGCCTTCCCCCACCCTGTGCCAGCCCTGATGGGAGCTCAGGAATTTCCAAACAAACCCAGGGGCCACGAGCATCCCCTGGGCTGCTGACAGGGTGTCACTGCTGGCCCACGACTCTCACAGCTTACAAAGACAGCAGTGACACTTGGCATCTCTCTGATTTCAAAGCCCCGGTGCTGCAGTGCTCCCTCCCACCCTCTCCTCCTCGCTGCAGGGCTCAGGGCAGAGCACCAGTCCAAGATGTCACACGGACGTGGATTTGTGGAGGGCCCGGGCATGCAAGAAAGGGGAGCACAGGGTGGCCTTAGGGCTTCTCACCAGGAGCTGCACACTCTACCCTGAGCAGGTGCAAGAGCCAGGGACCTGCCCCTGCTCAGCATTCCACAGGATGGGCCCAGATTTCCATGAGTTTCAAACAGGGACACGTGCCCCTGCTACAGCTAACCTCAACCAGCCCCTCCAGGCAGCCTGTGCCACCCTGCAAACCCCTTTACAGGACTCAAGGCTGGCTGTGAGGACACCATGGTTCACCTGTCTGCCTGGGGTGGGGGGTGGAAGATGGGGCACTGCCACAGTCTCCATGCAGCTCTCTGGGGAAAACACGCTGCAGAAATGCCACTGGCAGCCCAGGGCAGGTGACCAGGACGCCTTCCTGGGACAGGCAAGTGGTTCAGAAACGGGAGCATTTGGTGCCTGCCTGCACAAGCTGGGCTTGTTTTGCCCCAGCCGTGGTTTACAGGTGTCCATGCAGGCAGAAGGCAGCTGCCTTTCCTCACCCCAGCCCAGCCCCAGCGACCAGGCAGCACTGAACCAGTACTGAAGGACAGCACCAACATCAGGCAGGTGTCTGAGCTTGACAGAGACCTGAGGACAGTTTCATTGTTTGGTTTCACCACGTTGTTCGTTCTGCTAAAGCCAGCTCTGACACTGAACACACCTGAGCTGGTCACTGCTGGCAGCTGCTCACATGTGCCGGGATAATTCCCGCAGGTGCTGCTCTCTCCTCACGTCCCTGCTGGTGGTGCTTCTCTCCCAAAGCCCTTGTGAGCCCTCCCTCCCCCTTACCAGCTATCAGTCACATATTTTATTCACTCTCTTCAGGTTATCCCTCTGGATCCCTGCTGCTCTCCTGAGGACACACCTTCTGCTCCATCCCACACAGCCCATCACCCTTGGGATCATTCCACTCAGTGCCCCAAAGCCGCTTCATTCGCTTCTCTGGGCCTCTCCACCAGCCCCTGCTCTGTCTCATGCCCGTGCTGGCAAGAACAACTTTTTGATTCATCCTCTGCACCACACTCACCACAGGAGGTTCCCACCCACACCTCCAAAGCAAATAGAGACAGTCCCAGCACACCTGGGGGTCACAGTGGCTCTATCCTCACTCCTAAAGTAAAACCCGCTGGGGCCTATTCCCCAGCCTTGCGGCCAAACGCCAGGACCTAAAATCTCTAGGAATGACGACTACATTTATTCATCCCAGAACAAGCTCCCTCTCTTCCAACTGGGCAGAGCAGCTGGGCTGTGACAGGCACTGCCCCTCAGCTGGGCACAGGCTGGTGAAGTCCAGCTCATGCTGCCCAGCTGTGCTGACTGCCCAAAGCCATGGCATGACCCCTTTGCTCACCTGGACAGGGCCAGCAGCTCCCAGACACACTGCTGTGACCATACAGAAACTGGAGAGAGATAAGAATCTCCAGGTGGCATTATCGCCTCCCCTCCCACCTGGTACAAAGCACTTATCTCATTCCCAAGGGGCTGGGATACAAACAGGAGCAGTGTGTCTGATCCTGGGGCGAGCGCTGCACCAGCCTGGGATCCTCCAGAGAGGAAAGCAGCAGCTCAGCAAAGCTGCAAGCCTGAACCTTCAGGAAACAGTCCTGTCCACAAGCTTAGCAGCAAACCCTGGCTGCCTTGTCCTCATCCTGGTCCAAATTCTCACAGCGTGGGTGGGTGGGAAGCTCCCTGAATTGCTTCCCCACTTGCTGAAATGGGCTGAAATTCAGAGCTGATCACATTTTCCCCTGTGCCTGTCAGAGCCCAAACGGGAAGCCCAGTAACCGACACATAAAGCTACTACTGATAGCTGCACACTTGTTCCAGACAAAAGATCAGGAGATGTATGTCATAAAAAGGCAGAGATGTCTTCCAGATGTTTTTGTGTGTTGGGTCTGCACAGATGTTTTTGATGTCTGCCCATAAATGTAAGAAATGTAAAACATTTGTGTCCCACAGATGTAGAGATTAAATTATGCAAGAGATGTGATAAATCTCTGGGTAATGCGAGAAGACCATGAACTATTCACATTCGTTGTTTTTAGTAAAATCAGCCCCATTTTCCAGAATGCAGCTGTGAAGGAGAATTTTATTGTTATTAAACGTGACTAATCATTACGTAGGAGGTTTAAAAGCAGCGCACACGGAGCTGTATGGACCCATCCATTGCAAACAGTGAGGCAGCTGGTGAGGCACAAGGCAGGGCTGGTGCAGCTCGGGGGCTCAGGTGGCACACAGGGGTGACATGTCAGAGCCATCCCAGCCACGCTGAGGGCAGGACTGGCAGCTCACAGCTCACAGGCACAGCCTCTCCTGCCCCATGACCACCTCTGCACGTGGGAGAGAGCTCAGCCAGAGCAGGGTGGGATGGGCAGGTTCGAGGCAGAGCTGGAAATGACCCCAGTGCCCAGCTCTGCCAGGGCAGAAATTATTATGAAGATGCTGTTTAAACAACGTTGTTTATTTCTTGTGATATCACATGCCAGTCAAGCACTTTATACTAAACCCCGGCTGAACCTTGTGCTGCCTTAAGGACGCTCAGGTCCTGACTGCATTTCCAAACCGTGCTCAGTGCCAGGGTGGACTCTGCACACACCTGCTCAGTGCAGCAATGCCAGGTGTGGGGGAGCTGGGGTTGAAGAATAGTGCTGCAAAATCCTGTGGTACCTCTCTGACCCCAGCCCCACAACCTGCTGGCACACCGACAGCCCAGCCCACACCCCAGCCAGCCCCACTCACTGCCAGGAACAAGGGACACAGCCCCGAGCAGCTCAGGAGGCCTCACAGGCTGCTGTGCTAGTGCAGCCCAGCTCTGAATCACAGAATCACAGAATCATAGAATCACCAGGCTGGAAGAGACCTCTAAGATCATTGAGTCCAACCCATGCCCTAACACCTCAACTAAACCACAGCACCAAGTGCCACATCCAATCTTTTTTAAACACTTCCAGAGATTCCACCACCTCCCCAGGCAGACAATTCCAGTAGTTCACCACTCTTTCTGTGAAAAACTTTTTCCTAATATCCAGCTTATATATCCCTTGGCACCGCTTAATGCTGTGTCCTCTTGTTCTGTCAGTTGCTGCCTGGAGAAAGAGACCAAGCCCCACCTGACTGCAACCACCTTTCAGGAAGTTGTAGAGAGTGATAAGGTCACGTCTGAGTCTCCTTTTCTCCGGGCTAAACAACCCCAGCTCTGCCCCCGTTACATCAGAGAAGTCTGAGTTTTGTGTCTGTGTTTGTCAGGCATGCTGAGAGAAACAGCGCCCAGATTTCACAGCTTCCATGTTATGCCTTTCGCCTGGGGAATTTATTGCTCTGCCCCCCTGCATGGCAGCCCCAAGGGAATGAAATGTCCCTATTTTGGGGGATTGAAATTCAGCCATCTCTGTCCCAGCCTGGCCTGCGCTGACCCCGCTGCTGTGCCTGGCCGAGGGGGCTGAGCAATGAGCAGGCAGCCCCTCCCTGCCCTGCACCTCTCCTTGTCCAGCCCTCCACACAGCTGGGGGGATCTGCAATGATGTGCTGCAGGCTGGCAGTGTTGTCACACCAGAGGACGCTGGCTGCTGCCCAGCTAAATCTGGGTCTTGGCTCTGCTTGCAGCCCTCATCTGCTCCATGGGGGAAGTTCCCATGGTCCCCAAGGCACCACTGATGCCAGGTCACAGCAAGAAGTGCTGGGACCAGATCCCCAGATTCCCTCCAGCTCTAGCAGATCTGGAGTTGAGCACTGGTCAGCTCGGAGGTGTCATCAACACCTGCACCCCTTTTAATTTCACCAGTGTGGAGAAGAGGAGAGCAGAGCAAACATTCCCAAACCCTCGCCCCATCCCTGGTCAGGCTGGGAAGTGTTGGAGGCTCCGGCTCTCCTGTCGCTAGGAAGACCTCAGTGCTTCCCCATGCCAGTGTGCTAAATCCTTGCTTGCATCAAGGAGACATGGCATTTTCTTGGGAATCCTCTCTGCTAAGAATATCCTCTATTTACATATTCACCCATGTGGGGGCGGATGGGAAGCAGGGCAGTGAACTGAATGTCCTTGGAAGATGTGTGTGTTGGTTTCCATGGAGCTGGGTGCTGGCCATGTCTCTGTTTGCGCTGATCACGTGTGGTTACAGCACTGGTGACAGCCCCGGGGCTGGTGCTGCCCTGTCACCTGCCACCCCACGGGACTCGCTGCCTGTTCAGAGGGCCTGGAGCAGGTGTGAGGGGTGCACGTGTTCCTGTGTGTTCCTAGGCATGGGAGGTTCGTTCTGATTCCCCTGGTGCCTTGTAGTCACCACACACACACACACACACACAATCACAGAGTCACAGAATCCCAGAATCGCTGAGGCCTCCAAGACCGTCGGGTCCAACCTGTTCCTGATGCCCACCTTGTCCCCAGCCCAGAGCACTGAGTGCCACGTCCAGTTATTGCCTGGACACCTCCAGGGATGGGCACTCCAAACCTGCCTGGACAGTTCCAATGTCTGAGCACCCTTTCCATGGGGAAATTCCTGCTGCTGTCCACCCTGAGCCTCCCCTGGCCCAGCCTGAGGCCATTCCCTCTCCTCCTGTCCCTGTTCCCTGCCAGCAGAGCCCGACCCCTCCGGCTGCCCCCTCCTGTCAGGGACTTGTGCAGAGCCACAAGGTCCCCCCTGAGCCTCCTTTGCTCCAGCCTCAGCCCCTTTCCCGGCTCCCTCAGCCACTCCTGGGGCTCCAGACCTTTCCCCACCTGCATTCCCTTCTCCGGACGCATTCCAGAACCTCAATATCTTTCTTAAAGTGAGGATCCCACAACTGGACACGGGACTTGTGCTGTGGCCTCACCAGCGCAGCCCCCGTGTGCCCAATGCACGCATTTCCATGTGCCCAAGCAATGCCAGCACAAGTGCGCTGTGTCAGAGCACTGCCAGGGCACAGCCTCAGGAAATGGCATTTGCCCCAGTGGAAGGGCAGCAGATGCCATCCTGGATGTCAGGTTTATGGTTGGACTTGATGATCTCCAAGGTCTTTTCCAACCTGAATTCTGTGGTTGCTTTCTGCAGTCTGGGCTCTGAGCTGGTCAGAGGCATCATCAATGCAGGGAGTGCTCCTGCAGAGAGACTGAAGGCCATGGCAGGTAAAATGGATCATTCTGGAGATTAATTCCTCTTCCTACATCAACCTCAGAGGGAAGATCCTAAGAGGAGCTCCTAATGTCTGCTTATGAGCTCCCAGCACATGACTGGATGTGTGTTTTGGCCTCACAGATGTGTTGCTAAGGAGAGAGGATGACTCCTGTATACCTAATGGACATTCAGGGCCCGAGGAGATCCTGTTTGTGCAGAACAAAAGGTCAGGCAAAACCTTGGCAAGACGTGGTTTTCCAGCTCCTCTGCAGAGATCTGGTGCATGGGCACGTGTACACCCAGTCAGAGGAACCTTGCACTGGAGAGGCTCGTTTCTCTCTGATGGGCATGGCTGTCTTCGGGATGTTTAATGACCAAAGCCAAAGGAGAAGATGGAAATTAATTCTCCTCAGGCTGAGAGCAGGCAGGCAAGGACAGCTTGGAATAGGAGAGAACGTTCAACAGCTATGCTGTGTCAGTCCTATATCCATCCCCCCGTGCCAATGTGTCCTCTCTGTTGCTGGTCAGTTACGGGTGTTGGATCTCTGCTCTGATGATTTTCCATGCAATTCCCAGCCCTTGGATCTGGGGAGCAGGAGGCTATCACCAAGCCCTTGTATTTTACAGTCTCAAAGATTTTTCTTCACGAATGTAATTGCTTTTTGAGGCCAGTTACACTTTTGGCCTTACACTGTCCCACAGAAACAAGTTTCATGATGAATTACAAGTTGTGTGAAAAAGTGCTTCCTCTTGTTTGTTTTAAATCTGCTACCTGACAATCCCATGGTCTGCATCCTTGTTCCTGAACAGAAAGAAGCAGAGACTGATCGTCCCCAACCACTCACAGATGGCTCCAGGCTGTGCTACACTGCCCCATCACCCCACTCAGATGTCTCCTGCTGAAGCCCAAAAGCCCTTGTCTATTTTATGGTTCCTGTGGGCACCATTAGATGCCTGTGCTCAGTCCTTTTCTGGTTTTCTGAACTCTCCTGAGGATGAGGAGACAGGAATGGATATCCCAGCCAGCTTGGGGTGTGGGGATGCTGTGGACTTTCCACAGCAGAACCTCATTTTCTGGTTTGTTCCCAGTTCCTCTCCTCATCATTCCCAAAACCTGATTCCATTTCTTGCCCCCTACTGAGCCGATGTTTTCCATGATCTCGCCCAAGAACCTCGGATTTCTTTCCCCAGCGGTAATGGCTAATTCAGAGCCCAGCTCTCAGTTAGCAGGGAGTCCAACCACTGCATGTTTTTCATTCTGTTCCAGTTTGGGCTTGGCTGGGACAGAAGGTATTCCAGTTGGAGGCCAGGCTGACACCAGTTCGGTACCTGTTTATGTGCAAAGCCAGCCTGGGGTCACACGAGGTGCCCACAGCACGAGCCCTCCACTTGCCCCCCTCTCCTTGGCACCTCTCCGATCCCAGCACAGCTTTCCTTGTGTCCCTGCACGCTGCCGAGGAGCTGCCCTGCTGCGCTCTGCCAGGCCTTGCCAGCACCACTGACAGTGGGGACAGGAGCTGAGGGACACGCAGTGACAGAAACCAGGGGAGCATGGTTGGGAAAGGGGGGGACCCACAGGGTTTGCTGGGAACAGCATTCAAGTCCTCCACTATGGATCACACAGTGCCTGGCTGTTCCACACCGGCCAAAGGACAGGGCCAGAGGTCACCAAGGAGGGGCAGGAAGCTCCCACACCAGGTAGAGCCCACGGTGGTATCACAGGAGTGGTGGCATTAAGGTGGGGAGATGCACAGGGGTGGGGAAGGGTGGGAGCTCATGATCCCTGGGGATGTGAGTGCCTGTGTGGAACCCTGGGGATGTGAGTGCCTGTGTGGATCTCTGGGGATGTGAGTGCCTGTGTGGATCCCTGGGGATGTGAGTGCCTGTGTGGAACCCTGGGGATGTGAGTGCCCGTGCGGATCCCTAGGGATGTGAGTGCCCATGTGGATCCCTGGGGATGTGAGTGCCTGTGTGGAACCCTGGGGATGTGAGTACCTGT
This sequence comes from Corvus hawaiiensis, assembly GCF_020740725.1. Taxonomy (NCBI): domain Eukaryota; kingdom Metazoa; phylum Chordata; class Aves; order Passeriformes; family Corvidae; genus Corvus; species Corvus hawaiiensis. Next base: position 10,995,045 of record NC_063231.1, read on the forward strand.
GCGGATCCCTGGGGATGTGAGTGCCCGTGCGGATCCCTGGGGATGTGAGTGCCTGTGTGGATCCCTGGGGATGTGAGTGCCTGTGCGGATCCCTGGGGATGTGAGTGCCTGTGTGGATCCCTGGGGATGTGAGTGCCTGTGCGGATCCCTGGGGATGTGAGTGCCTGTGTGGATCCCTGGGGATGTGAGTGCCTGTATGGATCCCTGGGGATGTGAGTGCCCGTGCGGATCCCTGGGGATGTGAGTGCCCGTGCGGATCCCTGGGGATGTGAGTGCCTGTGTGGAACCCTGGGGATGTGAGTGCCTGTGCGGATCCCTGGGATGTGAGTGCCTGTGCGGATCCCTGGGGATGTGAGTGCCTGTGCGGATCCCTGGGGATGTGAGTGCCCGTGCGGATCCCTGGGGATGTGAGTGCCCGTGCGGATCCCTGGGGATGTGAGTGCCTGTGTGGATCCCTGGGGATGTGAGTGCCTGTATGGATCCCTGGGGATGTGAGTGCCTGTGTGGATCCCTGGGGATGTGAGTGCCCGTGCGGATCCCTGGGGATGTGAGTGCCTGTGCAGATCCCTGGGGATGTGAGTGCCTGTGTGGAACCCTGGGGATGTGAGTGCCTGTGTGGATCCCTGGGGATGTGAGTGCCTGTGTGGAACCGTGGGGATGTGAGTGCCTGTGTGGAACCCTGGGGATGTGAGTGCCCGTGCGGATCCCTGGGGATGTGAGTGCCTGTGCGGATCCCTGGGGATGTGAGTGCCTGTGCGGATCCCTGGGGATGTGAGTGCCTGTGCGGATCCCTGGGGATGTGAGTGCCCGTGCGGATCCCTGGGGATGTGAGTGCCTGTGTGGATCCCTGGGGATGTGAGTGCCTGTGTGGATCCCTGGGGATGTGAGTGCCCGTGCGGATCCCTGGGGATGTGAGTGCCCGTGCGGATCCCTGGGGATGTGAGTGCCTGTGTGGAACCCTGGGGATGTGAGTGCCTGTGTGGAACCCTGGGGATGTGAGTGCCCGTGTGGATCCCTGGGGATGTGAGTGCCTGTGCGGATCCCTGGGGATGTGAGTGCCTGTGTGGAACCCTGGGGATGTGAGTGCCTGTGCGGATCCCTGGGGATGTGAGTGCCCGTGCGGATCCCTGGGGATGTGAGTGCCCGTGCGGATCCCTGGGGATGTGAGTGCCTGTGTGGATCCCTGGGGATGTGAGTGCCTGTGTGGATCCCTGGGGATGTGAGTGCCTGTGTGGATCCCTGGGGATGTGAGTGCCTGTGTGGAACCCTGGGGATGTGAGTGCCCGTGCGGATCCCTGGGGATGTGAGTGCCCGTGCGGATCCCTGGGGATGTGAGTGCCTGTGTGGAACCCTGGGGATGTGAGTGCCTGTGCGGATCCCTGGGGATGTGAGTGCCTGTGTGGAACCCTGGGGATGTGAGTGCCTGTGCAGATCCCTGGGGACGTGAGTGCCTGTGCAGATCCCTGGGGATGTGAGTGCCTGTGTGGATCCCTGGGGATGTGAGTGCCTGTGTGGATCCCTGGGGATGTGAGTGCCCGTGCGGATCCCTGGGGATGTGAGTGCCTGTGTGGAACCCTGGGGATGTGAGTGCCCGTGCGGATCCCTGGGGATGTGAGTGCCTGTGTGGAACCCTGGGGATGTGAGTACCTGTGTGGATCCCTGGGGATGTGAGTGCCTGTGTGGAACCCTGGGGATGTGAGTGCCCGTGCGGATCCCTGGGGATGTGAGTGCCTGTGCAGATCCCTGGGGATGTGAGTGCCCGTGCGGATCCCTGGGGATGTGAGTGCCTGTGTGGAACCCTGGGGATGTGAGTGCCTGTGTGGATCCCTGGGGATGTGAGTGCCTGTGTGGAACCGTGGGGATGTGAGTGCCTGTGTGGAACCCTGGGGATGTGAGTGCCCGTGCGGATCCCTGGGGATGTGAGTGCCTGTGCAGATCCCTGGGGATGTGAGTGCCTGTGTGGATCCCTGGGGATGTGAGTGCCCGTGCGGATCCCTGGGGATGTGAGTGCCTGTGTGGATCCCTGGGGATGTGAGTGCCTGTGCGGATCCCTGGGGATGTGAGTGCCTGTGTGGATCCCTGGGGATGTGAGTACCTGTGCGGATCCCTGGGGATGTGAGTACCTGTGCAGATCCCTGGGGATGTGAGTGCCTGTGTGGATCCCTGGGGATGTGAGTGCCTGTGTGGAACCCTGGGGATGTGAGTGCCTGTGTGGAACCCTGGGGACGTGAGTGCCTGTGTGGAACCCTGGGGATGTGAGTGCCTGTGTGGATCCCTGGGGATGTGAGTGCCTGTGTGGATCCCTGGGGATGTGAGTGCCCGTGCGGATCCCTGGGGATGTGAGTGCCTGTGTGGATCCCTGGGGATGTGAGTGCCTGTGCGGATCCCTGGGGATGTGAGTGCCTGTGTGGAACCCTGGGGATGTGAGTGCCTGTGCGGATCCCTGGGGATGTGAGTGCCTGTGCAGATCCCTGGGGATGTGAGTGCCTGTGCAGATCCCTGGGGATGTGAGTGCCTGTGTGGAACCCTGGGGATGTGAGTGCCTGTGTGGAACCCTGGGGATGTGAGTGCCTGTGTGGATCCCTGGGGATGTGAGCACCTGTGCGGATCCCTGGGGATGTGAGTACCTGTGCAGATCCCTGGGGATGTGAGTGCCTGTGTGGATCCCTGGGGATGTGAGTGCCTGTGTGGAACCCTGGGGATGTGAGTGCCTGTGTGGATCCCTGGGGATGTGAGTGCCTGTGTGGAACCCTGGGGATGTGAGTGCCTGTGCAGATCCCTGGGGACGTGAGTGCCTGTGCGGATCCCTGGGGATGTGAGTGCCTGTGTGGAACCCTGGGGATGTGAGTGCCTGTGTGGAACCCTGGGGATGTGAGTGCCTGTGTGGAACCCTGGGATGTGAGTGCCCGTGCGGATCCCTGGGGATGTGAGTGCCTGTGTGGATCCCTGGGATGTGAGTGACTGTGCAGATCCCTGGGGATGTGAGTGCCTGTGCAGATCCCTGGGGATGTGAGTGCCCGTGTGGATCCCTGGGGATGTGAGTGCCTGTGTGGAACCCTGGGGATGTGAGTGCCTGTGTGGATCCCTGGGGATGTGAGTGCCCGTGCCTCATGGGGGATGCTGGGTTTCAGGCCAACCATCTCCCCACATGGTTCATTGCTCAGCTCCAGTTGGTGCTCAAGAGCATCTCTGGGTCAGACATTCTGTCAGAAACAGTGGCTGGTCCTGCTGATTCCCTGGCTGTGGGATGGGGCTCTGTGTGCACGATGGGCACAGTGTGGGACACCTCCATCCCTCCCACCGCGCAGCAGTTTGGTTCTTTAGCTCTTGCACTGCAACATTCACCTTCTTCTGTCTTTTCCTACACAGATGTGAGCCAGGGACACTTTCTGATGAGCTTCCTACTATTTATCCTTTGAGAAATGTTTTATTATTGGCTTTTATGCTTTTAGCAAGTTTTTCCTAAAAATATTTTTGGCCTGTCCTTATTATGGGTATTACATCTTACAGACATACTTTGTACTCCATTCTATCTTCCTTCTTTGGAAATTATTTCAATTTTGATGAATCTCTCATTCTTCTTGTAACTTCTTTCACTACTAAAGTATGGGAGATTTTTTTTTTTCTGGGTATTTTAGCACATTCTAGATTAGTTGTATATATTTATTCCGAGCCTCTAATGCTTTGTCTTTAAACAGTTTTTATGCCTTCTGTAAATATTTTACCCTTTTAGCTTTTCTTTTGAATTCCTTGTCAACTACTTTTGTATTTTTATCTTGTTCCCATTCTTAAAATTAGGCTTTGGGTTCGATTTTGTTTCTTTTCTTTTCTCTATCAGTTCTAAAAAGACTTGGCCCTTTGGGTGAAGTTCTCTTTGGTCATTGGCCCAACAAGGTCCGACAGAGTCACAGAGATTCTGTGGTCCAGCAGATCCATCAGCAGGAGAGATGGAGCCAGAAAGTCTCTGCAAAACTCCTCTGACAAGACCTCAAAGAACATGCATGAGAGGAAAAGAAACTTACACATCTCAGAAACCCTCAGCCTTGTGTCTTAATTAAAGAGCAGCATGCTCCGGACTATTCCACACCTGGAGTAAGTGGGACAAGGAGTAACCCCAGCCCCAGCACCCAGGGAAATGCTGCACACGCTGCCAGTGGAGCCCTCCTGGCACACCCCGACCCCAGGGCCCAGCTTACACAGCTGGGCTGTGATGTCCACTCAGGCTGGAGGCTGAACAGCAGAGCCTGAGCCTGCTTTCCAGAGGCTCAGGAAAGCTGAGAGGTGCCAGCAAACAGCGTCTATCCCATCACAGACCACGGCCACTCAACCTGGGAAGAGCAGGTCCCCAGGGGCCGCCGGCAGCACGAGAGGCAGCGTCCCAGCCCATTCCCAGAGTCGGCCACAGCAAACCTTAGAATAGATACCCCGGAGGATCCCAGGGAGACAGAACAGCCTTATCCACCCCCTCAGGCAGCTCTGCTCAGTTCAGCTCTGAGAAACATTGGGCTGCCGAGTCCCAGAGCTGCCGCGTGGGAATGAGGAGCAGCAGCCTGGCAGGGGTGGGCTGCGCCGTTGTTATTTATTCCTCGCAGTGATTGCAGATAAGCCCAGCCTGGCAGGTTTTGCTCCAGCTGCCTGTCTGTCCACATGTGCAGTGAGGACGAGGCTGGTGAGATGCCTGGACAGGTGATTGCATTTTCTGAACAGGATAAATAGTAAATAAAAGTTGCTGGGCTGTGCTTTGACCACTGCAGTGACATGGTTTGTGTCTACACACGAGAGCTTCAACACGCTCTCAAAACACAGCGTCTCTTCTGTCCCACCCACTGGGAAGTGTCCCTCACCTGTGCTTGGCCCCAGACTGCCCAGAGAGTGGCCTGCACCAGGGTCATGCTGGGGGACAGCCATAGACACATCATGGGTGGCTGCAGCTCAGCACCTGGGCCATGACCTTCCCAGCAGGCTGCCAGAGCTTGGATGACCCTGGCAGGGACAGGGAGCCCTCCTCCTCCAGCCCAGCCACACCCTGCACACACCAGGACACCTCGAGGAGGGCAATGCCTCCCACCTCTCCATGCACAGGCTGCTAAAACCAGGATGTCCTGCTCTTGTGTTTGCTAGAAACAGTGTCACCAAGCTGGCAGCTCCCAGGAGCTTTAATCAGAATGAAAATAATAAACAAACTTCAGGGTTTTCCAGCTCTGAATTATGGACACAAGCTTTTGGAAGAGGGCCTAGATCTTGTCCCCTTGGCTTAAAGGCTGGAAAGTCTCAGCTACAAGGGCTTAATCTCCCTGACACATCCCATCTGCATTTCCTACTCAGGTACCACAGGCTGAGAGAGCTGGGGGTGTTCACCTGGAGAAGAGTAGGCTCCAGGGAGACCTGAGAACCCCTTCCAGTGTCTAAAGGGGCTCCAGGAGAGCTGGAGAGGGACTGGGGACAAGGCATGGAGGGACAGGACACAGGGAATGGCTTCCCACTGCCAGAGGGCAGGGCTGGGTGGGATATTGGGAAGGAATTGTTCCCTGGGAGGGTGGGCAGGCCCTGGCACAGGGTGCCCAGAGCAGCTGGGGCTGCCCCTGGATCCCTGGCAGTGCCCAAGGCCAGGCTGGACATTGGGGCTTGGAGCAGCCTGGGACAGTGGGAGGTGTCCCTGCCCAGGGATGAGAAAGGTCCCTTCCAACCCAACCCATTTTGTGATTCCATGATCTGTGACCAGTGTTCCAGGGGGCTCCTCTGCCATCCCTGGGACACTGCTCTGCTGCCCAGCACGGACAGAGCCTGTTCCCTCCATGGCAAGGGACACCTCAGCTCCTTCCTGTCCCTGCTGCCACCACCTCAGCACGGTGTGACAGCCACTGCCACGAGAGCAAAGAGCCCAGGCCTGTAAACAGCCACCCTGAAAATGTTTCCATTTCCTTGAAATGTTATGTTTTTGGAGAAGGTTTGCCCTTTTTATTTTTTGTTCGGGTATTTGCATTTGGGTTTTTTTGGAGTTTTTTCTCACAACTCTTAGGGGAACAATGTTGGAAAACAGGGTGACATGCGTGTTTCAAAACACATGCAGTCAAAATCTCTTTAACCAATAATAATAATAATAATAATAATAAACAACAACAACAATTAGCAATATAAAGGACTGGCAGTGCTGTCTCAGTATAAAATACAAGCAAGCACCTCTCTGCGTTTGCTTTTTGCTGCATATTTGCAATGAGTTCTCATCTGCAGAAGGCAAAGTGCACTGTTTATAGTTTTACTGCAGCATCCAAGTACTTTATATGCTTATTTTTCATAACAAAATTACTTTGCCCATAAATCAGGCTAAACTCACAGGCAGCTTTGACCCCTTGCCTCAACATTTCGCTGTAGATCAGCTGTTCATAAACCGTGTGCCCAGATTCGGTGTCCAGGGCTGCATTAAGAATAAAATATTTGGGAAACACAGTTTGCATCGCAGCTTTCTAAGTAAGTATTTGGCTTCCTGGAAATGATGACTCACGGTTGGGATGTGCAGAAATGTACCAATAACATAACCTTTCGATCCTCTAATGCCAGACAGAGCTGTGCAAACCCAGCCTTCGTGCTGCCCAGATGGCTGGCACAGCAGCCCGTATATATAGCATCGCTTCAGACTCTGCCTTTTTGCAATGTGTGGGAAAGATAAAAAAGGGCAGAACACCACACCGAGGTCAGGCAGCTCCCAGAGCCACGCTTTATCAGCCCATCTCTGATCAGCCTCTTCCTCTGCCACCCTGATGGTTTAATAAGCAACAGTTTCTGGAATGAGCCCTGTGGCCTGGCATATTTTATAGGATCTTTCCAGCGTAGCTCTATTAGGTATGAAGAGCTTTACAACGAAACCTTTGCAGTGTGGGTTTAGTCCCTGGCAAGGTGAAGCAGCTGCCCTGTTATTGCTCAGAAATGTATATAAAATTGTCACCGGAGAAGCCTCATTTGTTCCCTGACACAGGCAGTTACAAGCAGACGGTGAGATTTCCAAACAGCCCCCTGGCAAGTGTCACCAGCCAGGAGGGGTTCGTGCCAAGCTCTGCCAGCCACCAGACACGTGTGAGGCCACCCTGCTCAAAGCCACCTGAGGCCCTCAGTGCCCTTCACCCAGAGTCTGCAGACATGACCCTGAGCACAAAACAAAGCAGAGCAAACTCCATTCCTCTGCCACAGCCGTCCTCTTTCTGCAGGAAAATGCTCTGCAGAACCAACCAAAATCACAGTTTTCCAAGGGACATTCTTTTCTTTCCTGGCAATTCTGTTTGGGATTAACCCTGCATCTGTCTCAGCTGCTGCACTGCATCCTTGGCATTCCTGGCCTGCCCAGTCAGCTGGGCTTGAGCAGATGGGATGAGCCTCGGGGGAGCCACGTGGCCACTGAGCAGACCGGCACAGAGCCCTCTGGCCAGTGAGCCCTGGGCTCTTTGAGAACCCCTCAGTTTTCTCAGACTGAGGCAGCACAAAGGAGAGGGATAAGAGCTTCCTTCAAAGCAGCAGCCTTCTGCCCAGCTCCAGCTCTGCCACAGGAGGATGTCTCAACACCATGGCAGGAGCAACATCCCTGTGCTCCTCGAGGGAGTTTGGGATAATCCTGGCTTGTGCACACTTTCTGTTTGGCTCTCTCTGGATATCTGCAGGCCTCAAGTGATGGCCAGTGCAAGCATCTGCCCCAGGCTGTGCCACCTTAAACAACCCCAGCCCAACAGATAAAACACGGAGCATAGAGCAGTCCAATGGAAATCATGGAGTCACTGAGGTTGGAAAAGCCCTCCAAGATCATCAAGTCCAACCTTTGACCAATCCCCACCTTGTCCCCAGCCCAGAGCACTGAGTGCCACCTCCAGCCCTTCCTTGGACACCTCCAGGGGTGGGCACTCCAAACCTCCCTGGACAGCCCCCTCTAATGCCCAACCATCTTTCCAGGAAGAAATTCTTCCAGAACTGAAAGACACTGTGAGAAGCAGAGCACCACTAGACACCATTTTTTGGAATCCATCCAGCTGCCAAATGTGGAAAGGCTTCACACCTTGTCCCTGCAGACCCCTCTGCTCCAAACCCCAGGTACCGAACACCTGCATCTGCCTTGCAGCAGCTGCCACAGAGGCCAGGAATGCACAGGGGAGCTCACAGCCCCAGGTGCACCGCCTGCCCAGCCCGAGGTCGTGGCAAAGCCCCATCTGGCTGCTGTCCCTGTCCCATTTCAGGTGCTGGGCTTTTCCCAGCTGTGGGGGCACAGGGGATGCTGCCATGCACGGCCCTGCCCTGCAGCCTCCCTGCCCTGCAGCCGGCACAGCACGCGGCGTGTGCTGCAGATGGATCGCACAGATGTGGGATCTGGGAAGCAGCTGCTGCCTCACACTTGTCAGCAAGGAGAGCTGAGCAGGGATCTCCTCTGCTCCAAGGGCTCTGGAGCAGCTGCCTGTCCCAGCACTCTGCAGGGTCCTCGATGGGGATGCTGCCTCTGCTCCCTTAGGGGGCACAGGGAAGTGTGAATCTGCCCAAGTTTCTGTGCTGGCAGTGCCACACAGGGATGTCACCCAGGCTCTGCCCTGGCCTGCGAGAGGGAGGGGAGATGAACACGGACATCTGGAGTTCGGGGGGATTCGTGCAGGGTGTTTACTGGGAAGACTGAGCCCATTCAACATCCTTGATGATCCCATGTGCTGGTAGCCACCAACACAAGCTCCACATCCTGGCAGTGCCAGCTCGCCATGGTACAACATTTCTAAGCAGGGCAACTCCAGCAGTGGCAGGAGCTTCTCCTGGCTCCCTCCTGTCCTGCCAGCAGTCCCTGCTGAGAAGGGCGAGGGTCCCTTTGCCAGCCTTCCTCCCGCTTGGCCCAGCCTGTCCCTCTGGGCAGGCAGGAAGCCAGAGCACCATCACCTCCAGCAGGCAGCTTTACTGGCTGACACTATAAATGTTCTGTGCTCTCATGGATTTGATGCTGTTTTTATGAACTTGGAGCTCAGTGTGGCTGTTTAGTTTGAGATGAGCGAGGAATGTATTAATAGTTGGGTAAAGCGCGCTCCGAGCTTCTAATCTGACCGGGCTGTTTGCTTTAGGGAAAAAACACTTCACTTTTTCCATTCATTACTATTCCTTGTTAGTGGCTGCAGCACCCACCCCCAGCACACCGGAGGCTGCTTTAACCCCTCTCCCACTGCACCCCAGCCACCCACGCTGTCACACAGAGAGGAGAGCGCTTGGCACAGCAACACAAAGGTTTTTTCCCCCCTAGGACCACGCTGAAACCCATGGGTGCGAATCCTAGTGCCAGGCTCAGCCAGACCCTGGAGTGGCGATGCCACCTTGCAGAGGTCTGGCTGTGGGCACTGCACCCACGGACCCCAGCGGCAGCAGCAGGGTGTCACCCACAGCCCACCCAGGCGGGTCCCTGCGCCCTGGGACAGGAGCAGAGCACCGCTCCAGCATCCGTGTCCACCCGCTGGTGGCCAGCCCCACCAGAGCCCGGCTGCCATGGCCTGGCAGCTGCCCCACCCTCCCTCTGAGGAAGAGGAGCAGTCACCAAAATCCCGTTTCAATTTGAGGGGACACCTCGTGCGCCGGGGGCTTGTCCTGCTCCTGCCCACCGGCCCCGCCCGCAGCGCTGCGATTGATTTACGCTCCGATGAGGATCTCGGCGGCGTCCTGCTCAGTCTCTTATCCAACATGAACTTTCCATAAGCAAGGCTCTATTTTTAACTCTGCTAGGCCTGGCAGAGGGGTTGTCTCGCAGGGAGAGGGGGTGAGGAAGTCCCTGCACAGCCTGCAGCTGGGCAGGGTGACCCCAGGGAGCTTTGAGCTTGTCGGGGGCAGCAGGGCTGTGCCCCGGCCAGTCTGCTGCTACCAGTTCCCCCAACAAGCCCCAAGCTCTGCTGTCCTGGCAGACACCAGAAGACATTTTGGGTTTGGATGGTGGGGTCGATGTGGGCACAGGCAGCGTGGTGCCCCCCCTGTTGACCACCACAGAGGGGAGATCCCGCAGCAGAGCTTTGTGTCCTGCCCAGAGCAGGCAGGGCAGGGCCGTGAGGGTCTCACGTCCATGACACAGGGTGCCCGTCCCCATGTGGGTGAGGGACACAATGGTTTGAACCCACCCTGATGACCCAGAGGGTGCCAGTGCGGGGTACAGCGGTGCCTCGCCCATCCCAGAGCCTCCACTAAGCCCGGCTCCAGCTGCAGGGACGCAGCCGTGCCGCCGGCAGAGGGCATGGGAAGGTCTCTGCATCTTCCAGCCCTCGCCGTGACAAGGTCCCAGGCAGGGCCGGAGCTCAGCCAGCACCAGCAGCCGCCACCGCAGCTCCCCAGCCCCGCTGTTTGTTATGGTGCTTGGAAAGAGAAGGGCAGAGGTGGCAGGGCACCGTGAATCACGGCAGAGGGACAGCTTGCCACGGAACCTCTTCCCGAGCAGAGCAGCCCACACACCGGACAGGAGAGTGGAGTGGCCATCCCTCCGTCCCTCTGCTGGGTGGAGGCTGAGCTCTGGACAGAAATTACCTTCTCCCTGGGTAAGGAAACCCCTCCCAAACTCCTCCCTGGCACAGAAACGCCAAAACCCCACCAGGAGGGGAATGGAGGGGTTGCAAATACCCTCTCTCCAGAGTAGCAGGAGGAGTGGTGGAGCCCCTTGGCCACTAGCCCAGGGCGCTGCCAGCTTCTCAGTGATCCTGGGGCTCAGCAGGGACCAGCACCCCGTGCAGCTCATCTCCCCCAGACCCAAATCCTCTGCCCTGCTCTATATCCTCTGCTCCTTGTACCACAGATCAACAGATAGATCCTTCTGCAGCAAGCTTTTATTTTCCATGCATGCCGGATTTTCGCACAGTCCAACCCCACAATTAGCCTCTGCAGCCTGTTCCCAAGCACTCTGTCCCATCCAATTTTAAATTACTCCAGCAATAGAGTGCTTGCTCTGTCCCCTGGGAAACCACTCTGCTCCCATAGATCTTGCTGCCCGGAAGACAGGATTTTGCTGATATTCAGCCCACATTTTCCTCCAGTTAAATTCACTGTGGGGCTCTCAGCTGTGCTGCCCCAGGCAGTTACATCTCCTCCACTTCCCTGGTTCTCCAAGCATTTGCCTATTTGCCGTGACCTTTCTGGTCAGCTGTTTTTCCCACTTTTGGCTCTTCTGCCCTTTAGGCTTGTCAGCCCCTTATCATTTTGTTTGGCTCTCACAAGAGATGGGATCTCAGCAGGGTTCTGCAGAGGATTCCTACGAACGCTTTCCAAAGCCCTGTCAGGGTCTTTCTTCAGTTTTTGCTTAGGGAGTGCTGGTCCCTCCTTCTGAGGGGATCTAGCGATGATGCTCTCACATCTGTAAGGAGGAGGTTTGCACCTTCCCATTCCCTGCTCCAGGCTGAGTGTTCAGCATTTCCCTTGCAAAAGAAGCCTGGCTTTATTGTGGAGACAGAGAGAAAGGAAGAGTTAATACTGGGTTTAGCACGACAGGCATTTGGAAGGGACACTGATTCACACACGTGCTCAGGTCGGTTCAGAACTTCCCCGACACTAATTTACAGTGGGGATTAATGACTTATATGCTGGCAAATCAGAGCACCAGTAAATCAGACTGCGAGAAGGCAAGCACAAGAACACCATCAGAAATGTCAACGCTGAGAAGTTTCTTCTGATTCTCATTAAATTGATGTGTAAAAGTCTCAACATTCACTGGGTCAAAAGGCGAAAAAGTAACTTCCATATTGTCTGGTTACTATATAAAAGGTAACAACGTGATGCCTGGTATACAGGAATACCTAATGTCAGATTAAAAGACTTTAAAAAAACCAAACATAAGATTAGGACAAATTAATGAAACAGCCCTTTTGCACTGAAGTGCCTCTAACAGTTTATTTGTGCATATAAAGCACGCAAACATCAATTACTCAATGAGACATTTTTGTAACCATAATGAGCATGGAAACCCAGCCAGTTCCATGTGCTCTCCACAGCAGCATCCAAGGGAAAATGCACATCCCAAAACCCAGGCCCTCTGATGAGCCTTGAGACCAAGGACCCACTGAGCACCCAGCTGTCCTCCTGGGCCACCTGGTCCCAAAGCATAAACCTTTCCTTGCCCTAGACAGATAATGGGAGAAAAAAACACACCTTCAAGGGGGAAGAATGATGGTGACACTGAAAATTGCAGACCCATTTCCCGGGATATTTAACTGAGACATTTTTTTCTTTTTTTCACTTTTCTCGGTTGGTTCCCCCAAGTCCCCTCTTTTTCCTTGTGTACATGCACCCAGGCCTTGGGAAAGGTGAGGAAGCAAACACCCTTCACCAGCACCCATCCTGATGTGTTGAGGATGTTTGGGTTTCCAAAAAGAATTCCCTCCAAGGTGTGGAGGGTTTGGCAGGTGCAGGGCCAGGAACAAGGCGCTGGGTGAGGTGTCAGCAGCTCCCTGCTCCCCTGGAGTGATGGATATCGCCCTGATAAGCACTTTGCCAGCACCCTGCCTGTCGGGAGGCAGAGAGCCTGGCTCTCACCGCATTTCTACTGGCACATTTCACCTCTAATTTGGGAAAAAAGTCTGGCATCCCACCCGAGCAGGGCTGCCAAGGGCTGCTCGAGATAATCTCTCCAAATAGAACGATGAGAAGTCTCCACCGCGCTGATGTCATGGGCAAAATTCCTGCCAGATTCAGTGAGACCCCGGGCTGCCTGTGGCCGTCCCAGCATGAGGAGGACGAGCCTGGGCATGGGCCTGCAAGTGCAGGAGGGGACAGTGGTGACAGGTCTGTTCCTGTGGTGTCCAGGCCAGGGTGTGGCAGTGGCTGCTGGTGCCAGGTGGAATTTCACCTCAGGTGAACCTTCCAGCTCTCTGGGAACTTGTCCCCGTCTGATAAACAGCCTGTGGTGAATGACACTGGTGCCACCACCCCGATGAGCTGCTTTCCATCCTCCCTGTGTCTGACAATGACACCAGAGACAACAAACTGTTCCTGCAGTGCTCGTGCCATGATGTCCCTGTGCCCCAGCCACAGGGAGCTGCTGGGGGACCCCAGGAGCAGCTCCCCATGCAGCTGGGGCCATCCCTCCAACACAAAGGGATGTTCCTCGGGCACGTGGTCACTCTCCAGCCAGCCAAGCAGTGCCTGCACAGCTCTGGTGACTTGTTCAGCAAAGGAAAGGGCCACTCTGAAGTCTGGCACCAGCAGTCAGAGCTCCCTGCCTGGCTGGACCACTTGGAGAGAGGAATAATCTTCTCATCACCCTGGTCTGGGGTTTGGGGTCACAGACTGAAGGAGGCCCTGAAGTACCTGAAATTCTGCCCACGGCCGCAGCACACATCCAACAGCCTCTTTTACAGTTCTCTCCAGCTCCACCTGAGCCCTGGCCCCATCCTCAACCTTTTCCCAAACCTCCTGACTTGTCCCTCATGGTGAGCCAGCTCCCAGCCCTGTCAGACCATCCTGTGGGAGCTGGCCTGGCCCTCAGGAGCACACCCCGAAACTGCTTCGAAGCCCTTTCTTCATTCTCACAGAAAGTTCTGATTCCCAGGAAGGGATTGATGACCGAAACCTCCAGCTGCTGTGCTGCCCTTGGCCAAGGAGCCTCGTGGGCAAGGCTGGCTGGGGGGACAGCCCTTGGAGGAGGACGGGTATGGGGACAGGGAAGTCCAAGCAGTTGTTCTGCCAGGGGATGCACTATGAGGGGCCAAACTTCAGCTCCAGCCCATTCACACTTTGATCAAAAATTGGAAATATTTAATGGAAAAACAATTATTTCTGCAGAACATGTTTTCTTTACATACAAGGTTTTTTTTTATCCTGATTTCCTTCAGTTTCCTCCTAAGAAATGAGGTAAGAGCCACGGTCCTGTCTGTCCAGCCTGTTTGTGCAGGACACAATCCAGAGCAGGGCCTGTCTCTCACCAGGGGCTGGGTCACAGGGCTCAGCATCGCTCTGGCTGCGCTCACGCAGCATCAGAAACAGCAGCATTCCCTCAGGCAGCCCCACACCAGTGGCTCCTGGATTAAATATGACCCATTCAGGAATAAACCACACAGGTGCCTCCAAAACTGACAAATACATTTTCACAAAAAACACACACAGCGCACAAAGTGATAACAAACGCGGGAATCCCTGGCTGTGGGATGACAGTCCTACTGCTAACGGGATGGATATGCTGCTTCTGATCCCATCTGAGCCATACTGCTGAAAATAAGAGGCAGCAGTGCGAGGATTCAGTGTGTGTGTGTTGCACAGAGCAGGGAACCCTCGGCAGAATGTCACGGGATCGCTCTGCACTCCAGGGATTTATTTCTAGGCCTTTCTCTGAGCTGGGGTGGCAGACATGGGGCTCCTCGTTGTGCTAATGAGGAAGCTGCCCCCAGATCTGGTGTACTACTCCCAACAAGGAGACAAGTCTGAGCAAAGGGGCTTTTTTTGTCAGACACGTAAATGCTGGAGGGTGGCTGGTGTGTGGTCTCTGCTTTTGTAACACCAGGGGCTCCCCAGTAAAGGCTTCCCAGATAAAACCAAGTGGGTCTCCATGGGGTTGTTGGCTGCTGAGGGGTTCCTGTGCTGCCAGGGCAGTGGCGATGTTCCTTTTGGGGGTATGGGGAGGATGAGCACCTCCTGCAGCAATGCCACAAGCACAGAGCTCCTCCTTTTCTCTCTGCACTCCCTGGGTGTGGGATCAGGCCCCTCCAGGCTCTCCTCTTGGCTGAGGGCTGAGGGGGTGAACAGAAGTTGCTGTGTTCTTTCCCTTTGCTGAGCCTGTCCTGCCTTGGAGCTGGGCTGCCAGCGCTGTAGGGCGTCACTCTGCTTTCCAGGGACAGCCAGGGCAGCTGAGGGGTCCCTGTGGGCTGTTCTCAGTCTCTCAGCAATGACTGAGTCCCACCAAATCCCGAGGAGCCCACCCAGCTGTGAGGGCTGGGCTGCGCCAGGATGCTCTTTGTAAGTGAGGAAGGGCTGGGAGGGCAGCTCGGCCGGACAGCATCCCGGGATGGGGCTGGGTGGACACCGAGAGGTGCCGGTGGGAGCTGCTGGAGCCGGGATGAATTTCCCAGGCTGACTGTAGGGGTCATCAGCCTTCAGCTTTTACGTGCAGGACTTGTCAATCCGCTCACTGCAGCCCTCTGGAAGCAGCTGTCCCCACGGGCCACCAGGACACCGGCACAGACGGCGCATTAACAAACGCAGCATCTTGCTGAAGGACACAAGTCCAAACCCTGTGCTTCCAGGCAGGAAGGGTTCCCCCACAGCTGCATGATGCAGGCTGGGGCAGGAGGCAGGCTCTGGGCCTTCCTGGGAGGAAACCAAACGTGACTTCTGCTCAGCGGACAGAAACCAGCTCTGAGAGGCGTCAGTGGGACAGGCTTGGGACCAGAGCCTGGCTCTGGGTGATGGTGACCCAGTCGTGGGAGCTGGAAGGGGTGGATGGTCGTGTGCAATCCTTCCCCAACCAGGTTAGAATCCCAGAATCGCAGAATCCCAGGATCACTGAGGCTGGAAAAGACCTCCAGGATCATCGAGTCCAAGCTGTACCCGATGCCCACCTTGTCCCCAGCCCAGAGCTCTGAGTGCCACCTCCAGCCCTTCCTTGGACACCTCCAGGGATGGGCACTCCAAACCTCCCTGGGCAGCCCCTGCCAAGGCCTGAGCACCCTTTCCATGGAGAAATTCCTCCACTCTGAGCCTCCCCTGGCCCAGCCTGAGGCCACCAGTGGAGCTGACAACTCATTCTGTCCCCACAGTGGTTGCTTCAGCAGGAGATGGGGGATTGTTGAGAGCATTAGCACTGACCCATGGGGGGCCCTCTGCCTGTGCAGCCCCCTGCCAGCTCAGCCCCAGGGGCACAGCACATGAGGTGCACACACTTGCAGCTTGAGCTGGCGGGATCATAATCTCAATCCAAAGAAAATTACAGCCTTTGGAGATTGGATTTTGTCTCTAATCAGGATGAAAGCAACAAATTTTCAACTGGCCAGTCACGTGCAATTTGAAGAATTGGCACTAGAGCCAACTGAAGTAATTCAGTTTGATTTTTTTTTTTTTTTTTTTTGTTTTACTTCTCATTTTTATGATGTATACTGGAATAATAAAGTCAGTAGGATACAGAAACAAAAAGTCAAAACAAAAAATCAGGGCATTTCACCAGCTAATGCAAAAGCCAAATATCTTGACATCAGCAGAATGTTTCATTTCAACGTTTTTTCTAAACAAATTCAGACTATGGAAAGTTTCCATTGAGATGAATTGGCAGAAACGTGTGAGCAGCTCTCCTGGCAGGGCACAGGCTGGCGGTGCACACAGGAATGGTGCCCAGCCCGCCTTGGGGCACACACAGGCACCCTCTTGCCTTCTCCAGGATGTTCCTTGGATTCAACACCTGGAAATCCCTGCAACAGAGCTGATCTTGAGCTCTCCATGCAGCTCTCTGCCTGGCACTGGGGACAAGCTGCTGGATATGGAGCCACCAAGCCATAAAACACCTGCAACTGGATCGCTCAAAGCTGGAGAAGCATCTCAGGGAGGTTGTTCAGCTGCTCCTGGTGTCTGCCAGGCCCTGCCCATGGGAAAACCCTGCTGTCAGTCTGGGGCACAGGAATGAGCCCATGGGCTTTGCAGCTTGCGGGTGGGGTCCCACGATATCCTGTGGGGCCAGCCAGAATGGAGACTGGTGGGTTTAGATGCTCCTGTTGGGTGGCAACCTCTGATCTACCTGAGTGACAACCAGCCAGCACCCCTGACAGAGGCAGAGGGTCCCCAGACTTCACACAAAGCATTGGAGAAGGACAGAGCTTCCATTTCTGTCCTCTGTGGAGGAGGCAGCACAGACATGTGGCCTTGGTTCTGCAGGCTCGTGTTGTCCCAGCAAGGGAACCAAGGCTGCTGGGGCACTGTGAGAGCCCTGAGCATCCCTGCCCTGCCCCACACTGGGCACCAGGGCACAGGAAGGGTGTGCTTGTTCCTCAAGCCCTGGAGATCCTTCTGTGGGCATCGAGCACCTCTCCTGTGAGGAAAGGCTGGGAGAGCTGGGATTGTTCAGCCTGGAGGATGACCTGCAGGGTGACCTAATTGTGGCCTTCGAGTGCCTGAAGGGAGCTACAAAAAATAGGGGGAGAGACTATTGACAAGGGATGGAGTGACAGGACAAGGGGGAATGGGTTTACACTGCCAGAGGGCAGGGTTAGGTGGGATGTTAGGAAGAAATCCTTCCCTGGGAGGGTGGGCAGGCCCTGGCACAGGGTGCCCAGAGCAGCTGGGGCTGCTCCTGGATCCCTGGCAGTGTCCAAGGCCAGGCTGGACATTGGGGCTTGGAGCAGCCTGGGACAGTGGGAGGTGTCCCTGCCCATGGCAGGGGGTTGGAACTAAATGAGCTGTGAGGTCCCTTCCAACCCAACCCATTCTATGATCTACCTGCCAACCCAGGTGACCCCAGCCACCAGGAGTCACCTGTGCCAGCCCCCCTGAGCTCAGCTGAGCTGCCAAGCTGGAAGCAGCAGTTCCCAGGAAGGGATGAGCCCCCCCCTCAGTGTCAGGCGCTGCTGCAAGGCTGTGGCATTGCTTGTTGCAAACGTCACACGAGGAGCTCTGAGCACTACCTTGGCTGCCAAGCCAGCAGCAGCCTGCCCTGGCCGCAGTGCTGGGCAGGAAGATCCTCACCATTCCAACAAAACCTCCAAAAGCATCAGAAAATGTTCCCACCCCACACCAGGATCAACCCAAAAACTCGAGAAATTTCCATGAAAAACCAGAGATGTTCCCGGATGGATTGCCATGGCACGAGACCAGCTGGGGTGTGGGAAGGAGGACCAAGGTCTTCTCCAGTGCTGGCAGAGGGGGACTTGTCTGGAAGTGTCCCAGACCCCAGCTGAGCTCTAGACCAGCGTGTTTGTACGGCCTGTCCCACTGCAACTTTCCACAGCATAAATAAAGGAATAATCACTTGAACTTGGGCCCAGGTCAGTACCTTAACGAGCAGACTGCAGTCCAACTTTCCCTTTGACTTAATGAATATTAATTAACTAGACACAATTGAGCAGCCCCAGCAGGACAGGAAAGGCATGTGCTTGTCCTGGGGTGTACCAAGTGCTGGGTCACAGGGGACTGGAGCTGGGTCTCTGCTTTGCTGTCCCCCTCCCAGCTGTGACCCGACCAGTAGGTGATGGGGCACTGCAGGGTGGTCTGCCCCTGCCTCCAGGAGACAATCCCTCCCCAACACCCCTGACCTTCTCAGATAAGACTAATTCACACTGGTGCATTCCTGTGTGACATTTTCCTCTTGATTAATCAACAAGTTCATTTTTCCCCCAATGAAACCCTATTGTGATGGAAAATTCTGCTGCAGAGGTGAAGCTGCTGCTCGCCTCAGTGCTGTGGCTGGTGGCTGCTGCTCTGCTGAATCCCCAGGCTGGGTGGGCACATCAGCCTTGCCTTGCTTTGGCACCCATGGAGAGATGGGTCTTTATCTCCTGCATCAGCCAGGAGGCTGAACATTAGGAGACATTGCTCTGCTGTGAAGCAGGCAGGTGAATTCATGTGGGGGACGTGGCCCAGGGCAGGGGGAGTGATTCTGCATCATGGTTGCCCCTGCAGCCTGGCACTGCCCTGGCACAGCTGGGAGCAGGACGACGTGCTCAGGCATGACCCCATCTGAGGATGGGATGAGGGTTTGGGGAGCGGGGATGGGTTGCTGCTCTCACACTGGGGAGAGCTCAACCTCCCAGGAACACCCATGCCAAGAGCGCATGATGCTCTCCAGATGCTCCCTCTTCTGCTCACAAAGGCAGAGATTGACACAATAAACAAACAATTTGTAAAATTCTTTAGTGAGGGCAAAAAACCCCACATTAACTGGAAACATTGATACCCCCTGAAAGAGTGCAGGAGGGGGGAGCATTCCCAGGACCTGATGTTATAGCAGTGGGTATAGAAATGGAAACATGCACAGGGCTGGATCTTCAGGCAGGGCAATTCACCAGAGAATAGGAAGTTGCCAGTCCCCAGTCCCCAGAATATGTTTTGCCTTGTTCAGCAGAGGGGAGAGCAGCGGGGCTGCATGTGGCTGGGGAGCTGAGGGGTCAGTGCTGGGGAGCTGGGGGGTCAGTGCTGGGGAGCTGAGGGGTCAGTGCTGGGGAGCTGGGCGGTCAGTGCAGGGGAGCTGGGGGGTCAGTGCAGGGGAGCTGGGGGGTCAGTGCTGGGGAGCTGAGGGGTCAGTGCAGGGGAACTGAGGGGTCAGTGCTGGGGAGCTGGGCGGTCAGTGCTGGGGAGCTGAGGGGTCAGTGCTGGGGAGCTGGAGGGGTCAGTGCAGGGGAACTGAGGGGTCAGTGCTGGGGAGCTGAGGGGTCAGTGCTGGGGAGCTGGGGGGTCAGTGCAGGGGAGCTGGGGGGTCAGTGCTGGGGAGCTGGGGGGTCAGTGCTGGGGAACTGGGGGGTCAGTGCTGGGGAGCTGAGGGGTCAGTGCTGGGGAGCTGGAGGGGTCAGTGCTGGGGAGCTGGGGGGTCAGTGCTGGGGGCTGGGGGGTCAGTGCTGGGGAGCTGGAGGGGTCAGTGCTGGGGAGCTGAGGGGTCAGTGCTGGGGAGCTGAGGGGTCAGTGCTAGGGAGCTGGGGGGTCAGTGCTGGGGAGCTGAGGGGTCAGTGCTGGGGTGCTGGAGGGGTCAGTGCTGGGGAGCTGGAGGGGTCAGTGCTGGGGAGCTGGGGGGTCAGTGCTGGGGAGCTGGGGGATCAGTGCAGGGGAGCTGGGCGGTCAGTGCTGGGGAGCTGGAGGGGTCAGTGCAGGGGAGCTGGGGGGTCAGTGCTGGGGAGCTGGAGGGGTCAGTGCTGGGGAGCTGAGGGGTCAGTGCTGGGGAGCTGAGGGGTCAGTGCTGGGGAGCTGGGCGGTGAGTGCTGGGGAGCTGAGGGGTCAGTGCTGGGGAGCTGGGGGATCAGTGCTGGGGAGCTGGGGGGTCAGTGCTGGGGAGCTGAGGGGTCAGTGCTGGGGAGCTGGAGGGGTCAGTGCTGGGGAGCTGGAGGAGTCAGTGCTGGGGGCTGGGGGGTCAGTGCTGGGGAGCTGAGGGGTCAGTGCAGGGGAGCTGGGGGGTCAGTGCTGGGGAGCTGGAGGGGTCAGTGCAGGGGAGCTGGGGGGTCAGTGCTGGGGAACTGAGGGGTCAGTGCTGGGGAGCTGAGGGGTCAGTGCTGGGGAGCTGAGGGGTCAGTGCTGGGGGCTGGGGGGTCAGTGCTGGGGAGCTGAGGGGTCAGTGCTGGGAAGCTGAGGGGTCAGTGCAGGGGAGCTGAAGGGTCAGTGCAGGGGGACACTGACACCCTCCTCACCCACCACCCCACACTGCTGGGCTGGGCTTCTCCTCACGGACTCTTCCCCTGCCCCAAACAACAGCAGGTGTCATGGGCACCATCACCACCTCATGAGAAGGTTCTGATCACCCAGTTTGGTCTTAGTAGACTTTATTTAAAGCCCTGTGTGCCAAGGATCCATGACTAAGAGAGAAGCTTCTCTAAAACTCTGTAAGTTTCTCGGTTTCTGAATTTCAAAGAATGGTTCAAAATCGCATCTACAAGGGCTCCTTTGTGAGATCTCTCCCATGCCACCATCAAGCCCCCAGACTGGGTCTGGTTCCAGCAAACCCTTGCTCCTGGCAGCATTTTCCTACCCATGAACTCCCTGAAATAAAGGGTTAACCAAGGAGGACAGGCCAGCATATCAGGATCTGACTTCAGAGGAAGATGTGACCCAGACCCCCTGGACCCACAGCAATGGGTTTTGGGTGTTTGTATCACGAAAACGGGACTGCTGGTTCAGTGTTCATCTGCCCGTGGGACTGTCCAAGGCCAGCATGATCAGTGTGCCCTGTTGTGTCTGTGACAGCCCCAGTCCCCGTGCTCCATTTCCTTGGGAACCCAGCACCTTCCCTGTCCTGGGATTCATGGGCTATGATGCCCACCCAACACTCTTGAGTCCAGACCCTGAGCTTTTTGGCACCAGGGCTTTTGTGTCCCTTATTTCTCTCCTTTGGAAGCTTTTCCTGGTTTGATGCCTGGAAAACACCTTCTACCCTTTCACGTTCATGACTAGATTGTCCTGTGACAGGAGTGTCCTGCAGTTCCAGAAGCTCTGTGTCCACCCAGAGCTTATCCCCTTCCCACCCCCTCCCAGCTGGAGTGTCCAAGTCCCACCTGGAGTGACAGACTCTCCCTCCCTCACCTCTGGGGAGGTGATGTTCCTCTTGAACTTCAACTGCACCTTTTAGCCTTTATTTAGTATTTCACTCAGCGCAGACTCCTCCAGCAGGATCCCTCTTTTGGGGGCAAAACCATGCCTTAAAATAATTTAAAATTTTAAGATCTCAGTGCTTCCTTGAGGAATCCCACCAATTGTTTCTCTACAAAATGAAACTCCTGTTTTCAGCACCATGACCTCCTTGTCTGTTCTAGATTAGAACAGACCCATTAACTTCTGCCCAGTCCAGGCTCCCTTCAGCAGATGGCAGAGTCAGGAGAGGATGTAGATTCCAGCCCTTACTCAGCTGCCAGCTCCTGCCCCACGGAAGCCTCTGGTGTCAGGGTCCAGCCTTGCTCTAGAGCATCTCCTGTCACTGCAGTGACCAACGAGCCAGAACCCCCCTCAATGTCCCCAAGCAGATCCCATACAATGAGCCACACCCACCAGGACATTTTCTCCAACCACCCAGTGTTGGGACAGAGGTGGAGGAGCCCCTCGGAGAGAGACCCTGTGCTGGGATGGATGGCAATGCCCATCTTCAGCACAGGGCTGAGCTGCTGCTAACCCCAGCCTTCAGCTCTGGGCTGAGCTGCTGCTAACCCCAGCCTTCAGCTCTGGGCTGTCAGAGCCAGGGCTGCAGACAGCCTCAGTGCGAGTGTGGCCTGCTCAGGAACAGCTCCAGGGATGATTCAGAACCGGAGTCCGCAGGATGCTGCCCCCCCCCCCAGAGCCCCGGTTTTCACACGACTTAGGTGGGCTGTTCCTGCAAGGCACATCCAGCAGCTGCTGAGCTTCTCCTATCAGATAAAGCGCCGAGGTCTCGTGTCAGGGACTCTCCAACAAGCCAAACGTGGAGCGTGTGCGAGCGGGAAAGGGGAGAAAGGCTTTGAGTTCGCTGCAAATTCCAGCAGGCTTTGTGGAGGCAGGAAAGTCTTTCCTGGAGTTATTTCTGTCTTTCCGTTCCTTGCGAGGGGGAAATGGCATTGTCATTCCTGACCAAGATTTCACTGTGCTGTTGCCTCTCTCTGATTTACCGTCCTC
The DNA here is from genome assembly GCF_020740725.1 of Corvus hawaiiensis. Lineage (NCBI taxonomy): Eukaryota > Metazoa > Chordata > Aves > Passeriformes > Corvidae > Corvus > Corvus hawaiiensis. Next base: position 11,017,269 of record NC_063231.1, read on the forward strand.
AAATCCCTGTGGAAGTGCCTTAGCTGGTCTGGGCCAACTTTTACTTTGGCAGTTCAGGAGGAAAAATCACAAATGTCTGTGAAAGTCACCAAAATATTCCCTAGGTTTTCATCACTTGAATGAATAAAAAGAATAAAAAGCAGAGCAGTGAAGGGGGAGGGCTGGATAGGGTGCAGAGAGCAAACAAGCATCGTTTAGAAAAGCATGCTGTTATTCCTGGAAGTTGGTTTGTGGAAAGACAATTTACAACGCCTGTGAAAAGTTTGGCTATTCATCCCATTCCCGTTTGGAGCTGGTAACCACAAGGGCAGGCTCCCCTTTGCCATGCAATTACATAGCGTGATCTCCAAACCCAAACAGCTTCACCCAGCCCCAAGAGCTGCCTTCCAGCTCTGTTCCTGGGGTACATGAGCTGCATTTTACACAATGAGCAAAACTTGGCACTCTAAATGAGGCCACTAGAGAAAATCACATTTAACTTTTGTTTGCCCTTCCCCCTTTTTTGCAAAAGGAAAATATTGTGTAGTTCGTTTGCAGTTTGTTTTCTACAAACCCAAGAGGAATTCCTGCTGGTGACACTGAGATTTGAAGGGGGAAGGGAGAACCAGAGAGTGATCACTGAGAAATAGATTGAAAGGTCTCAAAGAAGGTAGTAAAAAAATAAAAATAAGTAATATTGGGGAGACATGGAAAAATCCTGCTGATTGCTGTGCTTCTCAGCACAGGACTGCCTTTCCTGTGCCCCAAGGCAGACAGGAGAGCTTGGGTGATGTCCAAACCTCTGTGCATCCTCCAAAGTGCTGGAAGCTTCAGCACTGACGCAGGGGCTCCCTCTGGCTCTGTCCCACCTCCAGCCAAGTGACAGACAGTGCTGGCCAGACCTGGTCCCTCCACTAAGAATTCCTCTGGTGTGGCATCCCCAGCCAGCAGGGAGAAGCGGGCAGGTAGCTGAGTTTCATCCTCCAGACCTCAGGGCTGTGTCCCTCTTGCCATGGCTCCATCCTGGTGCCACTCCTGAGGCCTGGGAGGGAGGTTACAGAGCTTCTCCAGCTGCCCAGCGCTGGGTGTCCTGTTCACCTTCACCTGTCTCTGGAACCAAATCACCTGGATTTGGATGTAAATCAGACACCTGAAAGGCCCCATTTCCTCCACGATAGAATGCCCTTGGCTGCCTTCTCTGGGCATGAAGTGCAGTGGGGCTGCTCTGGGACAGCAGAGCAAGGAATTTGGCTTTGCCTCGTCACATAGCCTGATGGTCTATGAAACAACATAAAGGAGTTTGGGCTCTAATGTTCCTGCTTTTCCCATCCTCTGTGCCCCTTTCCTGTTCACTGGAGGAGGAAAAATCCACCTGGAGAATCTTCCTTTGCTGGTTACACAGCACAGAGACACCAGCTCTGTTCCTGCCTTCCCCTGTGAATAAGGGGAGATGGTTTTGTGGGGAGGGGGCTGCTCTGGGGCCCTGCAGGGCATCAGGGACCCCGGCTGGGCAGTGGGAGTGGGCACGGTGGGCAGGGGACATCTCTTGGCGCGATGTTTGCTAAATAAAGAGCACTTTAAAATAAATGCCAGAACATGCATGTTCCTGAACTCGTGCTCATACTATTTAGGGACTCTGCAAAGCAAATAAAATGCCTATTACAAAATAACTATTTAGAGAAAATGCTGCAGAAAGATCTAGAGAGAACTATGTGTTTTAGCATGGTCTGTTTACAGTGCATCATTGCCGGTCTGTCGAGAACCGTGCTGTAACCCAGCAAAAATGCATCTGCATTCCTTCGCTGCAAAAATACTCATGCACAGACATCACAACAGCATCGCAGCTCTTTTCCTTTCTTCCTGGCTCTTTGTTGTGCTGTTGTTGTTTTGGTTTTGTTTGCTTTTTGGTGCTTTCCCAGCTTCTAGAAGATTGACCTAATACATCCTTGGCCCCGGCTGTGCTGTCAGTCAAACCCCTGGTAAGGAGCTCTGCTGCTCAAGTGCTGCGGGCTGCTGGCTGGGGACAGCGGTGCCGTGGCAGGGCTGGAGCCTGGGGATGCTGGCACAGAGGCTGGATGGCACTGAGAGCAAACAGTGAGCACCCACCCCTGCTATTCCTCCTCCAGCACAGCTCATCCCCCTGGGAAGGGAGCCTGGAGCTGGGACACACTGTCTCAGACTGACTCCCAGAGCCCCTGTGGTGGCTGCTGGCAGAGTGGGAGGGGGTGGGCAGATGAACTCTGCCCTTGGGGGTCTGCTCTGACGAGATGGATGGAGACAAACACTTGCCAGCAGGTGTAAGTTCAGGGGTGCCAGGGAATCAGCCAGACTCTGGGAAAAACCTCTACAAGAGAGTTTTGCCAGGCTGGGTAAAGCAGGTGGTGACAGTGGCAGGGCAAGCTTGCTAGAATGACCTGGCTAAGATGGTTTTCCAGACACAGGTGCCTCCATCTCCATCCCCACGTGCAGGTGGGCAGGCAGGTTGGCTCTGACTCTTGATTTTAGACAGCCTGGTAGCCTGGAGAATCAAAGGCTTCTGCTGCTGTTTTCTGTCCCGGTGGGACAGGGGCGATTGAGGAGCAAAGGTTGACTTTCCTCAGGCTGCTCCCGCCTCCCCAGCTGCCTGCAGGGAGACCTGAGCTCCGTCTGCCTCCCCTCCTGCCAAAGCCCGCATGCCACCGGCCCCAGCTGTCCCAGCACTGCCAGAGGCAGCAGCACAGGCAGAACCCGCTCATCCCATCCCATCCCATCCCATCCCATCCCATCCCATCCCATCCCATCCCATCCCATCCCATCCCATCCCATCCCATCCCCTCTCTCTGGAGCTGGCTCTCCACAGCCTGCCCTGGGCCCCAGGCTGGGAAGCGCTGCCCTCCCAGGCGGGTGGCCGTGCCTGTGAACAGAAGCTCTCAGGGAGTGCAGCTGCATCATCCCGTGCTTTCCCACTTCTCGTTCCTCCTGGCTCTACATCCCTGTGACATCCAGACTATTTTTTTTTCCTTCCCTTTTGCTGGTTTATTGCTCTCCAACCCGCTCTGGGTGAGCAGAGCACTTCTGGGACACATTATTTACTAGAAGGTATTTGGTACATTGCTTTAATAATGAGAACAATTTTTATTTTTTTTTCAAAGCCTTACAAATATGTTTAAAATCTAAATACAATGAGGCAATGCAACATCGTTTAATAGTTCCAATAATATGCCAAGCCTGGGAATGACAAAAGCTGCCAGCAGGGTGCTACAAAGCAGGGTTCAGAACCCCACTGCTTCTCAGCTAAGCAGAAACAGATTTGCAGCAGTAAGACATTTGTTAACCATTTTGGAGGCTGCAGGATAGGGCGTGGAACAAGCCCGGCCGCCTCTGTGTCACTGCCTTGCAAAATCCTTGGCACAGGCACGAACCAGCGTCCTTGGAATTAAGGCCCTTGTGAAGACTTAAAGGCTTAGTGGACTAATATAGTTAAGATGGATTTTTCCAAATATTATTCTAAGCCATTCAGAAACACCGTGTCCTGTGCTGGTGTGAATGAACAGAGCTCCAGGAGCAGCGCGACGTGCGCCGGCCGTGCTCCCTGCGGGGCTGGGCGGGCCAGGAGGAGGCAGGGCAGGGGCACCCGGCCCCGGGGCTGCGCTGGGAGGCTGGGAGGTCATAGTGCTGCCACGGAATGGTTTGGGTTGGGAGGGACCTTAAAGCTCGTCTCATTCCACCCCTCCCTGCCATGGCAGGGACACTTTCCCCTGTCCCAGGCTGCTCCAAGCCCCAGTGTCCAACCTGGCCTTGGGCACTGCCAGGGATGGGGCAAAGTCCCAGTCCCTGGGACTGCTGGGGGCTCCCAACTCAGCACCATGGTCACTCCTGGCTCCAGGAGGTGCAGGGACACAGGTGCTGTCCCAGCAGGGCACCCAGGAGTGGGGCTCATCTGCACCCACAGGTGAAAATCCGCTGGTGGGCACCTGGGATAGAACCAGAGTGGTTTGGATTGGAAGAGACCTTAAAGCTCATCCAGTGCCACCCCTGCCATGGGCAGGGACACCTCCCACTGTCCCAGGCTGCTCCAAGCCCCAGTGTCCAGCCTGGCCTTGGGCACTGCCAGGGATCCAGGGGCAGCCCCAGCTGCTCTGGGCACCCCGTGCCAGGGCCTGCCCACCCTCACAGGGAACAATTCCTTCCCAATATCCCATCTAACCCTGCTTCTGTCACTTTGACTCTTTGTGTCCCTGGCGAAGGGGCTGCACCTCCCCCTCCAGCAGAGGCTCCTGCAAGCAGAGGTGTCAGACAGACCCCTGAGCTGTGGGGATGCTCCCCCAAGACACACAGACACCTCAGCTGTGGCACACCTCGGCCAGTGACCCCTTGGCTCAGGGAGGTCACACAGGCTGGGCTGGGCTCCTCCTCACCAGCTCTGGGAGGGCTCTGGCTGAGGGTATGGGGACCACAAGCCCAGCATCCCTCTGGCTCCTGCCACACAGCCCCGTCCTGCTGCCACCAAAGGCAGAGTTAGAGCCAGCAGAGTCCCACCAGAGGCTGCAGAGCTCCCAAGCTGGGCACTGATCCTTATTTCCCAGGAGGAAAAGGATGAGAAGATCCAAGGGTGCCTATTGAGGGCAGTGCAAGGATGGAGCCTGCAGCCATCAAACACCACAAACCCTGATAAACTGTTAATGGGAAAAGAGACCATATTTATTACAGGAAAACAAGTTTGTGATTATTGCAGAAATGACATCATAACCCCCCGTGCCAGTTTAAGCAATATTTGGAGAATTAATTTGTTTTGTACTATTTAAAATTACAGTGTGGGAGCCTATTTAAAGGGCACTTGTGAGAGTGTGTGTGAGTGTGAGTGTGTGTGTGTGTTGTACCCATGCTAATGTTTATTTAAGTCTTTTATTTATAAAATTGATGTTCCTATGCCTAAAATGGAAATTTTCTGCTCTAAAACAACTCTTAATTGTGGAAAATTATTGTATATATTTACATTTCCCCTCACATTCACATCTGTATGTTTATCATCGGGCACGTGCACGCACAGATCTTCACCCAAAGGTGCTACCACCTGTGACAATTCCCCTGAAAAATGGCAAAAATGAGGAAGTGAGCTGCAAAGCTGCATCGCTGCCCACCCCAGACACCAGCCCTGGTGCTCCTGCATCCGTCACCAGCCCGATGGGCAGGGCACAGCCTGGCTGCTGCAGAGCCTGTCCCCTCTCAGCCTGCCATGTCCCCGTGGCTTAGCCCAACGCATTGAGGAGCACTGGGGTGCCACAGCCAGCTGCCAGCAGGGTGAAGGGTTGTGCTGGTACCCGGATTTTTGGCTCCCACCTCCCACGTGGATAGAAATGCCCCCCTGCTTCTGCCACCACAGCTGGGCATCCCAGTCCCCTCAGAGTGAGCTGCCTTCCTTTCCCTGGAGTGCATTTGCAGGGAATCCCTCCCTGGTGGTCTCTCATACCCTTTCCATGTGGGCAGCCTGGGGGTTTTGCCTGGTCCAGCCCTCCCACATCACTGCCCATCCCACGCATCCAGCTCTGCTCCTGTGGGGCTCAGGCCCCCAGCAAGGATGGAGCAGCATCACAATCACAGAATCACAGAATGAACCAAGTTGGAAAAGACCTCTGAGGTCATCAAGTCCAAACTGTGACCCAACACCTCCTCATCAACCAAACCACGGCACTGAGTGCCACATCCAGGCTTCTGTTAAACACATCCAGGGACGGTGACTCCACCCCCTCCCTGGGCAGCCCATCCCAGTGCCCAAAAGGCTCCCTGCAGACCCCTTCTCAGGGCCAGCTTCCCACCCTAACCACGTCCCTATGCTGCAGAAGGGGGAGTTTTAACGGGGGGTGAACCCCACTGTCTGCAGTGAGGTGACCTCATGGACAGCTCCTCATGTCCCTGGGGAATGCTGCAGGGTGCTCTTTGGCAGTTTCCCTCTGCTTGGCTCTAAGATGAGGGGCCAGAAGGCCTCCTGCCTTTCACCAGGATGTACCTGTCCTCCCAGGCAGGGCAGAGCTGGTCTAGACACTGAGGCCATAAATCTGCTGGCTGCTGCTCTGTGCAGCACTCCCACCATCGCTGGGACAGAGGGAGGCAACCCTGGCACAGTCTGATGGAGAGCTCAGTGTCCAAAAAGGCTTATGAACCGACTGTCTGGAGACATTGCCAGGATCCTGCAGGAATATGTCCCAAAGCCTCCCCTCCTGGGCACCTGGGAAGCTTCAGTAGCACTTTGGGGCCTCAGGGGAAGGGCTCATGTGCATCCCTGATGATGTGGGCGCTCAGAATGCTTTCCTGGAGTTTTCAGAGCACTCCTCTTCCTTTAATAGTGGGGCAACTGCCCAGGGTAATTTATTCCTCTGGATCTTGCCAGACTTTGAGTCACAGCCCCGTCCTGACTCCTCCTTGTGCCACAAACCAAGCTGGGGTCAGTGCCCTGACACTGGGAGCTGCCATGGACATGGAGCAAGGCACCCCTGAGAGCTCAGGACCTGCAGCCTGGTGGGTTCAGGACAGCACTGTCCCCTCCTGGTCCCCTCTCACCACCCCTGGGGCAGCACCCAGCCTTGGCTGGCGAGCGAGAACAAAGGGATGCGAGCAGGACTGAAATAAAGGGCTTGGATGGAGAGAGGAGGAGGCCCTGTGGAAAGCCCAGGACGAGCTGGTCTGCTCAACCCTCTCTCTGTGGGGTGTGCAGTGGTGGGAGATCTGGGCCAAAGTCCCCAACAGCTCGGTGGAGCTCCAGCCCCTGTCCGTGGCCAAGCCCTGCGGGATCAGCACCCCCCGAATGGCTCGGTGGGTAGCGGTCGCACACGCTGCAGCTGAACGTTCTCCTGGCACAGGCACGGCTCGAGCGTTAAGTAACACTGAGTAAACTTTGTTTAAAGGAGACAGCTGTGCAACTGGAATGAGCTGCAAACCAGTGAGATTCCCGGTGACGTGTCTCCAGCTCTGCTGGAGTCTCCCACTGCCCACGGCGCAGCGCTCGGAGGGCTCTGTCCCCGAGGAGCCGTGTGCAGCAGAGATCTGGTTGGAGTTTTGGCAGAAAGTTTTAGCTCACGGCATCTCCTCTGCTCAGCAGAGGCTGCCCAGGGGTCAGGGCTGGATGGCACAGGGTCGCTGAGCTCTGTCCCTAAGGCTCCCTTGGGGTGTGACACCCATGCAGGAACCATCCCGGAGGGAAGCGTGCTTCCAGAGAGTCAGGGTGGGAGATGTGCCTGGAACAGAAACTGCAGCCCACTGCAGGGGAAGGACAGCCAGACAGCAGGGACAGGGACCTGGGAATGTGAAAGCCCTGGCAGGTCTGACAGGAGCTCCAGCACAGGAGCTGCTCCTCAGACCTGGAGTTACAGGGAACAGCAGGCACAGAGAGGGTCAGTGTCCCTGAAGCTGCTGTCACCTCCTTGAGCTTCCAGGAGAGGAGACAAGGGTTAACCAGTGTGTTGGGGAGAAGAAGAGCCTGGGGGAGCACAGTCTGCCTGTGGGTGTGTTTAAATGAGTTCAGCTCAAGAGATTCCTTGGATTTTGGTGTTATCTCTCACGGCACAGGATGGGGACCCGACCCAAAGCGGAGGCAGTGCAAGAATCAGGCACCAGGGGCGAGTGAGCGCCAAGGGAGAGGCACCCGCCCGGGGTACCGTGCCCATTCCAGCCTATAAAAGGCTCTTTGCGTGTCAGAAACAGAATTGACTTCCACTCCTGACAGCTCCTAAGCTCCAATGTCTCCTAATAAACTCCATATCTTTATGCAAAGGAGTTGCTTCATGTATACAAGATATGCAGAGTGATGGGGCTCGGAGCCAGGCTGAACCTTCAGGACAAGGAGTGCCTTTGTGTGCTGGAGGTCTGCTTTGGGAAACATCCCCGCCCTGATGGCAGGGAGCCGGGGAAGGACAGCCTTGTCCCTGGGGCAGGAGTTTTCAGAGGGTCTGGGCATGGCAGGGTGAGTGCCCGCTCCAGCAGCAGGTGGGTTGGGAATGATTTGTTGCCTCCAGGGAAGCTCCAGATGGACATTGTATGGCCGGAGTCCCCGCAGAGCTACTGAGAAGTGACCTGAGGGAACTTGCCCTCAGTGAGGGGGGGGCAGAAAGCAGGAATGACCCCAAAGTGCCACCAACAGTGACTGTGTTGGCAGAGAGGCCTGGACACCCCAGAAGAGCTCAGTCCCACCTGAGTGCTCACAGAGCTGCTCTTCCCCACAACATTCCCCTTCCCCAGCCCTGGCATTTGTGCAGCTTTCCTCTCAACTGTCCTTCTGGCTTTATCCCCAGTGAGTCCCCCTCCACTGCCACAGGGACAGTGCTTCTCCTGAGGGCTGGATAACAGCACAAAAAAAAATCAGCCACTCTCTCCCCCTCCTTTAGATTTTCTTCCAAAAAATGAACAGTAGTATCAAAGCAGGAAGGCATGGAAGAAAAAGGAAGGATTGCCCTGGGATTCATTGAGCCCACCAGCTCCCCACCTCAGCCACAGTTCCTCACTTCCCATGGTCCTGAAATGGCACACAGCAGCTGGCAGTGGACAGATCTGCTGCTGTTCAGTGCCACAGACCCTCTTTTCACTGCCTGGCTGCTCCCAGCCCCCAGGGTCACCACAGGAGCTGTGGCCAGCCTGGCTGTCCGTGCCCCACACTGCTGGACTGGCCGTGCTCCGGCAGGGCTGCTCCCGGGGAGGGCAGCTGGGGCCAGCAGGAACCAGCCAGAGCTGTGAGATGTGCTTGCTGGCAGCCAGCAGACAAAATGTCCTTAAATATGAAGTCCCCCAGGGAAAATAAATGCTCTCCATCTGCTGGGACGGCCGGGGTCTGCTGCGCCAACCCACACTGACCTCTGCTCATGGCCTTGTCCCAAGGTTTCTTGACACTGAAAGGCAACGAGCAGAACCCAGCGTGGAAGAATAAACACAGCCCGTGATACCCAATTTGGGCTGGGAAGGGCCGGGACACTTTGGGTGGATTTCACAAGCCTTTGGATAATTTATACTGGGGCACTGGGGTGAGGGCTCTGGGCACTGTCCCAGGCGCCAGGGTGAGCTGGCCCCGCCGCTGTCCCAGGCAGGGAGGTTCCACAGCTCCTCTGTCTGTCCCTCCCAATGCCCAGCCAGCCCAGAAGGTAATCCAGCAGGACAGGCCCAGGGTACCCTGGAGCAGGAGAGCCACGGAAGCAGCAGGCAGACGCTGACATCCCAAGCATCAGGAGGTCTGGGAGCTCTTCCCCCACAGCTGGGGATGGAGCAAGGGGCTCAGCCCAGCCCCAGATGCCTTTATTTTGGGCAAGCAGCTGATGCTCAACCACTGCTGCACCACAACTTATCAGACTCTGGGTCCACTCTCGGGGAGGAACTGCTGACCTTGGTGGCCCCCATCCCACTGCCACCATGGGCATCCTGGGGCAGGCCAAGGGCAGCCCCCATCAGCTCCCTGTCTCCCAGCACCACCTGTAAAACACATTCCTTCTGAGCACCCCAAGAGAATTTCTTTTGCAAACCCTTCCAGATAAACCCAACTTATTTAGCTGATAATATATAAACAGTTTATCAGCTTTGCGCATTTGCAGTGCAGCGGGATGGATGTTGTTCTTGGAATTCTGTTTGGTCATAATATTTAGAAGAGGGCTCTGATAGCAAAGATAAGCAGCTCGCCCACAGCAGATGGCTCGTGAGACACTCAGCGGAGCCAACATTCTGTGGGGAATGAATAAACTTGTAATGCAAGTTGTTTGTAAGTGGTTTTAGCTAAATGTCACATGTAAGACTGCACAGACATGCTCTGTCCAAGGTGTTTGAATTTATAGGAGCGAGGATTCAAAGGCAGGGGCCAAATTTGCTTTTAAACTTCCTTAAACAAATGTACAGAGGATAAAATACCTCTGGATTTGCTCTTGGAACAGGGGTGTGAGCAAGATGCGTGCAAAGACACAGCCCATCCCTCCCTGCAGGTCCTGGCCAAGGGGCTGTGCCTGCCACCATGCCCAGCCTGGGCTGTGGTGAGACAGGGCGCCGTGACCCCATGAGATCCCCCTGGCCCACATCCGCTTTATGAATGGCCTCTGCTGGGGCTGGCTCATTCACCTTCCCGCAGAGGGGAAGCAGGGAAATGCTCTCTTCCCGGCGAGTACCCAGTGAGCGCTGCCTTTATCCTCTCCGACTGCGTGACGAGGCTGGGAATGGGTCCCGGGGAAGCTCTGGACATTCACACATGTTCAGGCCATCCCAGAGCCGAGCTCCTCTGTAGCAGTCATGGCAATGTCTGGCCCTCGCTGGGGAGGTGCTCGGCAGAGGAGATGCCAAGACACAGCAAGCTGGCAGAGGCAGGAGGAGGTGGCAGGAGCCACCCTCACTCACAGGAGTGTGTGCTGTGCATGCTCTGGGTGCTTTTAGTGCTGCAGGGCAGGGCTTGGGCTCTGTGCAGAGCCTGGGCACTGGCAGTCCCTGCTCTGGCAGTCCTCTCCTGGGAGCTCTCTGGGTTGCTCTGCCCGTTTCACCTGCTCTGTCCCTCCCAGCACAGTGACACTGCAGGAACCAGCCAAAGGCACAACACACCCCACTTCTGCTGGTCACTGGGAGCTGTGGTGCTGTCCAGTGACTGCCCACCCCACTGTATCCTCCAAAACAGAGCTTTCTGTGATGGCAGCGTGAGCACCTCGGTGTCCAGAGCCTCTCCCCTCAGCACAGCCTTCCTCCCCTCCCACGTTTCTGGGACAGCGATGCTGTTGAGCTGTGAGAAGACACAACTGCAGCATCAGCCCGAGGCAAGTGCCAAACCCCCAGCTCCAGGTGAGGAGACACCACGGGCAGCGCTGCCTTTCTGCTGGAGGAGGCTCGGAGGGGATGTGGGTGCAAAGCACAGCGTTCCTGGGATGGGGCAGGGGCAGCCCCACACCGGCACCGAGGCTGCGCTCCCCTCCCCACTGCAGGTGTAGGGTCAGGTTCCCCTAGCACTGCAGCAGCACTGGGGTGAGACAGGACACCGTGACCCCATGAGATCTCTGTCCCACGCAGAGCATCCCTGTCCTCACCCACAGCACAGCCCTGCAGCCACCACACACAGGAAAACCCTCCCTGCCTCAGCTGCCCCAGCCAGCCCTTCGTGCTGAGCCCCTCCACGGGGCCACACCGCACATCAGTGCTCTGACACACTGGAAGGGCTTTTTCTGCCCCAGTCTGGGGGGAAAGGCATGCAAAACAGGGTGTTGAAAAGCATTTCTTCTGGTTTTTGCTTTAAAGGCCCCTGTACAATGGGGCAAGGCAGGCAGGCACCTCTCCCTCCTGCCCGGTCTTGCACCAGTGTGGTGGAAAATCAGCCAGCACCAAGAGCGTGAGCTCGGCTGCCCGGAGGGGCTCGGCCCAGAGTCTCCTCTCACAAGTCACCTCGACACCCAGAAAGGACTCCAGGACTGGCTACTCACTCAGGATTCAGACAAGCATCCAAAAAAAGGAAAGAGGCTGAAGCCAAGGCACATTTGTCTTGTCCTGTGTTGCATGAGTTAATGAACATGGTGTTTGCAGCCTGCTCCATTCATCCAGCCTGCCCCTCCCAGGTACTAAAGAGTCATACAGGTCACATTGCTCTGCTGTGTCCTCATGCCAGAGCTCCTTGGAAACTCTTTGTTTCCAAAGTCGCCCTCCTGCCCCAACATAATAGTGTTGGGCTTCTCTAAGTGCATCTCATAATTGTCTAGATTTATGAGGCCTCTACTGAAATGTTGAAGACAGCATTTAGAGTCCCTCAGTTCTTGTTCTGTTTAATCCATTCCCTTTTTCCCTGAGTTGCGATTCCAGCTCAGCATGTGAAGCTCTGCCATTGCCAACAGGCTCTTTCATTTCCAAAATGAGGCAGTTCAACATCTCTGTGATTCTGTTCCTTTCCCTCTTGTGGTCTCTCTTCACCTTTTTTTACAAGTTGCTTCACTGGCAAATTAACTGCAGGCTGGGCACAGATCACCATGCACGGTGAGCACGGGGATAGAAATTCCTTTGGCCAGCAAGAGTGGCTCTCTGCTTCCCCTCAGGAGGACACTGCCTGTATGGGCCCGGTGTCCTGACACGTCCAGAAAACTTCACCTTCTCTGAGGGCTCCTCAGCAGCATCAGTCCTACCACCTTTATCTCCACACTGCCTCCAGGGCACTCTCTGAAGGACAGATTTAGGCTGAAGGTCACAAATTTACTGATTCTGGTCAAAGGCTTGAACTTTGTCTTGACAGCCAGAGAAATACCGAAAGCGACAAGCTGTGGGTACCCCAAGATCGGTACTTTCCCCCTGGGGCTCCCATGGAGCACCTTCCCTCGGCACAGTCTGATGACTGCCTTCACTCAGGGTGTAGGTGATCCGTGATCCTTCTCCAGAAAATGTTTAATTACATTTATATGAACAATTTAACTGAAGCAATGGGATCAATTCACCTCTGAAATCAGAGTTGACAGAGGATGGTCCTGTATGGGATTCCTACTCGTGCTTATATCTTCTGCACTTTGCCAGTCCTGCTGCTGCAGTCCCACTCTGGTGCAGAGGGATCTGCCCACCCCTCTCTGGCCCTCCAGCCCCACCAATACCCTCCCCAGCTGCAGCAGACATGGGTGGGCAGAGGCACAGGCTCTTTTGAGACCTGTGAGTGAAGGCAACGACAGCTTCTAGACGGAATGCCTCCAGAGGACACTGCTCAGCTCCCCCAGCAGACCACGGCGACACTCGCTGAGCCCAGTCCCTTGCCTCTCCAGGAACAGGGACGGTGACCTCAGAGCAGCAGAAGAAGCCAAAGCTGAAGCAGCCACAGAGCAGAGCTGTCCCCTCCCCTGTCCCAGGAGGGTCCCTCCACAGATGGGGTCCTACAGAGCCCTGCCAGCAGCTCTTGGTCTCCATTGAGACACAGCCATCGAACAATCCCTCTCTAATTGGCATTGTTTGCTAAAATTAAACCCCTGCTCAATGAAATACAGCCAGGAAGACACAGCTCCCCCAGGGCCTGAGTCCTCCCCATCCCTCAGACCCGCTGCCCCCGTGCTTGGCCGTGATCCCGCTGCGGGAACGCCCAGGCTGGTGGTGGTGGCACGACAGGGACAGCCCTTCATTAGCGGGATGAACCCTTGGGGACTGTGACTGCAGGTCCCCCAGGTGGCCCACACGTGGCCCAGCTGTCCTGGCAGGAGGCTGTGAGCAGCCAGCACAGAGCAGCCCTTCCCTGCCCAGGGAATGTTCCTGGGGTTTGGGTCCATCCGGGACATCACATCCCCACCACATCCCCAACAGCAAGAGCAGGGTCCCAGGCAACCAGCACTGAGACACTGCTCTCCGAACCAGGGGAGGAAGGCAGATAGCAAACTTTGCATGCTGAATTTTCTGAAACTAACTATAAATGGTAAAAACTCAAAGTCTTGCTTTCTCTGGAGGTTTTCAAGCAAAATAACCCCAAGAACAGCAGCTTTGACTTTTATTCGGATGAGAAAACATTCTTTTATTTTGACATCATCTTTGTCCGTTTTTATCATAGGGATAAAGTATCTTTTATCTGGACACAATGCATCAAGTTGCAGGGTGAGTCACAAAGTGAATCTATACAATGGAGCCACGGTGCAGCTCTGGGGCGAGGGCTGGCAATGTCCAAATGTCCCACTCAAGGTACAAGGCAATAAACAGGCATCTCTGCTCTCCGAGGAGCGGGCTCTGGTTTAGGAGAACTGTCACTTCAGAGACACCCCCATGAGCTGGGCATGGACCTGAGCACGTGAGTGAACCTTTCTCACACCTACTTAATCCAGCAGGGATGTGGGGTTCGTTGATCTGCCGTGGATTCCCTTACCCGCGCTGGCACGCGGGCAGGTGTGGGAGCTGCTGTGGGGTGATGCTCTGTCAGCCAGGACTGAGCAGGGTTTCCATCTGAAGCACACTCGGGCTCCCCGTGTTCAGTGTCAAGCACTCAGCGGATTAACTTGGGGGCTGAAGGCCCCTGGACACGTCTGTGCTGCTTGTGAGGGAAGGCAGCCCTTGCACAAACTGCAGGGGTGTGCCAGGAATGCAGGAGAGCAGGAAACAGCCTCATTCCTTCCTGGGCTGCTTCAGACTCATGGGCCAGAGCCACCCTTAGTGACAAGTGTGTCACGATTTGTTCACCTCTTTTGGGGAGGGAGAGGGACATGCATCAATCACTTTGGCTATGGAGTCTTGTCATGGAAAGCCTGTGTCTGACCTTCCTGTGGGCAGCAGGCACACCCCACCTCCTCCTGGTCCTGGAAGGGCTGCTGAGCCAGCTGGGGGTGATGAGGAAGAGGGTCCCAAGACATTTAGGTGCTTTATGTCCCTGGGGCTCTCTGCACCCACCCTTTGCCACCGTGCAGGGTCCCACAGCAGCCCTGGGCAGGACCACACCTCACTGCTGCTTCAGGGGAAGGGTCCTCAGCACAAGGCTGTCCCTTAGCACCAGGCAGAGCAGTAACAACAAAGTGCTGATCTGACCAAGTTGTGCTCCCCAGGGCAGGCAGACAAGCTCATGGCTGTCTTTGCGAGGCTCAGGACCAGGAGAGGCAGCACAGCTTCCCAGAGTAGAGGAGGCTTTGTGCTGGGCACCAGCCACCCCTCCAAACACCACCATGCCAGGGGACAGTGGTGGCAACAGCCCTCCCTCCTCTCCTGGCCAGCCAGACCTGGGCAGGAGGGGAGGTGGCATTCTTCTGCCCTGGAGGTGGCAGGAGGACCTTGCTGCTGGTGCAGAACTGGCACTGTGCTCTCCTCTCTCGTACCCACCACGTGAAGATCCACTCTCCTTTCCTTCCCCTCCCGGACACCATCAGGAAAAGGCACCTCTGCAAGGGACAGTCATTCTTCCCGGGATGGGAAACCTCACCTCTGCTCTGCTCAAGTTTCCCTGCCCAGATCTTCCCAGCAAATGGGCTGTTCTGGGAGGAGGAGGTGGGCAGAAGGTGCCCGTTGTGGGGAGAGGGCACCTCACCACCTCCCCCACGCGCTGACAGTTTGGATCCTACAAGCCCAGGCCAGGAAGGAAAAAGATCTGCTCTTTGTCTCCATGTGCTGCTGCTTCCCTGGAAAACCCGACCATCAGTCACACGGCAGAGGAGCACAGGAGAAAACAAAATTACTTGTTTTTAACTACAAACTGCTCCAGCCAGCCGTACCTGGGCGGGGGGCTCACAGGCAGGAGTGTTTCATTAACAGATGGGTTAGGGTGGAAATTAGGGAGGAAAAAAAGGTTAAAGTTGGTTTGGGGGTTCACCTCTCCGGAGATGCCATGGAGCTGCCTTTGGCTGCTGAATGAGAGGAGGGTCACAGGGAACACGGGAGGCCAGAGCTGTGGGTGCTCCCCAAGGAACCAGGGCTGGGTGAGCAGCAACATCTGCACTGAGTGCCCAGCTCACCCCAGGGGACAGATTTCCTCCTGTCAGGGACACTAAACCAGGGATCCCTTGCGCCTCTGGGGGACACAGCGTGACTCAGCTTTTACCCACTCTCTTCTCAGAGGGGTCTTTTGCTCCGCAGAGCCCTTGCCCACCCCCTCCACCCCTCCAAAGCCGTTGGATTAAAATCCAAAGGTGAAAGCACAGCAGGAAACGCTTTGATACCAAGAGACGGACCAGCCGAGGAATGTTACAGGATTTTTCCGTGGCTGTTTCTTCTCAAGCATGTACACAAGCAGCAGCACTGGGTTATGCAACTTTGCCTCGGTGCCTTTAGCTGCTGCAGGCAGGGAGAAGCGGGCGTTATTTAAAATACCCCCTCCTTAAATCAAGCTGAGAAATGGGGACTGGCACGAGCAGCAGGACTTGCAAACCACATCGATTCCAAATGTTCCCACTAATTAGTACAACACAGCATCTTTCCAAGAACAAGGGAAACTCTGAGAGCCCGTGGCAGTGTAATAACATGCAGTCTGATGGAAGCGTGTGTCCTGAGAGTGGGTGGCCAAGCGCTTGTGGATGTGGCCTGGCTTGGCTCACAGCACAGCCTGACCACGCGGCAGGGCTGGAAAACCACTCGGATAAATGCACCCTTCAGTAGCCTTATTCATTTGGATTTGCTTTCCCTGGGGAGGCAGCTCCTCTTAACCTTCCCCACAGATGGTTCCTTCCACCCCTGAGCTCCAGGAACACCCACTGCTATCAGCTGCTCCTCGGACCCTTGGCAGCTGCAGGACACAGCCATGGTGCCACACGAGCTGCAGGACACCTCAGCCTGAGGCTGGAATAAAAGGGCATGGAAAGAAGGGCTCTCTTCACAGCTCCTTCCCACATACCCAATGTTCAGGACCAGGCAGAAGTGTGTCCTTCAGCTTTGAAGATCTTGGCTTTTCTGCCTGGCCCTCTCCCTGAGGCTGGGTTGTGGGAGGGAGGGGGGCTACCTGCATCTCTTAGTTCTGGTGCTGGGGGTCTGCCCAAACTGTAGGAGAGCCCAGTGTTGTTTGTGAGCTCAGTGATCACCTCAGCTGGATGCCCTCCTGCAGTTAGGAGGGGAAGGAAGCTGCTGAGTGCACCAAACAGCTCCTCTCTAAAAACTCAGAGAGTCTGCAGAGGGTGCAGCCCAGCGGGGGTGTTTGGTGGAAGGACTGTGCCTGCAGCACTCTTCACTCTGCTCAGCAGCACTGACACCCCTCATCCTGGAAATCATCACGAGCATCTTGGAGTCATCACGCTTGCAGGCCTCCAGAGGGAATGTGGGAGCCCTGCTGCCCACATGCGCTGCAGCTCCCGCGGTCCTGGAGCTCCAGGCAGGAGTGGGACCGTGGCTCCCTGGGGTTCCTGATGGGGGAGATGAATGGGAGCAGCTTCTGAGGCAGGGGCAGAGCTCTGCCAGTGCTCCTGCACGAGCTGTGCCCGAGCACAGAGCTGTGCTGAGCACCTCAGGGTGACGCTGGCCAGGTGAGACGGGAGAGCTGGGCAGTGCAGCGTCCACTTTGCTGCTTCCCTCAGCCTCCTGCAGCAACTCCTCAGCATCCTGCAGCTTCCAGCATGCCTGTGCTGCTCTTTGCAAGGGAGAGGGTTGGTGCAGGCACAGACAGTGCAGCAAACCCACCCAGCACCTCACCCCCTGCTTCCAGACAGGGCTACTCTGGAGGGATGGCCACTCAGGATGTCTACAGAGCTCAGCACCAGATGGAGTGGAAGAACCGAGTCTGGTGCTCCCAGCCAGCCCAGTCTCCTGGGGACTGTACCACGCTTGTGTTTTTAGTTCCTCCTTCTCACTCAGGAGGTGGCTGCCAGCTGCTCCTTTCGGTGCAGCACGGGAGGAAGGATCAGCTCTGGCAGGGGGAGCCAGGGCAGAGCCAGGGCAGTGTGCGCCTGGGCAGCGGGGCAGAGGCAGCCTGAGCACACACACGAGGGCTCCCCTTGGCTCCTCATCCCAGCCACACGCAGCACATCCCCTCCAGGGAAACTCAGCGCTCGCTTTGCAAGTGCTGGGGAAAGAGGCTTGGAAACCACCCACGTACCTTGCTCAGCACTGGTGAGGGAGAAGTCCCTGAGTTCTGGCTGCTGCCTTGGGGGCTTTCACGCCTGGGGGATCGTGCCCCAGGTTTGCTGTGGGCAGAGTCTGGACTTTTTGACAAACTACAGCTGCTGTGACTGACATGGCCCTATTTCAGTGCTGGCTCTCCAGCACCTGCCTCAGCTGAATCCTTGGAGAAAGGACTCCAGCACAAGCCAGGGAAAAAGTGTGGAGGGAGGTGAACCACCTTTGGGCATGTGGCAGGAATCTCTGGGCTGTGACGCACATTTTCTGGAGGGCACGGTTCACCCTAAAAATGGTGTGACAAAGTCTTTCCGGAGCTGAGGGGAGATCATCCAGCACACACCACACCCCCAGCCCTGAGGGAAGGTTTCTCCATGGCACAATGAAGAGAAGATGTATTTCCACATCTCTCAGGAAAGCACACCACCAGGCAGCTCAGAGAGGTCTGGCATTTCCAGCAGGACCTTGAATGGGTGTGCCAAGTAAGAGTGAAGCACACTAGGAGCTCAGTGGGGCTTTCGGCGCAGGGCAGAGTGAGGAGCCACTCTGCCACTCCCAGACAGACAAACACTGCAGCCTGTCCAGAGAGCAGGGGCAAAAGGTGCTCTGAAAAAATTAGCTACAGGTGGAGGAAGGAGAAGCAGCACAGGGATCAGGGTGCTGTGCAAAGTCCCAGAACGTCCTGCAGACACAGCACCGACACTGCCAGGCGCCAGGCTGTGCTGGCCAGGAGCTTTGAGACAGGTGGGATGGAAAAAGCATTTCAGGGAGGCTCAGGTGGCTTCTGCATCACCTCCTAGATGTGATGGCCCTTGAAAAGTCATCTCCTCTTTCCAACACACCCTGTTCTGGGCCAGCCTGGGGGAGGAACAGGGAAAGCTGAAACCCCACTGAAATCGCAGGAGGTCCCTTGTGGTTCCTGGCTCGAGCTGATGCGGATCCATTTCAGCTGAACGCAGGATTATCTTGACAGCTTGAAAGCTATTCTTAACCACAGCTCGTGCCCAACGCCCCACACAGCTGGGGGAGGCACCGTAAATCAGCGCTCGGTGGACACGGGAAACCAAATAAGTGAGAGGAGATAAGAGACCATAACAGAGGTGTGATGCACTTTGACAAATGCCTTCGAGATGGCAACTCGAGACCTCAATGCTGCACCCACATGAATCAGCAGGAAAGGCAAAGATCTGGATTAATGGATGGGTCAGTGGACGCAGCCTCGCTACCACATCCTGCGGCACCTCACAATTCCCACTGGAGTTAAGGGCTGCTGGGCTGCTGGACAAGGGATGCCGTGCCAGAACCAGACAGGCTTCTGGGGCCAGACTCAATTCATCCTAGACTGAGAAGTATCAACAACTCCAAGAAATGAGGCAGAAAAGCTCCAGGTTAATCCCGAGCCAGCAGCAATGGGAATCTCAGGGTAGACTTCAAACCTTCCTGATGATCTGCACCACCCAAAGGTGGCAAATGTACACCAGCTGAGCGGCAAACAAGTCCCTCATCCCATTCCTTGTTTCAGCCTGACTCTTCCTAACATGCAGCTTTCCCATGGCCCCGTCCCTTGGGCAAAAGCAAAATGCTGCTGATGATGCAGGAGGAGCAATGACTCTGCTCTTCAGGGACTGAGAGGCAGGAGAAGAGGAGAAAACAGGCAAATCCAACCCCTCACAGCATGCTTGATCCTGCCTTCCCTCCTCCTCTGCTCAGCCACCAGGATTCCCTTCCCTTTCCATCTCTGCAGCCCTGGGCACAAGAAGGGAGAGGGCAAGAAAAAACCTGGTGAGAAAGCAGAGTAGATGCAGCATTCTGATGGAAAACTGACCAGGATGCGGGGTTGGGGAACAGCTGGAAACTTGGAATCCTCAGGGAACCACTGCACACCCTGCAGAGAGATCTCATCCCCCTCAGGAATTAAGGATGTACTGTGTGTGGGGAGCCCAGATACATCCAGGAAGAATCTATAAACCTCCAGAATTCCCAGTGTGACATTTCTGGGCTGTGGAGGCAAAAAAGCGTTTGAGTCCTCAAGGCTGCTGCTTGGGAATGCCCATGCAGTGACCTGCAGGATCTGCCTGTGGGGTGTGGACACTAGATCAGGTTTATATTTTCTTCACCTCACTGAAAGCAGCCCTGTCAGCAGCAGTGCCTGGGCTGGAGACAGCTCTGACGGTCCCAGGTGGTGACAGGAGCCCGGAAGTCCCAGCCTTGGCAGGGCCATTCCTCCCTCAGCTCAGCTGTCAGCTTTGGACCAGCCCTGCAGACCAGAAAGGGCCTTTAAATGGTGAGTTTTGAAGGTGCCAGCACCTAACTCCTCAGCTTCTCTTAATTTTTGCCTTCTTGCCAGTCCTCTTGCTTTACAGACAGGACATATCACTTCTTCTAATTGCTCAAGGACTGCCTGGCCAGGACCCGTGTGAGGGTTTGGCCATCAATAACAGGCATGGTTCCATATCTCAACCAGCGTCCATCTCCCTCCCTCGCAGCTCCCTCCCTTTCAGGTGAGTCTCTGCCAGAAAAGATTTGGGATCTGTGGCAAACTCCAAGACTCTGGAGAGTCTTTGGCCTCCTCCACTGATCTCCAACCCCAACAGAGTGACTATTTGCTTGCTCAGTGCAAGTTTATCCTGGAACCCCTCATTGATACTCAGCCACGTTCGTCACTTGAGTCTCTGCAGACCCTCTGCCAGTTCAGGTGGGGTTTCTTACTTCGCCCTTTCCCCCCAGCTCTCAGCTCTGCTCGGGCCAGCCCTGAGGGATGCCTGGCTCCAAGCCACACATCAAGAGCTGGTATCAGATCTGGATCACGGAGTCTCTTTTTTATGGAGATAAGTTTGGCAGGAACTGGTCCACTCGAGCTGACTGCTGAAACCTCTCCTCCTGTCTGGTTTTCCCAGCCATTCATTGCACAGGGATGTCAAACCAAGCCAGAGGCACCTCCTGGGGACGTTTCACTCCAGGCCATGGTCTTTGACCCCTTGTGAGAAGAGCAGCCCTCCACGTCCTGCACCAGCAGGACATATCCTACTGCAAACTCCAGGTGCTGCCCATGCCCTTCTCCTCCTCGCTGGCATTCAGGCCATGTGGGAGCTGCTCTGCTCTGGAGATCAATGAAATTGCCATATTCACTCTTTTTTGGAAATGCAAGCTTGGTCCTCACAGCTTCAGAAAGTTAGATCAGCACATGGAGATGTCCTGCTGGAGGAGAATTCCCTTCACCTTTCTTGTTTAATGTACCAATGAGATTTCTTTTTATTTTAATCAGTACAAAAATCAGACAAAAGCCACACGGTGCTATGGCACTGAAAGTACATCCCAATAATTCACAGTAAAATACTGTACGAGACAGGAGTACTCGCTCCCCAAACAGCCATTTAAGCAAAAGAAATTCCTGGTTAAACTCCTAAAAGACCTGGCCAATGCTAAGGAAACACACAGTTCCAAATGAGCCTGGTGGTACCTTAACACACTCCTAAACAACCGGCTGAGAAAGCATTCAAGGGGTTAATGGCATCCTTCTGATCCTTTATCCACTGCCTGTGGTGGCGGGTTGGGACTAGAGGGTCTTTAAGGTCCCTTCCAACCCAATCTCTGTAGGTGATGAATTCCCCTTGGAGTTTGTCCCCTCAGGAAGGGGTGCCCTGTCCACATGGCCCCCCAAACTTGGACAACAGGCACATTTTGGAGAGCTCTGGGGTAGAGCTGGCCAAGAGACAGCCCTGGACTTGTGCTTGGAGCAGGCTGATGGCCCAGTATGAAGAATCACAGGATAGAATCACAGAATCAGGGAATCTCCTGGGCTGGAAAGGACCCCCAGGATCACCCAGTGCATCCCCTGGCCCTGCACAGACACCCCAACACTCCCACCTTGGGCATCCCTGGCAGCGCTGTCCCAACGCTCCTGGAGCTCTGGCAGCCTCGGGGCCGTGCCCATTCCCTGGGGAGCCTGGGCAGTGCCCAGCACCCTCTGGGGGAAGAACCTTTCCCTGATCTCAGCCTGAGCCTGCCCTGGCCCAGCTCCAGCCGCTCCCTGGGTGCTGTCCCTGTCCCAGGGAGCAGAGATTGCAGCTCAGAAGGAGCTGCAGCCCCCGCTGAGCTCTGCCCTCAGTCTGCTCCGCTCCAGCTGAGCAAGCCCAGCTCCCTCAGCCTCCAAGCCCTTCACCATCTTCATCACTACCACATGTCTGGTGACACCACAGTGTCAGCCTGCTCTGCCCAGGTGCTTTTAATGACCACAGGGGCCTGTTGGTCGCACCCCTGGCTGCCCTGGGCAACCACCTTCAGCCTCCAGCAGCCCTTGGTGGAGGTCCGAGGGTTTGAGCTGACCCAAGGGTGGCCATCAGTGCCTCCTGCCAGGGGCCTGCACTGAGCTGTCCCCTGGAGTCAGGCATGGGCTGGGAAGCATGTTCCCAGCACCGTGCACCGAGCAGGGTGTGCTGGCCCATCGGAAGGGCTGGCCCTGGTGTGCATCCCGCTGGTGTTTTTCTCCCGAGGGGTCAGGCAGCCCCAGCAGAGCTGTCAGGAGCGCTCGGTGCCAGCAGGCTCCGTGGGAGGCTGTGGCGTGCTCGCACAACGCAACAGAAAGTGATTTTTACACTTGACAACAATTAAGTATTCTTGTGTTTAACAACAAGTATGTGCTCTGTATTTTTCTCTTTTGGAAAAGCCCTTAAATCCGTCGGGCCCATCCCACTCTCCCAAGGGACATGAGTGACAATCTGCCTGAGCTCTGCTGCTGCCTGGGGGGGATGTTCTGGGGACAGCTGCTCACGCCCCAGGGGACAGCGGACACCCCAAGCTGCACGGGAGGAAGGAGGGTGGGAATGCAAGCCAAGAGCCGTGGCTGCAGCTTGCTGATGGGGTGAAAGGCAGAGAGGGCTGTGGGAACGGGAGCAGGATGCGTTGCACGCTGGTGTTACAGCAAGGCAAGGCCTGGGCTCAGCCAGGCAGACTCGGGGATCCCCACCCAGGTCAGGGTGCAGGGAAGGAGCTCAGGGCCGTCCCAGCAGGGCCAGGCGCTCGCTGGCACCCTGTCCCTCACCCCCAGAGCAGCCGTGGCACCAGGGGGAACCGGGCAGCAGCCAAACCCGCAGTGTGCAGGACGGGGCCCCTCGTACAGCTGGGGCTCCCTCCCTGCAGCCACCCTGGCACACGCCCTAAAGCAGCACCGTGGGCTCGCTCCCAGCCCATGCCGGGAGTGCTGCTATCCCAGGAGTGCTGCCATGAGCTGGGAGTGCAAACCACTCTCTGCTGACTTTTGACGGAAGCTGGGAGTGTTTTCTTTTCTTTCCCCTTCCAGTATTGACCACAGAGCTCCACACACCTTCTGAATGAGGAGCTGGCTGTGTTTGCTGTCCTTCAAGCCGATCTGTACCATTGGAAACATCACTGGAAAGCCAATTTGGCAGAATTTCATCATGGACTGCCAGTCTGGAAATTACAGGTGTATTTGGCAATGTCTTGCACAGCTGAGCATGGCTCGCACTGTCCAGGAAACACACCCTGGGGAACGCTGGTGAGAGAGCCAGGCACCACCAGAAGCTCATCCAGAACAAAAGCTCAACGCAACCGAAGAGCCATTCCAAACATTTGTTATAAAAAAATAAAAGCGAAAAGAAATGACACGCAGGGAACTGAATCAAACTGAACATCATCATTTCTCACCATCCTTTTAAAGCTCTGTTGGTTCCCAACTGAAAAATGCCACTGATAAACCACTTGCACTCGAACAAAGCCACCTGGCTTTGATCCTGACACTTGCATTCACTTGGCTGATTCCCCCCATCCCCCCAAGAACAGAGCTTTTTTTTTCAAAACAGCCATTTCAGTGAAACCCTCTTGTTCAGCAGAAAAGCTCCTGAACTGAGAGGCAGAGGAGGAAGAGGAGGTTGAGGATCAAACCCTGCAGCCCAAGAAGAGAGGATCTCACAGCTGGTGTCCTGGCTGCCCCAGGCTGGCTGTGGCAGGACCTCTGTTCCCCTTTCCCTCTCCTTGCTCAGCCCAGCCAGGGTTGGGCTGTGCCCTTGCAGGTCTGTGCCCTCCCAGGGCTGTGCCCAGGGGCACACAGGGCTGCTGTGACCTTGGGTGAGGGCTGAGTGCCAGCACGAGGTCCTGGGGGCTCCAGGCATCTCTCCCATGGCAAAGGGTGGGGTCATGGGCATCTCACTCTCTCCCCAGGAAAAGGAAACCCATGACACACCGTGCTGCTGGGCATGGAGAAGGGCTGGGGGGTCTCACAGCCTTCCCATTGCTGGGGAAACCATGCTGACTCCTGTCCTGGGGATGCCACACGCTCCCTGCCAGGGTCACGGGGCTCCTGTCATGTGTGAAACCCAGTGACAGTCCTGCACTGCCCTGTCACATGTGGTGCCATGGCTGGAGCCATGGTCCTGGCATGGAGCCCATCCCAAGTCACCCCCTCCACCCCCATGCTGCCACGTCCTGCTCTGCTCAGGCACTTGCCAAGGGCAAAGGAGCTCAAGAAGTGTTTGGATAAGGCTCTCAGGCACCTGGTGGGACTCCTGTGGCTGTCCTGTGTAGGGTCAGAAGTTGGGCATCGATGACTCTTGTGGGTCCCTCCCAGCTCAGGATGTTGTGCGATTCTGCGATTCTGTGAAATTCAAGTTGTTGGTGTTTGCACTCCTTCAGAGACAAAAGGCTGTGGAGCTCTGTGTGTGTCAGACTGGCCCAGCAAAACGAGGGATGAGCTCATGGGATCTGCCATAACATCACAGGGCACGGCTCCCCAGCATCCCGGTGGTGCACGTGGGTTGGAAATGTCTGGCTTGGACATGACAGACCCTTCCTGCACGGAACTGAAAACATTTATTCTGGAAGGGTCTGGATGCTCGTGGCTAAAAGCAATAAATACAGATTTAATTTCATAGTTAATACCCTGTCCAGGGTAAAATGCTCATTTTTAATATCGTTGCCTGCGATCTGACATTACCAACGAGATGTTGCAATGCAATCTCTGAGTCATTGCGCAGCAGATAATGGTATTTTCTTGAGTTCAATCTGGAGGAGTTGGCCCCATTTATCAAGCCTGAAAAAACGATGCCAGAGAGTCTGCCAGAGAGTCTGTCTGGCCTGTGCTGCGCACGAGTTACGTGACCCAGGGCTGCGAGGAGAGGGGGAGAGAGGGAGCAGACCTGGATGTCGCGATGGGGGATCTCCTGGGAGCGTGTCTCACACACTCCTTCCTTAGGGTCAGCCAGGAGACTCCTGAGTTTAGGGTATGAGGGAGCCAGGAGTGACCACGTCGCTCCAGCTCTGCCTTTGCTTTTAGGCTGCCCCAAGGGGGTTGCTGTCCCACAGAATGAGCAGGCACAGCTGATATTTGGGGTCTGGGGAGTCCCTGAGGCCTGGAGGAACTGGCCAGTGTGAGAGGATCCCTCAAGTCTGTCCACACCAGGACTGGGAGCCCCACAGCTGCTGAGCCCAGGGCCAATGGTGGGGACAACAACACTCGGCAAGGTGGCTGAGGAGGGAAATGCCATTATGGACCATTATGGACAGGTCAGTAAAATCTCCCAGGTAGGGACTGGAGCAGGGAAGCCATGAGGAAGCATCCTCAAGGAAATCCTGCCCTTAGAAGTGTGTGTACATCTTACAGGTCTCTCAGGGGAGGAAGAAGAAGAAGAGGAGGATGGGAGCTGGAGGAGAATCCTACCTGGGCTGCCTTGGGCTCTGGGAGTGTTAAAGGAGCTTGAAAGATCTGGAGAAAACCAGAAGCAATCCCAGGAATACTGGGCTTTGTTTTCCGTAGGCCAGCGGGAGCGTCTCCAGTTATCCAGCAACGCCAGCGTGGGAGGGAGACCTCTCTGGCAGAGTGCTCCTTCCTCTGGCAGGCAGAGCCCAGGTTCTGCACAGAAATCTGCAGTGCACTTCTAACACAGAGCACAGTGGATCCAGTTGGGCCAGCTTGGCTGGGGATGCAGCAGATTTGCTGTCAGCAGAAAGGCTTTAACTCAAGACTGGGCACCTCAGTGTAAAAGAAATGCTTTTTATTGACCTCACATTGCAGACAGGATGCGAGAACCAGCAGGTGAAAGTCCCTGGTCTGCTATGCAGAGGTCAGAGCAGATGGTCCCTTCTGTCCTTGAAAGCCACTGAATGGTTCTGCAGATGCTTAATGTGGGAATGAAGAAGTGACTCGTGAGGACAAGACACGTTAACTCCTGTAATCCCCGGTCCCGAGAGTGCCGGGAGGTGTCTGAGCCAGGAGGAAAGTGTGGGGTTCACAAAGGCTCCTCCAACCACAGGGTCCCGACCAGGGGCTGCACAGGCAGGGCTTGTGCTGAGGTCTCCTCATCTGCTCACCTGGAAATCAGCAGAGATCCCGCCCCATGGTGGGAGTGACCAGTCCTTCCTCCTGCTCCTCACAGTTTTCTGTGGGTTTTGGGTAGGGAACTGCCTGTCCAGATGTAGCAACCTCCCTTGTCATGTCTTGACCTGCTTTCCCCTTCCTTCTCCTGCCTTCTCCTTCCTTCTCCTGCCTTCTCCTCCCAAAGCAGCCTCTTTGGACTTACCCTCTCCCCTGTGGGCACTGCTGGACACACCACGCTGGCGTGAAAAGGGAGGTCTGGAACCTCCTGCCCAGCTGGGCTCCACTGACATCACACAGGAGGGCATGAGCAGCCCTGCACCACCCAGGCTGGTTTGGCTGCTGGACCAGCACAAGCTGCCCACCAGGATCTCCCTGTCCTTCTGTGGATAAAAACACCGGCCAGCCACTGCTCGGGATGGGGAGTGAGGGGTGGCAGCCGTGTCCGGGACAGAGGAGTCCAGCCACGAGCTGGGTGACCCACAGGAGACATTCCAGCTGTGGGCATCCTCCCCAGAACGAGTTACCACAGCTTGCTCAAATGCTTGTCAATGAAATGTGGTATTTGGGACATCAAATTCATAATTTCAGAGAGAAACTTAATTTTCCTACAAAAACAAACAAACAAAAATGAAGTTTTATTTCCAGTGAAATCTGGAAAACCTCAAAGTGACTGAAGGATTTCTGATTTTAATTGCCAAATACAAAATGTTGGGGAAACTTGGAGAATAAAACTAAAATTTTGGACTTAATGCCTCAATTTTCAGTTGCCAAAGGAGGGACAATGCCATCTTCATGCTGCTGGATTTCAGACAAGCCTCAGTTTATTCAAATTAATATACATGTTGACAAAAAAAAAATCATGAAAACAACTTTTCTCAGGAACAATTTCCATTTCCCAGTTCTGTGACCCTAAAATGCATGCCAAAAGTCTCTAAGAGTGCTTTAGTTTATTTAACTGAAAAGCAAAATGACAATACAGCGAATATTTAAAGTGAAGCCCTGTTCTGAAAATATATCCACTTAATGCTAAAACGATTTAGTTTCACAGAGCTGGAAACAATTATGAACCAAATCAATTGGGAGAAGGAATTTAATCAGAAAAATGTGAATGCTAAGTGGGAATTGTTGAAAAACATTTTACGCGTTGCCCCAAAACCACAATCCCACAATTGAGAAAGAAGGCAACGTTGGTTAAAAAAATAGACAGCTCTGGCTAGTGAGGGAAGTGAAGACAACTGTGAAAAATAAGAAAACCATATATAACTTAAGAAAGTGGAAACTGATAATGATGAATGAGAAGTGAGAAGCTGTAGAAAGCTGATAAGGAAAGCCAAGAGCTGAGGACAACGTATGGGCTGCAAACCTGAGCAAAGGAGCAGCAGCTTCTGCCAGTGTAAAGGGAATAATTACAGCTCTGGTGAGGCTGTGGGTTGTGTTAGACTTGGGATAGATGCGCCAGAGGAAATCTCCCGTTCACCAGTGTTTGTTTGGCTGAATCAGGCACTGGAGAGGCCGGGCATCAGCTCTGGGCAGGCCCCTCCAAAGGCTGCCACAGGCCAGTTTAGGTGAGAAAAATGTGATTAAAGCTAGCTCACACAGACTTACAGAAAACAGAGCACTTCAAACTAAGATTCATCTTTTCCTGGAATTACGAGTTTGATTGATAAAAATAATATTGGTGGTAAAAAACACTCCGACTTCTGCAAGGCGATGCCATGGTACTGTTACATTTTGATGAAGAAACCAGAACAATAGCCAATCAACACGGGCCATATTTAATAGATTAAAAGCTGGCTGTGGGGTGTCCCAGCTGCGATTGTCAGCGGGAACTCTGCACCCAGAGGGGGGAAACGGAGCTCCCCGGGGGTCAGGGCTGGGCCCTAGGCTATTCAACTGCCTTATCAATGATCTGGAAATGTATTAAATCATGTGTGGTGACACTGGGGTGGTGAGACAAACAAATGGGGAAGAAGCCAGATCGCTGCTGCAGAGGAGCCTGGGCCACGGGGCACAAGCAGTTAATGCAGGCAGATGGAGGCACGCATCCAGGGACAGATTATCCTGGAGCCCTACACACAGCTCTGACCCTCCTGTGGCTTGCACGAAGCCTCTCTTCCCACTGCCCACCTGCCTGCTCCTCTGGGAAGCAGCAGGAAGGAGCTGGGCACTGCAGAGGCCAGGCCAACCTGCAGCTCTTGCGGCATTCCCGAGTGGAAAGAGTGGCTTTGGTTGGCTCCGGCTGCCCGTGTGCCAACATCCAACATGTTTTACAACTGACCTGCAAGGAATGTGTGTCACCGAAGAGGATATGTAGCCCTGGAGAAGATAAACCACAGCTGCATTGTTTAAAAGTACCTCATCCACTGGATTGGAACAGCAGGCGAAGATGATCTCAGGGAGATAACTCTAGGAGTGTGTTAGCAGGAACGGCCCCGCTACCTTCGCCAGTGGAAGATTCTTATAAATTCTCTCCTCCTGCCATCCTTTTGCAAAGGGTCAGGAGATGTACTGACAATAGCAGCATGCAAATATTTCAGAACTTGGCCACACGCTGAGCAAACACTCTGGATAGTTTCACGAGTAGATTAAAATGCCAGATCAGCGAGCAGTGCTGCACTTTAAATATGCTCACTAATTTATTAAGTTTATTCTTAGCAAGCTTGCAGACTTCAGAAAGTTAAATTTCTTGGTGACAAATGGCCGTGGAGCTGGGCAGGCAGGGTGTATGTGCTGCGGCCGCAGGGCCCTGGAGGCAGCCCAGGGGAGCAGATCCCCCCCGAGCCCTGCCCGGGGCAGAATCCCCAGAGGAAGAGCCAGCACGGGCTTGGTGTCAAGACTCTTGTACAGCTACAAAACCGGGGCTCTTGGCACATCCCACGCTTCTGCAAGGAGCTGCTGCCTCCCACTCCAGGCTCAGACATCCTTTATCTGTTTCCCCTGTATGCTATGGGTTAACTGCTCCGAGCAGCACTCCTCAGAGCACTCTCGATGTCCCAGCTTCAGTCCCCTGTGCTCCGCCAGGGACGGGGAAGCCCTGTGGCACAGGGATGACGAGAAGGAGAAGCCCTGTGGCACAGGGATGCAGAGAAGGGGAAGCCTCGTGGCACAGGGATGCGGAGAAGGGGAAGCCCTGCGGCACAGGGATGCGGAGAAGGGGAAGCCCTGCGGCACAGGGATGCACCGAGGGGCGATCCCCGGGCCGGGAGCAGCCTGTCAGCCCCGGGGCCAGGGCTCGGCACTGCGCGCTGGGACAGCTCCTCGGCAGGGCGATGACAGCCACCGTGGAGATGCCTACGTGCTGTTTGCGGGGCGGGAATAGGGCCCTGCGAGCCTTGCAGGGACAGAAGGCAGCGGGATCCTTTGAGCTGGAGCTCAAACAGCCGTGCGGGGCTGTTCCGCAGCGTTTGCCACGTCTCTGGGGAGTTGCTCTTCATCCTCCCGCTTCAGAAGGGACTCGCGCCTCTCCTGATAACTCTGGGAGGGAAAAGACTTTTCCAGGAGCATTTCCTGAGCTGGGAGCAAATCCCACATGGCATCACAACCCTCCGTCAGCAGCAAAGGCATGTTATTGCTACTTGCGCTGCGAATGAGCTGTCGGACCCGAGGCAGGGTGTGCCGCTGCTGGTGCTTAAACAACTCCCTCTGCCCCGTCCAGCAGCTGGCTGGGCCATGTCAGAGCCCTGCAGAATGACCTGCTCCGGCAGCCCATCTCCCCTGATCCGTGATTTACTGCCCAGCCCGCCGTGCAGATAGGGAGAAGCACGCACACGCGTGTGCTGGGCTGGATCCGCACCCAGCGGGGTCCCCGGGCTCTCACCAGCCCTTCATCCCCAGCTCCCTCGGCGTTTCAGCAAGTCCCTGCCTCAAAACCAGCTCCTCTGAGGAGATGCTCAGCCCTATTTCCTGCTCTTTGTCCTACATCAGCAGCAGTTTGGCTCCTAGAAATGCAGGAAAGTTGCAAAGTCAGTCCTTCCACTTCAATGCACTGGGAACAGCATCACCCCCTTGCTCACAAACTCACCCCAGTGCAGAGAAGCCTTTTGAAGTGAGAGCACCCCAGGAAGTCACCCTCATCAGGCCACAACCACTTTGTTTTCTTCCCTTCCAGTGGCGAAAGCAGCACATGGGGAAGATTTGGCCTTGGGAGGCCCAAGAAAACACATAAAGGATAAAACCAGCCCCGCAGTTAAAAGGATTAGAAGACTGTAAGGAGAGAAGAAAGTTCTGGAGACTGGTCCAGGGAGCCACAGATGCTGGGCGTGAGATGCTGCACTTGGGTGACAACTCGGAGGGCTCAGGAGAAGGTGCCTGGCACCTTGGGCACACCCCTGGGGAAGGCAGGTCCTGCTCAGCATGAGGGGTGAGTGGCAAAGCCCGCTCATTTTAGCCCAGACTTTATTTTAGATCATTTCACTCCTTCACAGCTCTTCAAAGGCACCGACTGCTCCTGCACCCCACACCTGCCAGCCCACCAGGGCTGCTCCAGGAATCACAGTGCACAGCGTGCTGGGTGATGGGCAATATCCTACCAAAACCAACCCTCCTGGGACACTGGCTGCTCCCCACAAGGCACAGCTCTGTCTGGAGGGGAGACACAACCCACAGCACCAGCACCCCCAGGCCCAGTCCCACTGCCATCTCTGCAGAGCACCAGCAGACCCCACACCCCAGTGCTGTGAGGGGGGGCAGCCCCGTCCTGAGGCTGCTCGTGGCTGTCACACTGTCACAATAGAGGTCAGAGCCAGGAAACCCCTGGAGACAGCTGATAAGCCCCCTGCATCTGTTCCAAAAATGCCCGTGCAAGCAGAGTGAATTTTTTGGCTTGAGGTTGGGCCATAAATCAACGTGAGTCAGAAAAGGCCCCTGACAGTGTGTCCTCTTCCCTGGTGCCTTCTCCAGGACACTGCCAACAGCCCAAGCTGGTGGCTGCCTCGTGGCTGGGACACACTGCACGATGGACACAGGCAGGGCCAGAGAATCCTGAAGGAACCTGGCCGTTCTGGTTCAGAAGCACCCTGGCCCCCTGTCCCGAGGGTGGGCTGGGCCCTTGAGGAGAGCGTGGGAAGGAGGCTGGCAGGGGAGGTGGACTTTGGGGCTCTGCCCTAAACACAGTCTTGTCTATGCAGTGTGTGCCCTGTGGGAGCCAGGGAAGGGCAGGGAGGCACAAGGGCTGCTGCTCTTGTGGGGCACACACTGGGCTCGGAGGCTCAGCTCCGTGGGGAACAGGCTGGCAGAGGAGTCTGGTGCCTCCTGCCTCTGCTCTGGTGAGCGTAGGGGTCTGTGCTGGTAGCCCACAGGTGAGCTGGCACCATGAGCCATGTCCCCACCATGCACTGTGGGACACCACTGAGCTCCCCCCAGAGCAGGGGACACCTGCAGACCGTGCCCAACAGGCAGCTTGTGATGGAGGACACGCACATCCACCCTGCTGGGGGCTCAGAGGTGGGGAGGTGACACAAAGCCCTGCCACCCATGTGTCACAGCTGGCAGAACAACATCCCGGCAGGTCCCTGACCTCCGGCTCGGGGGCTTTGTCCTGGTAGAAGACACCCCCAAGCCTGAGAGCAGGGCTGGATCTCTTTGTCATCCAAACCCCGGTGCGCGAGCTGAGCTCCTCTCCAGTAACAGGCAAGAAGGCCAAGAAATAAAGCAGGTACATTCCGGGGATGCTGCAGCAGCAAACACTGCATGAATCACGTTGGGCCGTGGCTTCTTCCCCAGAGCTACGTGTGGGGTGGGCATCCCACCTTTGGAGCTCGGCCTTTCCAGCACAGACAGGTCCTCCACACCAGGGGCAGTGCAGGAGTGGGATAACCACCATGCAGAGGGAGGTTTCATTCAGCCATGAGGTGTGGAAGAGCCACACGATGTCCCCGGGCCTCTGTCCCTCCTCCATCTGCACCCTCGGCTGCTCACTGGCATCAAAGCAACTGCACAGGGCTTGGCCCAGGGCACTGCTGCTGCCACAGCACCCAAACCTTCCCTGCTCCTTTGGAATGTCTCTCCTTGAATTCCGATGGGTTTTAATATGGACACGTGAAAAATGGAGTGGAGAAAAGCAGAGAGGGGACAAAGCTGAGGGAAGGCACACAGTGAAAACTGATGGGGTTGGAGCTCTGGACCTGACACTGGGTTGGAGAGCAAATACAGCACAGAGAGAGAGAGCACAATGAGGGAAATCATTGCTGGCCATTGTGTACATAACAGGGGAGATGCTGGAAAATGGGAGTGGGTTCAGAGAAGAGCTACAGGAATGATTGAGAGACAAAAAACCCTGGAAAACTCCAGTACCACAGAAGGCAGAAGAAGCTCAACCACTTTTCCCAATGCAGGGCACAGGTAAAACAAGACTTGGTCCCACTCAGCCAGCACCTGCTGGGCCACTGTGCAGCCCAAACCAAACCGAGCTCCAGCTGATCCAGACCACTTGGAATGGAAAGAAAAGCTCCTGATGCCAGCAGGGTGGCTGCTCTCTCATCCAGACCAGCCCTGACATGGAAAGAGGGGCTTCCTCAGCTGGGCTCACCCCGCTCTGCTCTGCCCAGGAGGGACTGTCACACACGGAGCACGCTGGCCTCCACAGACAGACAGCATGGGATGGCTCTCCTGCCTCTCCCAGCCTTTTTGTGAGCAGCTCCCAGCTTTGCAGCTGCAAAAAAGGCACCAGGGACTCAGGCAGAGCAGTGGGGAGGGAGAGATCCTCTGTGGAGATGGGGATGAGCGCAGGAGAGTCCATCTCCTTCCTCCCCACAGGGCCCGTGCCAGCTCGGTGAGGTCTCTGCTGCTTTCCTCCTGCCTGTCAGGCTGCGAGTGCGCGGCAGAGCCGTGCCAGGCTCCCCACAAACCCCAGCACTGCGCCTGCACAGCGGGACGGGGCCGGCCTGGCCGGCCTCCAGCCCTGGCTGCCATCAAACGGGAAATAAGGGAATTGGAGCGAGACCACAGCGACCACCAAGCAGCCAGCACTGGCAGGGGTGAGGCAATCACCCTCTGCCAGGCACGAGCAGGCAGCAGCGCCTCACCCTGTGCCCGAGCCCAAACGCTCTGGCAGCTGGCTAGCAGCTGGAGCGTGCCCAGAGGAGGATGAGGGTGGGAGGAAGCCCCATGTGCCTCGCCCTCCTCGGATGCTCCCGGGGAGCGAGGCAGCCAGGAGTCCCGGGATGCTGCACAGCAGACAGCACAGCCGAACAGTATGGAGTTTTCTGCTAGTTACTCGTTTTATGAAAAGTTGTTGGCAAAAATGTGCATTTTCTTTGGCTGTGTTTTGCATGGATTTGGCAAAAATGTAACGTTAGTGTCTCCCCTTGAGAGAACTTTATTGAGTGGAACAAAGTCGGATATTTTTAGCTACCCATTGTTAGCTGAAGAACAAAGCCATAACTAAGATATTTTGTCTCTTACACTGAAAGGGGACTATCAGACAAATCCATGTACAGTCATATGTGGCTGCCCATTCAGATGGAGCACGAGAGGGAAACTATTTTTAGCCTGAACACTCCACACAACAACCGCATTTCCCTTCCCCTCCAAGCTGGACCACCAGAATGCACAGGCAGCACCAGACAGCAGCGTTGGCCAGGGGGACCTGGGGTCACCGCCTGCTGCTGTCCCCGGGGCCATCTGACAAGTGGCTTTTATAGGAGAGATCGGGTCACGCAATCCTAAACAAGGCACTTTAATTTTTCTGCCTTTTGAGGTGTTTTTTTCCCCACACTCACAGCCGAAACGGTGAGAGGCAACAAGAAACAGCAAAGCGGGATCCAGACGGCTCCGAGCGAAGCGGCGGCTGCAACGCACAGCGCTCAACCCCGAACCCTCCCCGCTTTTCCCAAAACACTTGTGCATGCCCTGAGGGCCGCTCGGATGAGGACAGAGGGTGCCCACAGGGCAGAGGGAGATGGTCCTGCAGCCCGCAGGGAGGAGCGGAGCCGGCACAGCCCTGTCCTGGCAGCGCTGCCGCCCTTCCCGCTCCGCGCTCGAACCATCCGTGCTGGAAATGTCACGGCTGCGGCTGCCAAGGCGGCGCTTTCGAAAGCTTTAACCCTGAGACACCAGAGAGCCCCAGCACGAGGCTGACAAACCTCCCCCGAGCGCTTCAGTGCTCAGCAAATGACATCAGTGGATTCTGACTGGCAGCGTTTTGCAAAGCATTCGTGTAATAGAAACAAAGCGGTCCATAAATGCCCTGGATTTCTGCGTGTGAGAAATGCCGGAGCTTCTTCTAAACAGTTTTTGTGGGTTGCACTGGTGAGTCACGGAGAAGTTGCATTAAACACTGAGCATTTGGTGCAATCAGAACGACCCTCCACAGTTCAGGGAGCCGTGACACGCTCATGGCAAAGCACGAGGAGTAAAAGCAGGGTGCCACCGCACAGCCTGAGCTGCTGGGGGGGTCCCACCGTGCCAGATGGGTTGGTGGCACCAGAGAAACCACCAGAGCAGCCTCCGAATGGCTGCAGCACGGCACGAATCTTTAGGAACCTCAGCGGCCCATCAGCACCATCCTCCCTGAGCACAGCCAGCCGCTGCCTCCGCAGCAGCTCTCCCTGCCAGCCTCCGGCACGGCCAGCTCCTGACTGGCCAAACACACCTTGTGCCCCTTCCTGGAGAAGCGCCACACTCCACAGAGATCTCCATGTAGTCCACGACCTGCCAGGTGCCACTGAGATCCCACAAAAGCCCAGGAGCAGCAGCAGGCAGCGGCGATGTCCGGCTGTGCTCATGTCCCTAAAGCTGCCACCACACACCAGTGCCGTGTGTCACCGTAACCAAACCCGCACGGGAGAAAGCGGCCGGAGGACAGAACAACACGAAGGAGGAAGCATTAATTAATTACCTGTGGGCTTTTCGGCTGAGCTAGAGCGTCCTGGAGGAGATGCTGCTCTGCCACTCCTCGCCTGCTCCGCGGGTTAGGGCTGCTTTGACCAGGGAGCACTGATTGTGTTTTATAAACTTGAAGCACAGTAAGAACTGGTTTAAAATAGAGTGAACGGAGCTGGTGCGGGTGGAATTAGACAAACTCTGCGAGCTGCTTTTCCAAAAATAAATTAACTTCTTGCAGCCCGCGGAGCAGAGGCGGGGGACGGGGCCTCCCGGGAGAGCTGCCCGAGTGCCTCTGCTGCTGCTGTCCCCCTTCTGGCACAGCTCCGGGGCTGGGGCTGCCCCAGCCGGGGCACACTCAGTCCTGGGGCTGCATGGGGAGGGGGCAGCAGCACCCCGTCCCCCCCAGTCTCTCTGCACCCCCATAACGTGTCTGTGCCCTGGCAGAGAGGAGCAGAGGCACCTGAGGGAGCCGTGCCCTGGCAGTGAGGAGTGGGGCAGGATCCCAGCCAGGGCTGGGAGTTATGGGTCAATCCCTGCCAGAGCCGTTGCCTCAGTGTGTGCTGGGCATTTCTTTCCACCCAGGGAGGCCAGTCTGGGTGAGCAGGGAGCAGGTCACCTTGGCACTGCAAAGTGCCCCTGCTTGGGT
The DNA here is from genome assembly GCF_020740725.1 of Corvus hawaiiensis. Lineage (NCBI taxonomy): Eukaryota > Metazoa > Chordata > Aves > Passeriformes > Corvidae > Corvus > Corvus hawaiiensis. The sequence goes on from NC_063231.1 coordinate 11,052,491, forward strand.
GGAACTGGGAGTGCTGGCTATGGTGAGCTGAAGGAGGGGGCACAGAGAATCACAGGAAAGTTTGGAAGTGTTAGAAGGGACCCTAAAGACCATCCCATCCCACCCCTGCCATGGGCAGGGACACCTTCCACTGTCCCAGGCTGCTCCAAGCCCCAATGTCCAGCCTGGCCTTGGGCACTGCCAGGGATCCAGGGGCAGCCCCAGCTGCTCTGGGCACCCTGTGCCAGGGCCTGCCCCACCCTCCCAGGGAGGAATTCCTTCCCAATATCCCATCTAACCCTGCCCTCTCATCAGTGTGAAGCCATTTTTCATGGCTTGGACTACCCTAGGCCATCCTGCTGGGCTGAGCTGGGCTGAGCTGCTCCAGTGCAGGCTGTAGCCCTTTGCTATCCCTTAAATCAACCCTTTCTCTTTTGGATCTCAGCACCTGGCTGAAGCCTGGAGGTTTGCAGGCTCCTGCTGTTGGGAAGGGAACAGCATGGGGAGAGCACCTTCCCAGGTGCCATCCTCACCAGCTGGGCTCACCAGAGTCCCGTGAGCACGGAACAGCTCAGGAGGCAGCAGGAACCTCTGCTCTGCCTGGACCTCCTTCCCCCATTAACGCCAAGCCCCAAAGGCTCCCTGCCTGTGCTCCCCACACCTCCTCTGCCTCTGCCCTGCACGTCCCCAGTGCTTTCTCCTCGCTGATAACAAGCAGAATGATGTTCAGCCACCTGTGGCCCCAGTGCCATTGTGGTGCTGGAGACAGTGCTGGTAGCAGCCCCCTTCTCTCTCCCCAGCTTTCACCCTGGCCCACCTCCCCTAAAAAAAAAAAAAAAAAAAAAAAAAAAGAAATCCTGTAGGTTTTTTGACACCAGCAGGGAGGTCCCTGGAAGCAAATCCCTCTTCCGACCGGCATCCAGGCCAAGGGCAGCCCTCCCCGGGCGGGCAGGACGCCACTCCCCAGGCAGGGAAAGTCCTTTTCCTTCTATTTATTTATATCCATCTCGCTGTAAACTCACCCGCCGGCGAACCTGCTGTTCACACTAACAAACACGTCCCTTTGGTCTGTGCAGCAGTCACTGGCCGGGCAGACACGGAGCGGGGGGATCTCCACCAGCCCTTCTCCAGCCCTTCCATAAATCCCCGGCTCCCACCGGGTTTGTTTACACAGCAGTTTGGAAGTGAAGTCCTTTTGGCAAAGCAGCTCCTGGTCTAGGAGAGACCTGAGCCAGAGCCCCAAAAGGGCCCACACCAATGATGAGACAGGCATGATGGTGCCTGTGTGGGACTTCAGTGTCACATCCAGACATGCCCAGGAGAGGTCTGCTCATGGTGTGCCTGCACAGGGCAGAGCTGCAGTCCATACAAAATGTCCTTGAGAAGCAGGAGGGTTTTAAGACAGGCACAAAAAGGGAAACAGTGACATTTCTGGGGTGGGGAGGTGAGAGTTTCTGTATAACAAGTTTCTATACCAATACAATGCCTGTGTTGTTATTTAGGCTGCCATCCTTAGAGCTCGGAGTCCACACTGGGCAGTGGAACAACTCACACTTCCCTCAGGTTTTCTTCCAAGCCATCTGCTGTCTATCCACTGTCCCAGCCCATGGGGGACATTGGAGTTTTTGCCAGAAGGTCCTTGCAGAGGAAGATCTTCAGGACAGTTTTGCCACAAGAGCTCAGGTGGAGCAGGATCTTCTTGCAGCAGCATCAGAGCCATGGCCCAGTGCTGGCAGCCAGGCCAGGGTGAGGAGGAGAGGGAGCTCTGCAGGGTGGCTTCAGGGGCAGCTTCCAGAGCGAGCCCTGTGTGCTGACAGCAATACAACACCCCAGGCCAGAGGGCTCCTCCCTGCCAGCTCCACACCTGGTGGGTTTATCCCATCAAAACTTGAGCTGAAATTACCCACAGCAGAGGGGCTCAGCTCTGCCCTCCAGGCTGTGCGGCCCAGGACGAGTGTGTTGATAGCTCAGGACTACAAGTGGGTGGCACAGAGGTGGCAGACACAGACTGGGCTGCCCCCCTGGCAATCCCGCTGAGCACCAACAGCGGTGCATGGGGTCTCTTGCTGCCCGTGGGTGCCACGGTGCTCCAGGGGCGGTGGCAGAGTGGCAGTGGCAGTGTGGCAGTGGCTGTGTCACTGTGTGTGCTCGGGATGGGGGCACCGGGGGTGTCCCGGGGTGTTGGCGATGGGAAGCAGGACGCGGGGTTTGCATGTGGCAGCACCCCGGATCCAAGCAGGTGCTGACACGACCTGGGGTTTCTGGCACCGCATGTGCGTGGCTGGATTTCCGTCCCGCCTCAGCCCCGAGCACCGCTGTGCCGGCTGTGCATCAGACAGTTTATTTTAGCCATTGAGGCAGGAGACGGCTGCAGGATCCGGGGCTGAGGCTGTGTGGGCGGCCGGGGGCCGTCAGCCCGTGCCTCCAGCGCGTGTGACACGCGTTTGGTGTCACCCGAGTGGGAGACCTGCTAGCGGGGTGAAATATGAGCTGCGGGTTCCCGGCTGCAGCTGGAGGAGCTCGTCCTGCAGCCTGGCTCCGTTCCCTCTCCGGGGCAGGAGGGGCAGGGCAGCGGGAGCCGCTGCGGAGCCCGGTGGCCGCGGCCACCAACCCCGAGCGGGGCGGGACGGACACCGGGCAGTGGGACGGACACCGGGCAGAGGGACAGACACCGGGCAGCGGGGCGGACACCGGGCAGAGGGACAGACACCGGGCAGCGGGACAGACACTGGGCAGCGGGACGGACACCGGGCAGAGGGACAGACACCGGGCAGAGGGACACACACCGGGCAGCGGGACAGACACTGGGCAGCGGGACGGACACCGGGCAGAGGGACAGACACCGGGCAGAGGGACACACACCGGGCAGAGGGACGGACACCGGGCAGAGGGACAGACACCGGGCAGAGGGACAGACACCGGGCAGCGGGGCAGACACTGGGCAGAGGGACGGACACCGGGCAGAGGGACAGACACCGGGCAGCGGGACAGACACCGGGCAGCGGGACAGACACTGGGCAGCGGGACGGACACCGGGCAGAGGGACAGACACCGGGCAGAGGGACACACACCGGGCAGAGGGACACACACCGGGCAGAGGGACGGACACCGGGCAGAGGGACAGACACCGGGCAGAGGGACAGACACCGGGCAGCGGGGCAGACACTGGGCAGAGGGACGGACACCGAGCAGCGGGACAGACACCGGGCAGAGGGACAGACACCGGGCAGCGGGACAGACACTGGGCAGAGGGACGGACACCGGGCAGAGGGACAGACACCGGGCAGCGGGACAGACACCGGGCAGCGGGACAGACACTGGGCAGCGGGACAGACACCGGGCAGCGGGACAGACACTGGGCAGCGGGACGGACACCGGGCAGAGGGACAGACACCGGGCAGAGGGACACACACCGGGCAGAGGGACACACACCGGGCAGAGGGACGGACACCGGGCAGAGGGACAGACACCGGGCAGAGGGACAGACACCGGGCAGCGGGGCAGACACTGGGCAGAGGGACGGACACCGGGCAGCGGGACAGACACCGGGCAGAGGGACAGACACCGGGCAGCGGGACAGACACTGGGCAGAGGGACAGACACCGGGCAGAGGGACAGACACCGGGCAGCGGGGCAGACACTGGGCAGAGGGACGGACACCGAGCAGCGGGACAGACACCGGGCAGAGGGACAGACACCGGGCAGAGGGACGGACACCGAGCAGCGGGACAGACACTGGGCAGAGGGACAGACACCGGGCAGCGGGGCAGCCCCGGGGCCGTGGGGCTCAGCCCTGGCTGCCCTCAGCGCCAGCGCAGCTCTGGGGGACCACCACCCTCAGGAGCTCCTGCCAGGCTCAGGGATGTGGTCAGCAGCCGTGCAGGGTGATTTTTCCTCACGGCCTTTATATCTCAGCTGCTTCTAAGGTGCTGGAAGAGCCATGTGTTCTCTGCCCAGCACCCGGCCAGATTCTGTGCCCTGAGCCTAGATGCTCCCTGCAGGAGCTGGTTTATTGATCATCTCGGCACATCCTCATTGACCCCCTTAGCCCAGCCCAGCAGCCAGGATGTCTCCAGGGTCAGGATCCCACAAAGGGCTCGGGAGCCATGGTGTGACCCCACTGACAAAGCACAAGGCCTGCCGGAGCCGTGGCACCACCCAAACCCACCAGGACACCAGGGTGAGCTGTGTGAGTGGCGTGGTCAGGAAAGCGCCGAGCTGGCAGCGCTGGGGTTCCACACGGGTATTGCAGCCCTTCCTGTGTGCAAGGAGGGAGCTCTCAGGAAGGGCTCAGGATGACACTGAATATGCAACAGCACACAAGGTGGTGGATCGATCTGCATGGAGTGCCGGGGTGCGGGGTGGGGTGTGCAGGCACTCATACTGCAAGGGCAGTGAGCTCTGCAGCAGGGTGCCCTGAGAGCAGCACGCCAGGGCACACAGCACCCAAGGACCCCTGCTTCAGCCTATCCGTCCTCTGAACATCACCTGGCACAGGGGGCAGAATGACCTGCCAGCCTAAACTCTGTGTTGGGGCTGCTCTTCTGGCAATGTCAAGCCCCAGTCCTCCAGGAAAGCTCCTTCCCTGCCTGTGATCTGAAGCTTTTCCCTGGAAATACTCTAAACAGAAACAAAAAACACATCAAGGAATGAAAATGCCTTTTCAGAGTCTGTGAAGCCTCAAGTTGCCATCCGAGGGAAGACACAGAAACCTCATGTCCCTGCTGTGGGCAGCCTGAGCTCCACCACAGTGCAGAATCCCAGGGCTCTGGGGTGTGTACGAAGCAAAGGCAGGAGCCCCGTCCCGCCGGGGCAGTGACAGGGGTGGATGCAGCAGCCATGCCCTAAAACATGAAATAACTTCTTCACCCCACACACTGCATGGCTGAGGTACAAATACTTTGCTTAGGCACCCAGCCAGCCCTAGGGACCCAGGGATGCTCTCCAGCACCAGGATGCTCTGCCCCAGGGATAACTCTCACTCGGCAAAGGGAATTGGGCACCTCCCTTGGTGGTGGCACCTGCCTGTGTAGGGATAACAGGGCTGGGACAGCACTTGTTGAGGGACACCCTGGAACCGGTGCAGCTGCTCCTCTGCTGCAGGACGGGGCTGTCAGCAGCCCGAGGGACCCCAATCCCTCCTGGCCCCACTGCTGCCCACACCGAGCTGGGGATGGGGGCACGGGCACCGTGTATGGGGCCGGCAATGCTCTCCCCACGCTATTCTTAGGAAGGGTAAAGTTTATACAAGAAATTTAAGCTTTAAGCCCAGGCACCATAAATAGTCTATTTTTCAAGGGCTCCAAGTCAGTTGTAGGCTCAAAGCCAGAGCCGAAATTTGGCAGCTGTCTTTGTTTAGTGATTAATTAAAATGAGGTAACAAAACGAGACATATCTATTAACGAGGGTATTTGCAGCGTCAGTAGAGGATTCCAAATGGCTGATTTTTTCCCCTTTTAATCTTCAAACTTCTTGTTAGGAAAACAAGCTCTTCCTCTGGCCGCAGCCGGGTTGGGAGGGAAGGGCTGAGCCGCGGCCCCTCGCCCGGGCAGCGGGAGGGGAGCGGCGGGCAGGCAAGGCTTTATCTTTATGGTCCTCTTCCTTTAAACAAAGCAAACCTCTGCATAAAGATTTTTCCAGTTTGGAAATTTTATTAGACCTTAAAGTAAACTTCAATGGAGAGACCCTTGGCTGTGACAGAGGCAGGAGGGGGGAAGCTTTGCACATTGCCGGCCTCTCCCCAGTGGGTGCCATGCAATGGGACTAAAATGGGAGCGATGGAGGCAAAGGGGCATTTTTCAGGCTCTTTTCCACATTTGCCAGGCAAACAGGGCCAAACCCATGTCCCTGCCTCCTCTTGGGGCAGCAGCACGCAGCATTCTGGGCACCCTGAGGAGGTGTGACCAGACAAGGTGACAGCAGGAGGGTGAGGATGGAGCCTGGGAGGCTCGTTCCCATCCGCTGTGCTCTCAGCTCATCCCTGATGCCGGACGCATTTCCTAGCTCGGAAAACCAAGTGGAGCATGAAGCTGCCTTGTGTGGGAGGTGCCTGTGGTCAGAGGAGGGGGTTAAAGTGTGTGCAGGGGTCAGAGGCAGCTCTCAGGGGTGTGTGAAACAGGTTCACCCTCCCCAAGGCTCCAAAGGCTTAGCCACATGGGAAAGCACCCAAGTATGAGGAAAAGGGAAAAACATCCCAAAATAGTTTAGTCTTGTTTTCTGCACTGAGACGCCCAGACAGGGTGGGAGTTCTGGTTGTGTCTGAGCTAAAAATTACAGTAAATAGAGAAGTGGCTGCAAAGCCCCATGTTCTGGGTAACAGGAACATGTGCAAACACCGTCCATCAGGGCAAAGCCACACTGCGATGAAGGACCATAAATAAATAAATGAGGAGGGGGATGGAGTGAAACGAGCTCCGTGTCAAGGGGTGAACTGTCAGCCACCCACTGAACTGCGCCCTCTCCAGTTTGTTTCATGGGATGACTGGGAGGGAGGGGAAGCAGCTTTGTACCTGGGGACCACTCTGAGCAGAGGTGGGATGCTGGCATCCATCTCTGCGCTGGGGTCTGGCACCACTGAACCTACCTGGGACCACGTGGGGCTGGTTGTGCCAGGACAGACCAGCTCTGGACTGTCCTGCTCTCCCTGCACCGCTCTCCAGGCCCATCTCAGCTGCTGGGAAAACCCCAGCAGAAATCCTGAACTCTGGTTTCTGGAGGAGGCGATGGAGTGGGTCATTGGGTCCTGAAGGGATCTGCTCTTGTGGCACACAAGCCGTGCGAGGAGCGGGATGGGGAGAGGGCAGATTCAGAGTGGAGGAAAGCCCACTGCTCCTCCTTGGGAGATCACTGCTCCTCTCCCGGGGAGGAAAAGGGGGATACATTCCATGAATGCTCCACGGCCCACTTTAATTGTCAGGAGTTGCCCACATCAAGCACCAGCTTCAAGGCCCTGTGATGCAAGTCCTGGGATGGGTGAGCTGGCAAAAACCCAGCAGCAGCTTGGGGTCCTGGGCTGTCCAACCTCTGTCTGGAGCTGGCCCACGGGCAAGGTGCTATCCTCAGTGGGGCAGGGTCCCATGTCCCAGGCTGCTGCACTGCAGAGTTACGGCTGCGCTGGAGGGGGACAGCGCACTCCACGGGGCAGAGGCCCTGCCTGTGCAGCTGCAGGAGCTGGCTCTGCTCTCCGGGCAGGATTTGCGCTGGGGATGCTAAAGGTGGCACCGAGGGCAGGTGACAGGCAGTCAGGGGGTGGGAGCTCTGTGCTGCGGGATGGAGGGAGCATCCAGGTTCTCCGGACAGGCCTGAGACCCAAGCAGCAGCAAGGGCTGGACAGGGAGGTGGAGCAGCCCAGGGGCAGCACGGAGGGGATGGGACAGCGCAGGGGGCACAGAGCAGCACGAGGGACAGCGGGACGGCTTGGGAGGTGGCGGCGGGGCAGCCTGGGGGCAGCCCGGGGGGAGCGGGGCATCAGGGGATGGCTGGAGGGAGGCGGAGGGGCTCGGGCGGCTGCGGGGGCTCGCCGGGGCTGCCCCGTCCTCACCCCCCCGCCCGGGCCCGGCGGGACGCGGCGGCGGAGTCGCGGTGCCATCTAGGGCCGGCTCGGGCCGCTGCAGGGACGGGCTGCGGGACGGGGAGAGGGGCTGCGGGACGGGGAACGGGGCTGCGGGACGGGGAGCGGAGCTGCGGGACGGGGAACGGGGCTGCGGGACGGGGAACGGGGCTGCGGGACGGGGAACGGGGCTGCGGGATGGGGAGCGGGGCCGCGGGACGGGGAGAGGGGCTGAGGCATGGGGAACGGGGCTGCGGGATGGGGAGAGGGGCTGTGGAGCAGGGAACGGGGCTGCGGGTGGGGAACGGGGCTGTGGAGCGGGGAACGGGGCTGCGGGTGGGGAACGGGGCTGAGGGAAGGGGAACGGGGCTGTGGAGCGGGGAACGGGGCTGCGGGACGGGGAACGGGGCTGCGGGATGTGGATCGGGGCTGCGGGACGGGGAACGGGGCTGCGGGACGGGGAACGGGGCTGTGGAGCGGGGAGCGGAGCTGCGGGTTGGGGAACGGGGCTGTGGAGCGGGGAACGGGGCTGCGGGATGTGGATCGGGGCTGCGGGAAGGGGAACGGGGCTGCGGGACGGGGAACGGGGATGCGGGAAGGGGCTGTGGGACGGGGAACGAGGCTGTGGATCGGGGCTGCGGGAAGGGGCTGCGGGACGGGGCGGAACAGTGCCCGGACACCGCATCCCCGCATCCACCCGGTCCCTCCAGAGCCCAGCCCGGACCGGGCCCGGCGCTGCCGGGGGGAGCAGCCCGCGGTGCCCCGGGGACCCCGCCCGGCCGGAGTCGCTGCAGGAGCTGAGGTGACGGTGGTTTGCCGCAGCCTGCAGCTGGCCAGCGAAAAGCTATTGGAGGGCTGGACCGAGGTGCACGGAGCCCAAGGGCAGCCTGATGGTGATGGACTGGACAGCAAGGGCCTGGAGGAGGAGGGTCTGGTGAGGCCAGAGCTGAGGCTGGCTGCATGTCCTGCCCAGGCGTTGCGCTTCCAAGTGTTTGCATTTCCTTACCATTGATTACACAGCAAACCTCCTGATCTCTCCCCAGTTTCTACCATCGGCCCCTCTAAGACTTTCCCTCTGTCCTGCAGCCTGTGCTGTTCACTGCAGTCCCATTTAATGAAGATTTGACCTGGACAAGGGGAGAGCACGAGGTGCTTCCCAGTGTGCATCCCAGACATGACTGTGACTGGGTTTTTGTGAGCCAAGGACAGGGGACAAAGAGCAAATTACAGGGAGAAGGATTCTGCTCCTCCTCGAACTAAAAGGAATTGATTTAATTTATATTTTGACAGGCAATATTGAATTTTTTTTTTTACAAGCCTCTGCAGCTGGATGTGAGATGTTTACTTTCCTTTCATTGAAAGAGAAGAAAGCAATATCCCTGGACTGGGAGGACTGGGAGAGGGAGATTGGGCTCTGCAGGGGCCAGGCTTATCCCTACATCTGCTCCTCTGGCAGACACAGGACCAGGGGGCTGGGGGAGATTGCAGATAAGAAAAGTAAACTCTTCTTTAACAAAGCTCCCTGGGTTACACCTTGTTGTTGGCTCCCTGAAAAAATTCTAAATTCAGGTGTTTCTGAGGCCTAATGAATTTTTCTCTTTCCCATTTAGTTGCCTGTATCTTTGCACATTTATTTTTGGGGTTTTTTTAAGGTTTTTTCTGGCTAAGACAGTGCCTGTCATGCCCTGTGCCAAGTACTGTCATTATTTGTTGCTGAGAAACAAGACTTTTTCAGCAAAATGCCACTAATCCAAGGGCTGAACCACCTGAAAGCTCACATCTTAAGGTAATCCTATCCACAATCTCCATTCTAATCTTTTATGGCAAAAGAAGCACTGTCAAACTGATTTCTCCTCCTGGATTCCCTGTCTGTTCCCCATCGCTTGATGTCACTGGGAACTGCACTGTATCCCACAGGGGTTTGCAGGGTAAATCCACGCCTGAGGCTTTGCAGAGCCAAACCCAGCAGGGTTTAAGGTAAATCCTTGGAGCTTTTGGAGCTGCAAGCTGCAATGCTGAGAAAGGGGGGACCCTCTGTGAGCCCCTCCTGCTGTCCCTTTTTGCAGGCTCACCATAACCCACCTGGGGACTGGGGGATTTTGACACTGGTTGCTCAAAGGGAATCTGGGAATTCTCACGGGAAGCAAGGTTCACCCAGGAACCTGTGCTCACATGGAATTCCATGTCAAGGGATGTTAGAGGAGAAGCTTTAGGGATAATTGACTAATCTCATGCCCTGCTGGGGGCTATATAAAATTGTGTGCACGGACAGCTCACTCCAAGGAAAGGCTTAGGGATACTCACACAAGTTCCCAGATTGCCCCTGCACGCCTTTGTCTTGGGCATGATGTCCCAGCCACTGGTCCATTTGGGATTCAATTTTGTGCAGTTTCCATAAGCTGGACTTGCCTCTGAGGGGCTGGCAAGGTGGCCAGGAGCATGTCTGGCCCCTAGGGCAGTGGAAGAGGGGGTCTGGGACAGCCTCCTGGAGTACCCCTGCCTCAAGGTCGTGCTGCGCCTGCAGGGAAGTCCTTGTTGCCGTGTTCAGGTGATGCTGCTGAGCATCGCTTTCACTGCCGGGTGAAGGGAGGTCAGCGTCCTGTCCAGTGGTGGGCCAGGCCTTGGGGCACCTTCAGGGAGAGGCTGTGAGCTGCCCACGCTCTGCAGCCGTTCCAGGTCTGTATGGAGGCAGCGTGCACTGAGCCCCAGCTCCAGCCGCACGCCCGCCTGGCTCTGGGTGATGTCCTCATCTCTGGGAAGCCACGAGCAGCCTCTGGCAGGCTCCCAGATGTGTCCCTCAGAGAGTCCTCTCTGGATCCCTGCTGTCTTTGAGGGATTCTCTACGCCTGGGACCAGCATCTTGTGGTTATTGCTTTGCCCTCAAGAGTTACTTTCCACTAATTTTGCTTCTTATCTTGACGAGACTGGTTATCTTTATGAGCCACTGACACACCAAACTCTTCATATTGTCCTGTGCTGTCTTTAATCTATGTGTAAACCTGCTCTTCTAATAAACCCCAGACTCCAGGGGATGATGATAATCAGTGGAATACACAGCAAACAAAGGGAAGCATCGTTATCACCTTGGGAAAATCCCGAAGATAAGGATCCTCCCTTGTCAGTTCTCGGGGCCTGTCGGGATATTACTTTTAAATCTCTCTTGTGTCATGGCTGATGCTATCGCTGCAGCTGAGTTAGCTACCCAAACTCGGCGTTACTGTGTGTTATTGGAGCATTACTGGGCCAGATGGGGAGCGTTTCCCCGCAGCCCCGAGGCAGAGCTGGGTTTATGATGACTCTCCAGGTTAGGGGTGGTTATTTCGTGTGATCTCTGCACACTGCAATGGGGAGTGAGGCTTTTGGGGGAAATCAGACTGTAATTTAGCATTTAATATTAAAGGGTCAGGAGAGCTGCTCCAGGAGATGTGTGTGCTCCTGGAGCAGTGTCATAGAATCCCAGAATGGTTGGGGTGGAAGGGACCTTAAAGATCATCCCATTCCACTCCCTGCCATGGGCAGGGACACCTCCCACTATCCCAGGTTGCTCCAAGCCCTGTCCAACCTTGCCTTGGACACTGCCAGGGATCCAGGGGCAGCCACAGCTTCTCTGGGCACCCTGTGCCAGGGCCTCCCCGCCCTTACAGGGAAGAATTTCTTCCTAATATCCAATCTAAACCTACTGTCTTTTATGTTTGAAGTCATTTTTCCTTGTCCTGTCACTCACCGTCAATAGTCTCTCTCCATCTCTCTTGTAGGGTCCCTCCAGGTACTGAAAGGCAGCAGTCAGATCACCCCAAAGCTTCTCTCCTCAGGCTGAACAATCCCAATTCTCTCAGCCTTTTGTCACACCAGAGGTTCTCCGTCCCTTTGATCATCTTGGTGGCCTCCTCTGGACTGGCTCCAGCAGCTCCATGTCCTCCCTGTGCTGGAGGGCCCCTCAGGGCCCAGCTCATGGCACCATCACAGCAGCTGCACAACGGGAGCAGCCGCCTGCACGGGGCACGAGCCACCCTCAGTCATTACTCTACAGGAACTACAGGGACTGAGCTTTGGGGTGTCCCTGCTTACCCACAGACCCCTCTGTTAGGATGGGAGACCTCTCATCCAAAACAAGGACCAGAACTGTGAAACAAAAGACATTTCCTCCTGAACCATGACCCAGTCTTGGAAATTCCTGCCCCTTTGTGAGATGCCAGAGCAGCCTGCAGCCCAAACAGTAAAGGGCACTTGTGAGCCTCCGATCAGCTGCAGGGGTTTTATGCACTTGCAGTGAAATATCAACAGGACTGATGAGGTATTGCAGGCAGTTCTGCCACTCTGCAGAGGTGGAGTCACAGCTCTCCATCCTCGCCTGTGCACACACCCTCAAGCCAGCGAGGCTGGACAGAATTGCCAAGGGTTCATTCGATGAAAAATACCACACACCTTCTCCATCACTTCACCCACTAAAGAAACATTGGCTGCAACCCCCATGCCAGCTGGTCAGGGCCCTAAGAAAACTCTTGTGCTACCAAAGGTATTTAAAAAAATGCATTAAGCAAAAAAAGAGGTATTTTCATGCTTCCTCATTCACCTGGCCAGAAAAGCATTGCCAGGGGGAGGGATCAATGCAGCAGTGGGGCAGGAATGAGCAGAGAGCACTTGCCTTTGGAAACTCCAGCTTTTATTTGGGAGCAATTTAAAAATCACAAAATCACAGTCTCTTGAGTGGGAAAGAACCCCCAGGATCACCCAGTGCATCCCCTGGCCCTGCACAGACACCCCAACACTCCCACCCTGGGCATCCCTGGCAGCGCTGTCCCAATGTTCCTGGAGCTCTGGCAGCCTCGGGGCCGTGCCCATTCCCTGGGGAGCCTGGACTTTCCTCCTTTGGCCCCTCATGGCCTTTCACCAGCTTTGTGTCCTTCTTCCTGCCACTCCCTAAGAGCTTTAGATCTTTCTTATGATGTGGTGCCCAAAACTGCCCCCAGGACTCGAGGTGAGGCCTCACCAGTGTGGAGTTTAAGATCTAAACCAGTGTTCCCCTTCTCACACGGGGTGCAGAGCCAAGGGCCATGAGTGAGCTCCAGGCTGCAGCACTGTCACGAGTGAAATGTGTGTGAACAAAGAGTTTGCCACTCAGAGGAACAAACCTTTTACTTCATACAGAAGTGAGGAAAACCAGGGAAAGCTGCGATGCTAGTTTGGGCTGTCGTGAAGAGATGGGAGTCGGGAGAGTGGTAAGTGAATTATAGGTCTGAGGAAAGACTGCAGAACAGCTGTAAACAGCATGGCAAGGTGTGGGGGTTTGGATCCTGACTGAAAGGATCACTGGAAGAGAAAGGGAAGAACATTGGCACTAAGAACAAAGGGAGACAGTGTTTGGAAAACAAAGCACTGGGAAAGATAAGGTTTTCCTTTGGAACTCGGGAAGACAAGGAATATTGATGGCCAGGGTTGTTTACGTTGGGGTACTCTGGTTACAGTAACACCAAGTGGCTCTTTTTGAAGCAAACAAAAAGCCCCAGAGAGCTCACACGGGGTTTGGAGAGCTCGAAAATAAACAGAGCTGCAGCCTGGTGTTTGTACCCAGGCCCTGAACAGGCTCCTGTGGGAGAGGAGCAGCAGGGAATGGGGGAGCCTGGGGAATCACAGGGTGGTTGGGGGTCCGAGGGGCCTTGGGAGGCCCAGATGCCTGGTCGAGGTCAGGCCAGGGCCCCCAGGACTGTGTCCAGCCTGGTCCAGCAGCCAAGGAGAGGGCACTGCACAGCTGAATGGGTGCCTGCCCCAGCTTGGCTCTGCCGGGCTTTGAGAGCTGTAATTATGGGAAGGATGGCTGGAGTTCCCCTGAAAACAAGGCCACACAAATATTTAGCTTGCCAACAGCCAGGTGCCTGCTGCTGCCCCGTGCCCCACGCTGGGCTCTCATACTCACACTGGCAGGCCCATCTCCTGCGCTTTAGCTGCTAGGAACTTCCCCTTCCTTGGGTGAATCTGCAAAGAGTTAAACACAATCATCACCCAAATCAACACGGACAGGAAACAAGATCCATGTACCGCCACGTTAAGACTTCCTCCACAAATCAAGGGAATGGTTTTTTCCCTCTTCAGTTCCACAGCCACTGCTCCAATTTACCCCAAATAGGTTTTTCTAGACTGCCTGCTTTCCAGGATCCTGCTGCTGCTTCTTGCTCCCCTCTTTAGCCAAGCAAGCACAACAGCCTGCCCTGCCCTGAGGGTTAAGCAAGAATGGAACCTGTACACTCATAACCACTGCTGGATTCTAAAAAACGCCTCCAGTTTTACTCATTCCTACTCATGCTGCTGCAACTCTGACACTTGAAAAGCAGAAGCACATTAGAGCTTCAAAGCCCTACTTGAAAATGCTGTCTCCAGTTAAATCTCTCTTGTGAGTTGAAACGTCCTACTGACATTAGGAAGCATTTTCTTACAGAGAGGGAGTTCAAACACTGGGACAGGCTTCCTCAAGACGTGGTTGGGAGGAAGAGCCAGAGTTGTGAGCGAGGAGACTGTGAGGAGATAAAACCCCGGGGGTTCCCCGTTTGGGGTCCTTTCTCAGAGGCACCAGCTCGGGCTGTGTCGGGAATAAATGGCTTTATGGGACAAGACATCCAAAACTCTGCCGTGAGAAACCTGCCCTGGAGCCGCTGAGGAAAACGGGTCTGACGGTGGGAATGGGGCTGCGGGGAACCCAGCGGGGCCGTCGGGTCAGTGGAGCCGGGGCTCCGGTTCCAGCAGCACCAGTGTCCGGTGCCGGGATGGACAGGGGGAGAACCCCGGGAGTGGCCGGGCCAGGAACCCCGGGAGCGGATGACCAGCCGGCAGAGCCCCGGCAGTGGCCGGGCCGGGATCCCCGGGAGCGGATGACCAGCGGGCAGAGCCCGGCAGTGGCCGGCAGAGCCCGGGAGCGGATGACCAGCGGGCAGGGCCCGGCAGTGGCCGGCAGAGCCCGGGAGCGGATGACCAGCCGGCAGAGCCCCGGCAGTGGCCGGGCCGGGATCCCCGGGAGCGGATGACCAGCGGGCAGGGCCCGGCAGTGGCCGGCAGAGCCCGGGAGCGGATGACCAGCGGGCAGAGCCCGGTCACGTGACAGCGGCCGGCCAGGACGGCAGCGATTCAGGGGCGGAGCTGCTGCTGCCGTTTCTCGCTTTCCATTGGTCCGCTCGCATCACGTGGCAAAGGGGGCGGGCCGACCGTGGCATTTCTCGCCTCCCATTGGCTGCGCCGCGTCAGGCGGGGCAGGGGCGCTGGCGCTGATTGGCGGCGGGGCGGGTGCGCGCGGATGTGGGCGCTGGTGCGGGCGCTGCCGCCGGGCCGCGGGCTCGTGTGGCGGCGGGCGGGGAGCGGCGCCGGGCTCGGCATCGCGCTCAGGGCCGGCTCCCGCGGCTGGGCCATGTCCGAGGGGCCCTCGGCGGCGCGGCCGGCGCGGCGGCCCAAGGACGTGCCCCGGCACGTGTGGGCCCGCGAGCGGCGGCGGAACGCGGGCACGGGCCTGGCGGGGCCCAACACGGTGTACGTGCAGGTGGTGGCGGCCGGGAGCCGCGACGCGGGGGCCGCCGTGTATGTGTTCTCCGAGTTCAACCGGTGAGTGCGGCGCTGGGGTCGGCACCGGCAGCGGAGCTCCCCGTTGGGCCTGCCCTGACGCCCCTTTCCCCCCAGGTATCTGTTCAACTGCGGCGAGGGCACGCAGCGCGCCATGCAGGAGCACAAGTAAGTGGGACAGCGAAGGGGGGACACCCCGGGGCGGGACCGGCCCCTGCTCACCCCCGTCTGCCCCGCAGGCTGAAGATCTCCCACCTGGACAGCATCTTCCTCAGCCGCGTGTCCTGGGCCAACGTCGGGGGGCTGCCAGGTGAGTGCGGGGAGCCCGCAGCGGCTCTCGGGCCGGGCGCGGTCACTCTGCGAGGTGCCCGGTGCGGCGTGCGGGGGTGTTTTAGACAGCGGTGGGCACGGCGGCATCGCTCTCCCAGGGCTGGGCTGCGCGTGGGGCTCTGCGGTGCTTTCCGCTGCTCTGTGGGCTCTGCGACAGTGCAGACACGTGGTGGGACAGGCTCTGCCTGTCCAGCGTGCCTGGCTTCAGCTTCCCAAAATCTCCTGCAGCAGAAGGTGTTGCCAGCAGGGAGCTGTTTGTGAGTTAGGCTGGTTTGAGTCCAAAGGAACATGCAAAAGTTTGTGGCCACCACTGTCCTCAGTGCAGGATGAGGTTAGAACAGGTGGCTATGGATCTTGTCCATTAAAATTCTGGAAATCTCCAAGAAAAGGAGGAGGTCAACGATCTGTTCAGGATGAAGTTAGAACAGGTGGCTATGGATCTTGTCCATTAAAATTCTGGAAATCTCCAAGAAAAGGAGAAGGTTAACAATCTGTTCAGGTGTATGAAGATGTGTAGATATTTTCTTTATCTGCAGAGGTGAGTGACTTGTTGAAACTGCCACAAAGCTGAGGCAAAACTGAATTTAGGTCTGAGTTCAGTTCTGGCCTTTGTGGAGCGGCCAAGCACTCCTGAACAGAGAGGGATCTTTCTTTTGGGATCTACCAGTGGTTGCTAGGGCTGTGAAAAGCTGTTTCTCTGCTTGCTTTTAGGTATGATTCTCACACTGAAGGCTATAGGGCTTCAGAGGTGCGTGTTCCTGGGGCCACCAAAGCTGGTAAGTATGGCAAGATGCAGAAGGGAGAGCAAAGCCTGAAAATGCTAAAGCTCAGCCTGGAACTGGGAGAGCTGGTGGCAAAGGGAATCTTTGTGCAGGTGTGAAATGCTGGTCTGAGTCAGTGTCAGCCCAAAGGGCTGGCTTCAAAATCCAAATCTCTTCAGTTACAGGACAGCAGAAGTCTTCTGCTCCTGTCCTGTAGTCCTGTATCCTGATAAATCAGCTTTTGGGAGAAGGGAGGATCTTTGTTCCCTTGTCTGCTCCCTCTCCATTTTGTATTAATAGAAGCTCAGTCTCTGACCTCCTGTTCAATGTGGTCCTTGCCAGCCTAATGCCGCCGGAAATTTGCAATCCTCAGCATTGTTTTATTTCCTTGCAGTTTCTGCTGACTAATTACATGGATGGAAGGGGTGGGGACAGTGGTTCTTTCTCTTTCTAAGGGCTCAGTGACTGGCAGAGCTGCCCAGATTTGTCTGCCTGGGTGTTGAACCTTTGCCTTCCCTGAGAAGTGTCTGTAGCTGCTGGAAGTGGTGCCTGTCATGGTGCACTGCTTGTGCCACCTCCTGAGACGCTGTCTCTTTTCCAGCAAAACTACTTGAAAGCCATTCGCCTCTTTCCCGGGCCCCTCAAGAGGATGGATTTAGGTACGTGGGGCAGGGATGTGTAGCAAAGGAACTTGTAACTTTTTGTTTCATCTGTCGCCAGGCTTGCATTGATCTGTAACAGCTTCCGCCTCTGCTTTGGGTCCGCTCTGAGGATGTTTTAAACGTGTTTTGTTCTGATACACTGTTCAAACCCCTCACAACAGTGTTTCCAGCTCTGTTTCTGCTCAGGGGCTGCAGGGCTGGCTGATACAGACAGCATTTGGTTTTAAAACGCTGTGAAGGCACTTTGCTTCCAGAGTCGGCCAGTGAATTTGCTCGCTGTCGTATCACGGACTGCTCCCTGCGGATGATGAGCTTTTAAAATTTGAATTATTCATTGGGGTTTGCAGTTGGGCGGAGAAAGGGAAGGGGAACATTCAGCAGGTTGTGTTTAAGAAAGGAAAAGACACTTTTCTGATTTATATTCTTGAAGAGTGTGACTCTCTGCTTAGGCACTTGTTAATGGTGGTTTTTGATCTCTTCCCAGCTGTGCAGTTGCACACAGAGCCTGAGTACAAGGATGAGACCATGACTGTCTGCCAAATACCTCTGACAGGTGAGCTCGTGGTGCTGCAGAGAGGCAGGGGAAGCACGTGCTCAGTAAGCACAGTGAAGGTTCAAGGAGCAGCTTCTGTTTGCCAGCCTGAGTAAGCAGAGGTTCAGGAGAAGGATCTCATTTAAATAACAAGACCTGCTGAGTCAGGGCCTTGGCTTGTTCCTTTAGGTGTGGGTGGATGGAATGACTTGTGAAACATCCCTGGATTTGGCTTTCTCAGCCAGCTGAGTTCTTCCTGCTGGAAACTGTGATACTGAGGGTGCAGCACAGAGTTTAACAGTTTGGGGAGAAGGACTTGGATGAGGGATGGCTCCTGAAATAAATAATTGGAGTATGCAAGTGCAAGCTACACTGGGGGGAGCAGCTCTGTATTCTGCTGCAATTCAGACCTGACTGTCATGGAAGGGGGAATGCTGCTCCTGCTTTTCTTATCTGTTGCTTCTGATTGAGTGATCTTTGTCTGCTTTTATTGGATTTGGGACAGGAAAATCACTGGCTGCTGAAAGTACATTCTCCCAGAGTCCTGGAGCATCTCCCCAAGGTGGAAATAGCCCCAAAGGGGACACAGGGCCTGGATCCCCGAGAGCTGCACAGCAAAGCTTGGAGGAAGGAAAGGGAAAAGAAAGCCCAAAGAAGACAGGTGAAACACATGGAATGGCCTTCTCAACTTTAATGAGATGAAGCCAAATTAAGGATAGGAGTTTGTCCTCTGAGCCATTTGCTCTCTGAAAGTGAGGTCTGTGGAGAAGCTCAGCTGGAAGATTCCATGGAGCACAAAGTGTTCTGGTACTTTGGAAGTTGATGGAGAACTTAAAAGGCCTAGAAATTGGACATGATTGGTGCTTGGGTGTGATTAGTCCCTGTAGTAGTTTGCTTCTGGCTGGGGTGGGTGCTCCAACCTTTGTAATTTAATTACAGGTGGATGCTGGGCTGATTATTTTTCAGTCTTGGGCCTTAGTTTGGCTTCTTGTATCTAAAGCCATGGGCTCTCTGGCCTTGGGTGTTCATAACATTTTGCTGCTTGGGCTCCAAGTTAACTGGATAATGTTCCTGTTAATGCTTTAGCAAATTTTGGCACATACTGGTTTTAAGAAAAGTGATAGTGAGTGATGATTTTTAGTAGTTTTGTTTTCTTTTACAGGTGACGAGCAGAAGTGTGCTAGGAGGCATCCTGATCTGGTGACGGCTTTTCTGTGTAAAGTAAGCTTGGGCAGAGTCTCTAAACCAACACAGAACAGATTAGAGAACAGAACAGAGTATTTCAGTGGGAAGGGACATGCAGTGATCATCTATGCCCACAGGATGGGTTGGGTTGGAAGAGACCTTAGGGATAATCTCATTCCATGCCCCCATGGGCAGGGACACCTTCTACAAGACCAGGTTGCTCCAAGCCCTATCCAACCGGGCCTTGGACACTTCCCCACCCAGTCCAACTGCCTGGCCACTTTAGGCTGGCCAAAATTTAAAACATATTAATAAGGGCATTGTCCAAACATCTCTTAAACATGGGCAGGCTTGGGGCATTGGCCACCCTCTGTAGGGAAATACTTCCTAACATCACTCGCTGCAGGGATTTAACTGGAGACAACGTTTTCAAGTAGGGCTTTGAAGCTCTAATGTGCTTCTGCTTTTCAAGTGTCAGAGTTGCAGCAGCATGAGTAGGAATGAGTAAAACTGGAGGCGTTTTTTAGAATCCAGCAGTGGTTATGAGTGTACAGGTTCCATTCTTGCTTAACCCTCAGGGCAGGGCAGGCTGTTGTGCTTGCTTGGCTAAAGAGGGGAGCAAGAAGCAGCAGCAG
The DNA here is from genome assembly GCF_020740725.1 of Corvus hawaiiensis. NCBI lineage: Eukaryota > Metazoa > Chordata > Aves > Passeriformes > Corvidae > Corvus > Corvus hawaiiensis. The sequence continues at coordinate 11,071,666 of NC_063231.1, forward strand.
GATCCTGGAAAGCAGGCAGTCTAGAAAAACCTATTTGGGGTAAATTGGAGCAGTGGCTGTGGAACTGAAGAGGGAAAAAACCATTCCCTTGATTTGTGGAGAAAGTCTTAACGTGGCGGTACATGGATCTTGTTTCCTGTCCGTGTTGATTTGGGTGATGATTGTGTTTAACTCTTTGCAGATTCACCCAAGGAAGGGGAAGTTCCTAGCAGCTAAAGCGCAGGAGATGGGCCTGCCAGTGTGAGTATGAGAGCCCAGCGTGGGGCACGGGGCAGCAGCAGGCACCTGGCTGTTGGCAAGCTAAATATTTGTGTGGCCTTGTTTTCAGGGGAACTCCAGCCATCCTTCCCATAATTACAGCTCTCAAAAATGGGGAGAGCATCACTTTTGAAGGCAGAGAGGTAAGATGTGTTTGTGCTTCTGTGTGGCTTTGCCACTCTCCCTCCTTCACTGGGCTCCCAGGGTGACAGGCTTTTGTGCAGAATGCTTTGCCTACCAGTACGTCCTGGGACTGTCCCAGCTCCAGGTTGTTGCTGAGTGTGGCATGTCTGGGGCTGTTGGGGTGGTGATCATGGGAATGAACTCCTGTGTGGGTATGGCTGGGTGTTTGCTGTTTGGCAGAGCTGCTTCATCTTCCCTTCCCAAAACTGATACAGGTCTAGGAGTGAGTTAGTGGAGTTAATACCTGAATTTTTTAAGTCTGGGTGTTGAATGCCTGTGTAGCCATCACTCCCTCCTTACCTTGTGTGCACCTCTGACACCAAAAGAAACTCAACAGTTCTGGGGAACAGGGTCTGACTCTCTCAAACACTGGAGTGAGAGGCAGAGCCAGCTCTGGCCGTGGCCCAGGGGATCTGCAAGTGAAGATCCTGACCTGGGAGACAGGATCAGCACATCTTTGTATCACAAGAATTTCATAGAGCCTTTTTTTTTTTCCGTAAACATGCTTTTGTTACCATCTGAATTCTGTCATGGGAACTTAGAAACTGCTAAAATTCCCCTCCTCAGGTTAGGTTGTGGTTTCTCCGAGGCCAGGGTTGGGATTTGCTGTTACACAGCAAAATGCAAATGTGTGTAATGAGAGCAGAAAGGGCCCAAGAGCTGCCCTGGCTGGGTGTACTGAGCATTGAGAGGGGCTGCTGGGTCTGTCGAGCTGAAGGAGTCTGACACAGAGGTGCAGGAAGGGCTGTGAGTCCAGGCTGGTTGTGGTGTGACCACTGTGTATCTGCCTGCAGCTCTTCCCTGAGGAGCTGTGCACCCCCACTGACCCTGGCCCAGTGTTCCTGGTGCTGGAGTGTCCTCATGAGGGCTTTGTGGATGCTGTCTGTGAAAACGAGACCTTCCGAAGGTAGGGCTGGGGCACCTGGAATGTTTGAGTGCTGAGCTTTGCCCAAGAGAAGCTCTTCTTGTAGTCTGGATATGCTGTTTCTCATGGCTGATATCTGAGCTCTTTGGCACTGATGCAAGAAAGGATTGGTGGTGCATTTTGAAGCTTTTAGGAAAGGCAGGACCTGTGGGGTTCTGTGGCTGCCATGGGCCTGTTTTCCCTCAGGGCTCTCCAGAGCAGGAATGTGCCCTGGTGTCTGCCTGGGGAGCAGTGAAGGCTGCTGCTTCCCTGGCTGCTGGAAGCCTGGACTGCATATAACAACTCTGTTGGGCTTGTGCAGAAGCATTTGGGCTCCTGGAGGCTCTGCAGATGTTGTTGTTGATGGAGAAGAGGAACTGGCCTGTGGGGGACAGTAGAGGGTCAGCAAATGGTGGCCCTGAGCCTCCTGCTTTTGGTGATGCAGAGCCTGGAGCTCCTGGGCTGTGCTCTGGAGATGCCTGCTCTGCCTGCCCCAGGGGGCTTCTGTGGTAGCACCAAAGTGGGAGAGGGGAGGGGATGTCCAAGGACATGGACTGGAGCAGAGATGTTCTTTTTGTTGGAATGTGTCCCAGGTACCAGGAGGGAGTTCCTGAGCACCAGGTGGCCTTGGTCATTCACATGACTCCCGAGTCAGTGCTTCGAGATGGCCGCTACCAGCAGTGGATGGAGAGGTACGTGGGCCTGTGGCCCCTGGGTTCCTGTCTCTGTGGGCAGCAGCCTGTTCTGGTGGTGCACGTTTGTTCCAAAGACAAAAGAGCTCTAAAAAGAGGGTTCTGCTGGCTCAGGTGAGATTTTTAGCTCAGGTGTGAACATGTGTGCAGTGCTAATGTGGGGCTGAAGCTGTTGTGCATTATTGTCCTCTGACAGATTCGGGCCTGGCACTCAGCACTTGGTGCTCAATGAAAACTCCTCTGCTGTGCACAACCCACGCAGCTACAAGATCCAAACTCAGCTGAACCTCATCCACCCAGAGATCTTCCCTCTGCTCACCACCTACCAGAGCAAGGTAATGCAGGCCCTCCTTGCCCCTGTGCCTCGTGCCCTGAGCAAAGGCCGTGTCTCACGTCACCCTCCTCCCACAGGAAGCAGAGGCTGCTTGCCCTGTGCCCATCGTGCGAGGGGAGTGCCTCCTGAAATACCACCTCAGGCCTCAGCAGGAGTGGCAGAGGTCAGTGGGAATCTTTTTCTTCCCAGTTTTTGGGTGTTGGCTTGAAGCAGCTCTTCAGTGAGGGTGGGCACTGTGTCAGGATCCCCTGCAGATCCTTTCTGGTGGCAGTCTCGAGGACGGTGTCCCTATCCCTGAAAGGCTCAGACAAGGTGTAGCACGTGGATGAGTGAACCACTGAAAACACCACCTGGCCAGTGGTTTGGAGTTCTGTTTCTGTCCCTTGCTCCTGTAGCCTTGTGGTCCTTTGTCCTTTGCTTTGACTCATGCTGTGCACCCAGCTGTGGCTGTGGCAGAGCAGATCGGGGCAGGGAGAGAGGTTTTGGGGAGCCCAGTGAAAGTCTTACGATGCATCTGAAGACCTAGAAAGCCTGCCATTAGAGCTGAAAGCTCCAGGTGGTTAAACAGTTGCTGCCTTTGCTCCTGGTGGGCAAATAGATGAAGCTACACAGGTCCAGGCACCACAGGGGGCAAGGGGATTTCAGCCACCATGGCTCAGATTTCTGGCTTTGTTGGGCACAACAGGAGGATGCAGGTGCCAAGAAGAGTTTAACTTTCTCTGATAAGGTATCTGGAGGCCTGTAGTACTGCACGTGCTCTGAAGCAGGCCCAGGATACAGGTCTCTTAATTTTCCAGCAATGCCTGAATCCCTTTAGGTGGCTGCTCCTCTTCCAGGAGCCTCTGTGCTGCCTTGCAGTGCCCTCTAGTGCCTAGCAGCTCTGGATGGGATGAAGTGCTATTGCAGGAGTGTCTCCACTTCGGTGGAATGATCATTCTGTGCCTGGCTCAGTCCAACCAGGCCTTTTTGGCACACACCACACTTGTGGATGTGCCTTCTCCAACCCCTCAAAATGGAAAGAGCATTTGTCCCTTTGTTCTAAGGCTGTTTTGTCACAGGAATTTGGCACTTTGCTCTGGAAAGGGCTGTTTCAGTTCCTACCTTGCCCCATCCTGATAATGGCCTGTTCTTGCAGAGATGCTGTGACTGTCTGTGATCCTGACACGTTTGTTAGTGAAGCCTTGGATCTCCCTGACTTCCAGACCCGTGTGAAGGAGTGCAAAGAGAGCCTGTCTGCTGTACCAGGTATGGATCAGCACCTTAGTTTGGATCAGTGGGATGGAAAATAGGAGCTCTTGGTGACCCACTGCTTCAGAGCCCAGATGAAGCTGTGAAGTGCTGGGGCTTGTTCTGCCTTCCCTTGTAAACCTCATGCTGAGGGGGGCAAAAATGACTGTGCTGGACATGTTGGCTCTGGAGTTACTGGGCTGGTGAATTAACTGGTGTCTGACCAGGCAGTGTGTGGAGAACATTTGCCTACAAATCCTTGTTGTCTGTTTTCTCTAGGAAATGCGGGTGCTTATCCTGAGATTGTGTTCTTGGGAACAGGATCTGCAATTCCAATGAAAATCCGCAATGTCAGCTCCACGCTGGTGAACACCAGGTAAACCCCAGTGCTCTCTGATCTCTGCCTTCCAAACCAAAAGATGCCCCTCCCTGCATGGCCCTGCTCAGAGCTCCTACAGTGGCTGCTAAATATCTCTGTCACCTCTCACTAGTGCTACCCGCTCCCTGCTGCTGGACTGTGGAGAAGGAACCTTTGGACAGCTCTGCCGCCACTACGGAGAGCAAGTTGACCAAGTGCTGTGTAACCTGGTGGCTGTGTTTGTGTCCCACATGCACACGGATCATCATTCGGTGGGTTCAGTGTGTGGGAAGGGGCAGGGGCTCTGTGCAGCTGTGCTCTGAACTTTGGGGCTCAGCTGTAGCTCCAGCTGATGAATGTGGGCTGCCCTGCTCTGCATTCCTCTCTGCGTTCATTCCCCAGGCACTGCTCAATCTGTCTGTGGTTCTAATCCCCTCTCCCTTCTTGTTTGTTCTGACTCTGGGCTTGCTGAGCTGTGGTAGCTCTGTTGCCACTGACTCCCCAGACACTTCTGACTGCCCTTGGTGTCTCCTTTGTTCCCTTTGCAGGGGCTGGTGAATATCCTGATGGAGCGAAGGAGAGCTTTTGTAAGTAGCACTGGTGTTTCTCTGCTCCTGAACTTGGCTTGGGGTGAGGGGAGGGGAACTTCAGAGTAGTGGAGAAGCACCAGCCTTTCTCTAGCATTTCTCCTCTCTGATTTGGTGTACACCTGATACTGATTTTTTTTCCCCTACTTTTGCTTTTGCAGGCAGCCCTTGGTCAGGCTTTCAGCCCTCTGTTTCTGGTAGCACCTGAGCAGATCATGCCTTGGCTGCACGAGTACCACAATAACTGTGAGGAGATTCTTGGAGACATCAAGTGAGTGTTTTGTGTGGAGAAATGTCCTTGGTCCTTATTCAAGGCAAGCCCTTGTCATCCATTCCCCCACCCCTTTGTTGGAGGTGATTCTGACTCCTTCCACTGCCTGTAGAACAAGGATGTGCAGTTTGCAGAGGGCAGGATAGGGTTTGTTATTCAGTGGTGCTGCTTAATAGAGGTTTACATGCAGGCTTCCCTTTTCCATAGGGCAAGTAGAAGAAAGAGTATTTGATAGTGGGGACAGTGATTGGATGAGTTACTGGGGCACCAATGAAAGCAAGAGGTAAAACAGACAGATCACTGAACTGAGAATGAGAAACAGGAGAAATCGGCTGCTTAAAGAGAAGATCAGGTTTTATTTTGTACCTGCCCTTAATTATCTCTTCTTCCCTCCCTCGCAGAATGATTCCTTCTCAGTCTCTTGTGAAAGGCTGTGAGAACATCAGACCCAAAGCCAAGGAGTTTGTGAGCTCTCTCTTAGAGAGCTACGACCTGGCTGAGGTGAGTTCCTGAGCTGGGGGCTCTGTAGCTGGAGGGGACCTGGGGTCTAACACTTGTATCCTTGTTCAGTTTCAGACCTGTGAAGTCCAACACTGTAAAAATGCTTTTGCATGTTCAGTGATCCACAAGTCTGGCTGGAAAGTAGTTTATTCTGGTGATACAATGCCCTGCATGGCCTTAGTGCAAATGGGTAGGTAACAAAACCCTCTGCTTGAAGAATCTCTTGGAGAAAGGTCTCCATCTGTCAGTACCCGAAGTGGGCACTCCCAAACTTTTGGTGCTGTGTCTGCCACGCAGCGAGGGGCTGAGGAGGGACAGGAGGGCTCCTGGAGAGGCAGTTGGGCTGCTCAGTCTTCAGCTGAAGATTGAATGTGATTGTTTGTTTGTGCAGGTAAAAATGCCAACCTGCTGATCCACGAAGCCACGCTGGAAGATGGCATGGAAAAAGAAGCTATAGAGAAGACCCACAGGTGGGGTGTGTTCTGCTGTCTGTCCCTGTTCAGAAGGGGAAGCTGCACAGCTGGGTGTAGCCCTTGAAGGTGATGGTGAGGAGCCCAAGTCGTGTCAAAGGTTCTGGTGTGCGTAGAGCTCTTCTACACTGGAGCTGATGTGTTGGTCATTGCAGCAGCTCTGAAACCACCTCAGCTCCTCTCAACATCCCCCAAAAGAAACGGGGAAAGCTTTCAAGCAGACAGTGGTAACTCTACAAATAGACCAGCCCAAGGGAAAGGCCCTCTGCATGGTTACATCTTGGGACTAAGCTCAGGGGGTAGAAGGGTCCTCTTACACCCACAGCTCACTGAGAGCACTGCAGCCAGGGATTCCATGTGCTGCTCCCAGCAAACGTGGGAGACCAAGAGCAGCTGCTTGGAATTCCCTGTGAGTCACAGTGCAAGAGCTGGGCCTGTTGACACCCCTGGGACAAGTGCCTGTCCCCAGTTTGTGGAGCTCTTAAATGCAAGGCTCCAACAATTACAGCTGCTTTCCCTCGTTCAGGGTTGTGTGGAAGTTGCAGGCTGCCCCATGCTCAGCAGGTGTGAGGTCACTTGGTGTGGTGTGACCCTGGGTGCAGAGCAGCAGTACCTGCCAGCCTGGCTGTGACCAGGACATGTTCCTTTTGCAGCACGACCTCCCAGGCCATCCAGACTGGGATGAAGATGAATGCAGAGTTCATCATGCTCAATCACTTCAGTCAGAGATACGCCAAGATCCCGCTGTTCAGCGAAGACTTCAGCGAGAAGGTTGGCATTGCCTTTGACCACATGAGGGTAAGTTGGGAGCTGGGGGCCAGGCCTGGGAATGGTGTCAAGGTTACTTTGGGATGCTCATTAATTAAATGCTCCTCTTGTGCTTTATCAATACTCCATCTCCTGAAGAGCAGGCTCTGAAACAGCTCCTTCAACTGCTGGCAGCAGATACCCTGTGCCACCCTTTCCTCACACTGGTGTGAGACAGGCGCTGATGGCCCTTGAATCCAGCTCTTAACACCCTGGGTACTTGCCTCATGTCACCTCAAGTCTGTGCTTGCTACTCCCAGCCAAAAAAACTAATATTGCTTCCATTCCCATCCCAACTGATGAGCTGCTCCAGTGGCTTTCTGCAGCAGACATCTGGGAGACAAAAGCTGGCTGAAGGCACCTGTGGCAGTGAGGGCAGCTCACTGTCACTCAGAATTTGTACTGGGTCACAGCATTCCTGGGAAGAAAACCTCAATAACTCGTTGAGGTCAGGGCTGCTCTGTGCACACAGAGAGGGGCAGTGCCCTGCTGTCTGCACAGGCTGAAGGCAAGGGGGGGAGCAAGGGAATCAAACAGCAGTTGTCACGCAGGAGCTCCTGTGCTTCTGTTCCAGGTACGTTTCGGTGACTTCCCGGCCATCCCGAAGCTGATCCCGCCCCTGAAGGCTTTGTTTGCAGACGACATCGTGGAGATGGAGGAGCGCAAGGAGAAGAGGGAGCTGCGGCTGCTGAAGGAGACTGCCCTGGTGCTGGACAAACTGACCAGGGGGGACAGCACGGAGGCAGCGTGCCAGAAACGGAAACAAGCCAAGAACCATCAGGAAGTGCCAGACAAGAAGCTTAAAACAGTCAACTGAGAGAGACAAGGCTGGGAGTGCTGTGCTCTGAGAGAGAAGCCTGGCTCTCCGCAGGCCTCGGGAGCGCGCGGTGCTGCCGGCGCTGCGGGAAAGGGGCTGGCCTGGGCATCTGGGTTTGCTTGGTCATCATGGATCTCCCTGGGCTGCAGCTCCAGTGGGTTGTCAGTAGCACTGGTCCTTGTGGAGACAGGATCTGCCCACACAGCTCCTGTTCTGGGGCCTCACCAGTCCATGGGGTGTTTCTTCTTTTAACCAAAAATTCTTCTCTCTGAACTGTTTTAATTTAACATGTATGTAACAGCAGCAGGTGTGACCTTTGCAAGAGATCAGGTGTGAGGGGCCCTGGAGGGGCCGTGGGTTTGCCAGAAGAAGGTGAGCTGGTCTCAGAGATGGGGGGCATAACCAGCTATCAGAACCCAGGTGATAGGAGGAAAATTAACAGTAAAATGTTAGGGGTTTAGGTTAAATTAGGAGTGAGAACACATCTGTACATCGGTGTTCCCATTTTATTTTGGTTTTCTCTGCTGATTTTTTGTTTCAAGAGATCAGCTTTCCAAACCCTTTATTTAGAATCTGAATAAACCGCTCGCCATCCTCCAGAAAGCTGTGTTGTGTGTGGATTGCTAATGAGGAGACAAAAACCTGGATTTCTCTGGAGAATGACCTTGCCTGGCTGATTCAGCACTGGGGTAAAGACCAAGATCTTGCCCATCGGGTGTGGATCATGCTGGAGCCTCGTGGCTGTTTCATGCCAGCACAAGCCTCTCTGCCTTGTTACCCTCAGGACAGGAGTTTTGCTCGCCAGCCCAAGCTGGCACTAACGGGATCTTGAATGGCTCTGGATCAGATGGCTGGGAGTTTCCTCGAGCATATTCCAGTTCTGGATGCAGGGACGCTGGCAAAGCAGGCAGAGAGGGGGAGGTCTGTGGTTAAGAGTTTTTCTGAGGCTCTTTGTGGGTCAACTTTGCTTCTTCCCTTGCTGCTGCTGCCACTGCCTGTGTTCAGAAGCAGGAGGGCAGTTCTGTGCTATTTCAATTAAGGAATTCATTTTTAAAGAGAGCTTGAAGACACTCAGGCCCTGCTCAGGAGATGATACTTGCACACAAGTGAAGACTTAAGACTTCATTTTAAGTTAATGGGAAATCAAGAAGCAAACTGTCAGCAAAGCATCTTTTGATGATGAGCTGTGCTTTAATGTTATGCTTGGCTAGAGCAGAGATAGGGGAATTGACACATCTGTGTCCTCCAGAAAAGCTCTGCTGGGCTTTTATGAATAGCAGGGGACTGGGGAAAAACAAAATGTTCCTGTTACTGTACAGCTGGAGCCAGGAACAGGCTGTGGTGCCCCAGGGGAGGACCTGGTTACTGCTGGGGTGACACGAGCAGCCCTGGCCCTGCACAGGATCCGTGTGCTGCTTTTCATGGAATTAAAGAAGGGTCTTTTATTCGGAGAATAGTGAACTGCTTCTCCCAGAAGGAATTAATAAAATGGAAATGCAGCGGCGGCAGGAGCCCACAGCACCCAAGTTCCAGCGTCAGGTGGTTGATGCAGGTACGGCGGTGTCGGGAACGGCAGGCGGGGCTGAGGGACAGGACCTGCCTGTGCCCGCTGTGGAAAAATTCCCCCGGGCTGCACTCCGAGCTTCCCGCGGAGCGAGCCGGCCTGGGAACTCGCTTATGGGGCTGCACCAGCGGTGCTGGGATGAGGGACACCAACTGGAACAGCAGGAGCGAGGCGGCAGCGCTGGGACCGCCCTCGCATCCCAGCGGGACACGGGAGCGGCTCCCAGGAGTCCCCCGGGCAACGGCGGCGCCTCCTGGCAAACACTGGCCGGAGCCGCGCGGATGGAGCCCGAGGGGGCGGCGGGGCCGGAGCGCCGGGAGGAGCCCCCGGAGGAGCCCCGGGAGGAGCCCCCGGAGGAGCCCCGGGAGGAGCCGTGCGCGGAGCGGGTGGCGCGGGGCGCGGCGCGGGCGCTGGCCGTGCCCGGGGAGCGCTGGCGGCGCTGGGCGCGGGGCGCGGCGGGGCCGGCGCTGCGGGGCTTCGTGCGGGGCGAGGCGGGGCCGGCGCTGCTCGCCTGGCGGGGCCCGGCCGGGGAGCTGGGGCTGCGCCCCGGGCCGCCCCCGCCGCCCCCCAGCGCTACCAAGGCGCTTTTCTTCCTCCGCCCGCCCGGAGCTGGTCCCGGCCCCGCCGAGCTGCTGTGCGGGGATCTGCCCGCAGAGCCCCTGGCGCACTTCGCCGCGCTGGTGGAGGAGGTAAGGGGGAAAAGGCGACGCCGGGGTCTGTAGAGCCCAATGAAACCTCCTAAATCCTGAGCCATGGGGGCTCTGGGCGTCTCCCAGTAGTGTCCGTGGGGGATGAGCCACGTTACACAGTCACAGGATGCAGTCCTGAGAATGAGAAGCTGTGGCTGCCCCATCCCTGGAAGTGTTCAGGGCCAGGGTGGACAGGGCTTGGAGCAGCCTGGGATAGTGGAAGGTGTCCTTGCTCGTGGCAGGGGATGGAACAAGATGAACTTTAAGTGCACCAGCGTCCCAGTTGTCGTTTTAACAACCCCAAAGAAAACCCCAAAAAGGCTTGACTGGTTATGACATGACTCTCATTAGCAGCCCATGTGATCTGAGTAATGGAGACCAAGCCTGCTACTCTTGCAGTTGAAACTGTTGAAGGTGAACTCTGTTTGCCCTGGGGTTGTGCCCTCTTCCCATGGCTCCCTGGACATGGTGGTTGCTGCTGCTGGTCCTCTTTGGTCATGGTGCAAAGAATCTTCAGCACCCTGGAGTGGCACCCCTGGTGCTGGACTGCTTTGTTCCTTTTCAGTTCTGTATCTGCGTGTAGCTGGTTTTGTACCTTTATCCTCCCCCAAGTCTGGCCACATAAAGGCTGCTCATCACCAGGGGCAACCTGGCTCCGATCCCAGAGCAAGGTGACAGACATTGTTGCTGTCCCAGTGCAGAAGAGCCAGAAGCAGCTCATGTCCAGACAAGCCCAGCCCAGAGTTCCCAGCTGCAGGGTCAGTGCAGACCCTGGAACTTCCACTGATAAAGACAGAAACTGTATTTAGTGGGCTGCAGCTTTGGGAAATAACCTAAAACGTGGCTGTGCTGTACATGCCGGAGGATCTTCCCTCTGCACGTGGCGGGTGGCCGTGCAGGGACAGCCCCTGGGCTCAGCCCAGCCTTGCTGGCCTGTTCATCATCACCTGCAGGGAACTGCCTGGGACGGTGCTGAATGTGGGTCTCCAGGCTTGGCCAAGCCAGGACCTCAGAGCCTGGTGGCCAGTCCATGTCCTGCAGCACGTTTTGTCATAGAATCATCAAATCACATCATGGTTTGGGTTGGAAAAGATTTAAAACTTATCCCGTCCCACCCCCTGCCACAGGCAGGGACACCTTCCACTAGCCCAGGTTGCTCCAAGCCCTGTCCAGCCTGGCCTTGGGCACTGCCAGGGATCCAGGGGCAGCCCCAGCTGCTCTGGGCACCCTGTGCCAGGGCCTTCCCACCCTCCCAGGGAACAATTTCGTCCTAAATCAAGTCTAAATCTACCCTCCTTCAGCTCTTCTCCATTGCTCTTCCATGACTCCTGCTGTAGGTGATTGTGCCCATCCTGACCAACCGGAAGAACCATCAGGGCTGGCCACGAGTGGTGTCACAAGACATCATCCGTCATGTCCACAGCCTGAAGAGTACTGTCTTCAAGGTTGTTGGCCAAGTGAAGGGCAAGACTTTGCTGCCTCTTCCACCTGGCTCGGAGGGAATCGAGGACATTGATCCTAAAAATGAGAAATTGTGAGTACCAGCCCTTGCTCTCCACTGGATTTTCTTCTGCTGATGCATGTGCTGCTTCCTTTGGGGATCCTCCCTGCCAGACATGGGGACTCTTCTCACTCTCTGTCCTCTGCAGCTCATCAGACTGCCAGGGAGGGGTATTTTGCTCTCTCTGGTTCATGGGCTCTGTCTTTGGGGACTGTGCAACGATACAAGCAGGAAAAGCTCGGAAGTGGAAGGGGATGTGGACACACAGAGGAGCAATGAGCTGCTTGGATCACTGAGGGAAAACTCCAAACTCTGCAGTCACGTTGCTCCAAACCCTGTCCAGCCTGGCTTTGGACACTTCCAGGGATGAGGCAGCCACAGCTTCTCTGGGCACCCTGTGCCAGGGCCTCCCCACCCTCACAGGGAAGAGTTTCTTCCTAATATCTAATTTAAACCTACTCTCTTTCAGTTTAAAACCATTCCTCCTTATCTTGTCACTCACTGCCCTTGTAAATAGTCTCTCTCATGGGTTTGATTGTTCTGTGGTTTTGAAACATGAATGTGGGCTGTAACTGCAAAATCCAGCTGCCCATTGAGGTAGATCCAACTGGGCAATGCACGTGGACAAGCAGAAAGCAAAGCGACTCTCATGCTCTGTGTTCTGCAGCCTGGAGCTGATCAACAAATCCCTTGTACATGCCACTGAGTCAGCCATCATTGACTGGAGCCACCAGATCCAGAGAGTGCTGAAGAAGGAGTCCTCAGAGCCTCTCCTGCAAGGCAGCAACCCAAACCCGAGGGTGGAACTGGAGTTCTGGAAGAACAGGTGATGGTGAGGGGCTGGTGGTGCTGGTTTGGGTGGAGGGGGTGCTGCTGCTGTGAGCCAAGAGCAGCTGCTCGGGGTCATGCAGAGACCTGAACCCCCGAAATTGCTCCCACATATAAAATAATGATGTTGGAGTGCCTGGAGGTGGCTGGGCAGTTGGCTGGGTTTAACCTGGCCCCACCACAGTTCAGGGCTACACCGTGAGGGGATTTTGTTGGAAGTGCTGCTTCCATCACTAGGACCAGCCCCAGAGCTGATGGGCTCTCTCCATGCCAGCAGCTGGCTGCTGGTGGTGCAAGAGCGGGGTTAGATGAGCCAGGGAGTGGAATTTCACCTGCCCTTTGTGCTGTGTTGGCTCAGGCTGACTCGAGACAGAGCCCTGCCCTCTGCAGAGCTGTCCCCAGTGCCTGCAGGAACTCCACCTGGCTCCTTGTGGCAGTGCCCTGCTCGCAGCAGAGCTGCTCTCATCTGAACCTGGCACCAGCTGTGTGTCCTGTGGGGCTGGTTCCATTTCCTGCCACCACTGGGACTCAGTCCTTGTGTAACTGCAGAAAATCCTGAATCAGGCCCAGGGCAAGCAGGGGTTTGGGGCACAGCTGGTGCTGCCCCAGCTGGGCTGGTAACGTGTCCTGGCTGCTGCAGGTGTGATGACCTGGAGGGCATTTACAGTCAGCTGACATCGAGGAAGGTCAGGAACATGCTGGAGGTGCTGGAGAGAGTGCAGAGCATCTACGTGCCAGCCTTCCAAAACATGCTCATGGACGTTGAGGCAGGTGAGGAACTGGGACAGCTTCACTGTGGTGCTGACTTTTGGCCTTTGTTCACAGCCTGGGGTCCCAGTGTCCTGTGCCCTCCCTGCTGGGGTGGCAGGGTGGCTGTTGGCCCTGTGGGAGGGAGGTGCTGATAGTGAGCATTTCTTCTTCCTTGGTCTCAGGATTTGGGGTTATTTGCACTTGCACTTCTGGCACTTCTGAAAAAGCTGAGACAATTGGGATTGTTTAGTCCAGAGAAGAAAAGGCTCTGCAGTGATCTTAGTCTGGCCTTCCAGTACCTAAAGGAGCTCCAAGAGAGATGGATTTTTTACAAGGGTTGGCAGAATGGCTTCATGCTGTCAGAGGTTAGATTAGATTAGATTAGATTAGATAATTAGGAAGGAATTGTTCCCTGTGAGGGTGGGGAGGCCCTGGCACAGGGTGCCCAGAGCAGCTGTGGCTGCCCCTGGATCCCTGGCAGTGTCCAAAGTCAGGTTGGATGGGGCTTGGAGCAGCCTGGGACAGTGGAGGTGTAGCAAGATGAGCTTTAAGGTCCCTTCCAACCCAAACCATCCCATGGTTCTGTGATTAGATGATGACAATGATGATTCTCTTCTTGTTGGTCCACAGGTTTAGTTCCACAATGATGTCCTGGTTTTATTAATTAAATTTAATTAATTTGTTAACTCTGGTGTAGTTCTTCAGGGTCCAACCACACAGCTGTTCAAAGCTGAGCTGAAGGTTTCACCCAGTCAGGCACTCGTTTCCATGCTGGTACAGTCAGGACAGGTGGGACTGTGGCTGCCAGAGCCAAAGCCAGGCTCAGCTGAGCTCAGGCCCAGCTTGGTGATCCTGCAGCCCATGCAGAGCTGCATTTTTGGAGCTGCCAGGCACGTTGTGGCCTCAGCCTGTGCCCAGAGCCCTGTCCCTGCTCCCTGTCCCTGGAGTCAGTCTGTTGGCTGTGCTGGTTGTGCTGTGGGTGAGCAGGGATCAAGGTGATGGATGTTCAGCAGGCATGGGTGGGTGCTTTGTGCTCACCAGGACTGTCTGTTCCCCTTTGTGCCAGCACCCAGCCCGTGACCCCCCCCCACCCCCACTCGATGGATCTCAGCCCTTCTCCCCTCTCTTCCCACAGCTCTGAGCGAGGCTCAGGACATCGACCTGCACCTGACACCCCTCCAGCAGCCCCTGGAGGACATAGAGGCTGCTGAGTTCAGCAAGGTGAAGCCTCTCCTGGTCCCTCTGCTGCACGCGGTGTGCTGGATCTGGGTCACCTCCAAGCACTACAGCGTGCCCTTGCGCATCGTGGTGCTGCTCCAGGAAATCTGCAACCTTCTCATCCAGCAGGTGCGTGGCTGTGGCACCTGTGTTTGCCACAGGAAGGGTTTTATGGAAGTCTCCTCTCTCCTGCTTCCCTCTGTCCTTCCTTGGCAAAGGGATTCTGAACCCAAGAGGAAGGGTCAGACGAGAAGTCACCGTTTGCTGTGGCAGCAGAAGTGACATCTCCGGTGTGATGTGGCTCTTCCAGGCCGTGGTGTACCTGTCTCCAGAAGACCTTCTGAAAGGAGAGATGGAAGAGAGCCTGGGCAAGGTGCAAACAGTGTTTGACATCCTGAATGCCTTCAAAGGGGCGGTCGAGGAGAGACGGGAAAACCTGCACGTGTATTATGAGCCAGGCCAGGAAGTGAGGAAGTGGGACTTCCACACCAGGCTGGTGTTTGCAAGGCTGGACAGCTTCCTGAAGAGGCTGGAGATGGTGAAGGTGAGACTCTGGAGGTATTGCAGCCATCAGGAGAGCTCTGTAGCCATGAACTCCCTTGCTGGCATCTTCCCTCTCCCTGGCTTCCCCTGATGCCAGGGGATGGGGCTACTCTCTGTGCTGTGTGGGCCCCCCTGACACTGAGGCCAGGACCTTGTTTGACCAGATCCTGCTCAGTGCACCTGTCAGATTTGCTGCTGTGTCCTTCTGCTCAGGCTGGTGGGTGTTTCAGTGCTCCCAAGAGTCCTCTGGGACTTGTGCTCTTGTCAGGATGGGGGTTATGGGGCTGTGAATAAACCAGGACAAGCTCCTAGGCCTCCTGTGGCCCTCGGAGACCCTAGAGCTGGGCATCTCCTGACTTGGGCAGGGGGGCTGGGGAGGAGCAGGGACACGTTCCAATTCCTCACCAGGTCACCCCTTCACATCCCAGTGCTCTGTCCAGCTGGGGGGCTGTGGGGTGCCCCTGTTTGCTGTGAGATGGTCAGCTGGGGCAGGGAGTGTCCTGAGTGCCATCACCCCTCAGCCTCCAGCGCGGCTGAGGCTCTGTGAGTACCTGTTCTACACACACTGTGCACACCTGTGAGCTCTCCTGCAGTTTACAGCTCACTGAGTCTGCTGTTCACTTCTTTCTGAAGTGAATCTGTTTATGGATGGCCCGTTCCCAGCAGTGGGGTCAGATGGGCACTGCACAGGCTGCATTTGCCTATTCAAAGCCAGGTCCGGGTTGCTTTTCTCCTCCTCTCATCCTCTGCACTGCAATAGAAGGTTTTACTGGTTTGCCCACGCTGTGTAACTCACTCGTTCTTTGATGAGCTGTGTTGAAAACCACAGTGGCTGACAGCTATTTTTAAACTACTCACAGTCGTAGAATCACTGAGTGGTTTGGGTTGGAAGGGCCCTTAAGGATCATCTCAATCCAACTCACTCAGCCCGAGCAGCCTCGCTGTGCCCATGAGCTCCCTCGGCCTGGCAGCAGGCACGGCTCTGTGGTGTCACAGCTGTTGTCATCTGCCTGTGTCTGAGCCTGTGTGTGCCTGCTCTGGCTCTGCAGGGCCTCCTGACCACGGCTCTGGACCTGACACAGCTGGAGAAGATGGAGTTTGGCGGGATGAAAGGGAAGGCCCTGGGCCAGCAGGTGCTGGACATGTACGAGGAGTTCCAGGAGGGGTACCAGGTGTTCTCAGAGCGAACCTACGACTGCCTGGACCTGGCCAATGTGGTAGGTGGGACCAGCCCCTGGGAATGGCAGCAGCACAGCCTCGCTTCCAGAGAGCAGCTCCCTCTGCAACGGAGCCCTGCTCCCTCTTTCCCAGCTCCTTCCTCCCTTTGTTATGGTTTGATCTGTCTCTGTTGGGAGCAGGGAGCTGCTGGCCTTTCCTGCAGGCACTTGGGAGTTCCATATCTCAGAATCACAGAATGAGCCAGGTTGGAAAAGACCTCTGAGATCATCGAGTCCAACCTGTGACCCAACACCTCCTCATCAACCAAACCACGGCACTGAGTGCCACATCCAGGCTTTTTTTAAACACATCCAGGGACAGGGACTCCACCCCCTCCCTGGGCAGCCTATTCCAGTGCTCAATCCCTCTTTCAGTGAAGAATTTTTTCCTGATGTCCAACCCAAACTCCCCCTGGAGCAGCTTAAGGCTAGCCTACCTTGCTGGTTCAGTGAGTGCATCTGTGGGTGTTTGGGGTGCTGGTGTGGTGTTCAGGCCATGCTCAGGGTCAGAGAGTGCAGAAATAGCCCAACTTGCCTCCAGGCAAAGGCAGTGCTTTTTGGACTGTGGGTCCATCCTGGAGGGCCGTGAGCTCAGCTCCGTGGGGCTTGCCTGGAGGGTGGCCAGAGGAGTGGCTTAATTCCTGGTGAATAAGAAGAGGAAATATCTCTGGACTGGGAGGTGGCAGGCACCTCCCCGGTGCTTTCTCAAGCTCAGGACTTGCTGTCCCCTTCCCACAGGAGTTTGAGCAGGATGCCTTGGCTTTCCAGCGTCAGGTAGAGGACATTGACCGTCGGCTGGGCACTGTGTTCACCCAGGCCTTCAGTGACGCCGCAGACCTGGAGCACATCTTCAAGGTTTGTCTGTCCCCTCCCTTCTCTCTCGGTGAGTCCCAGACAGTGCTGGAGCTGCAGGCACGTGGGGCTGGGGTTTGCCCATGGGATGGACTTGGTTAGTGATGCTCAGACCCGTGGGTCCCTCATGAGCAGTGTGGCCCCGGAGCTGGGAATGGCTGGGGGTGTCCCTGCTCTTCACCTCGTGACACAAACAGGACAGGCCTGTGCTCAGTTTGGGGAAGAGCAGTCAAAGAAATGACTCAAATCAGGGTTTTGGATGGCAGGAGTTTCACTGATCTCTCTGGGAGCTGGGAGGAAATGCTCTGTGTAGGGTTTTCAAGGCCAGGTTGGATGGGGCTTGGAGCACCCTGGTCTAGTGGAAGGTGTCCCTTCCACCCCAAACCATTCTGTGATTCTTGGATTTCCTGGTGAAAACTGCTGTTAAAAGCAGGTGATCGTTGTTAATATCAATTTGTTAACACATGGATGCATTTCAACTTGGGAAACTGAGGTTTGCTCAAAATGAGGTGGTTTTGTTTACCAGTGAATCTATCCTCCAGAGAAAGTAAATGGTATTTTCTGAAAATATTCAGTATAATTGTAAAAAAAAAAAAGTAGAAAACGATAAGTGATAGGATTTATCCTTCTGAGTTGTTGTGGGGTTTTTTTTAAAATAGCAAATTTTGAAGCACTTGAAGAATGCCAGCTGGAATATGGTTCCCCCACAGTGAAGGTCTGAGCATCTCTGTAACAAAGACATGCTTTGTGATACGGTTTGGTGGTGGGATCCGGTCAAAGGTTGGGCTCGGTGATCTTGGAAGTCTTTTCCAACCTTAATGATTCCATGAAAGGCAGGAACTGCTTGGCAAAGCAGGGGGAAAACCTTCCCTTTGCCAACGTGCCCAGCAGTGCAGGTCTTTGAGCTGTGGAGGAAGACAAAGCACCTGCATCCGTGGGGAAAATCCCAGTGGGACTTTGTGCAGGGGTGTGAACTTTTTCCCAATTCTCCCCCTGCACAGCTGCTGGCCATGTTCCGGAACCTTCTGGAGCGCCCTGTGATCGCTGCAGCTGCTGCTGACAAGGTCCCCGTCCTCCTCAGCATGTTCAGCTCTGCCCTGGACCAGGCCAGGCTCATCTACGCCGGGCACACCCAGGCGGGGCTGCAGCTCGGTGGGTGCCCTGTGCGGAGGAAAATTGATTTTACAGGAAATTGGATTGAGATTAATTGAAGGGGGGAAAGAATTTGGTTTTGCTAAGGAAACCAGAACTTCCCAAACTGCAAAGGTTTTCAGCTTCTGTAGTTCCTAGTGGGAAGGGAAATGCCTGGGAATGCTCTGTTCTTGGCATTAAAGCAGTGCCAAGATCCTTGTTTTAAACGTTTGTGTGTGAGGTGTGGCTGGGATTGAAGGCACGTGCTGAGCTTGTTTGCAATGCTGTGAATGCAGAGCATGCGAGGGGGAGGTGGCAATTAAGGGTTTGGTCAGCCTTTTCCAGGTTTGTTACTTCCTGGGAATGCTGGCACAGAAGCGAATAGGAAGACTCCTGTCAGATTAGGAGGATTAGGGTTAGGGTTAGGTTGTCTTCCTGGACAGCAGCCCATTGCCTTGCCTCAGGAAGACTGTTCTGGAGCCAGGCAAGCCCAGGAGGGGCAGCAGTGCTGGGACCAGTGCAGGTTAACAGAGGGAATGGGGAGATTCGTGGAGGGCAAGTCCAGCGTTTGCTGTGACTTTGGGGAGTGTTGTTCTGTGGCTCTTACACGGGATGGTCCCAACCAGCTCCCAGCCAGAAATCCCTTCCTCAGCGCTTGTGGGAAGCAGGGAATCCACCCCGATCTCAAAATTCATCAGCTCTGCTTCCAGGACATGCCAGGCTCCTCCTCTGATCCCCTGTTCCAAATCCAGAGGCACAGGGCCACTTGTAGTTCGCAGACCTAGATCGTGTGACAGAGGTTGGATTTCGGGAGAGCAGCCTGGAAGCCAGGGCGGTTTTGTGGGGCTGAGTTGCTGTGGGTGTCTCTGGGCTGGCAGTGCTCATGAAATGCTGTTTCCCTGTGCCCTGCCAGGGTTCCCCCCCCTGCACAAGAACGTCCCTCCCGTGGCTGGAGCGCTGGGCTGGGCGCGGGAGCTGCGGGCGCGGATCCGGGGGCCCTTGGAGCGCTTGAGGCACATCCCACGGCTGTGAGTGTCTGCTGCACATCAGCTGCTGTGTGAATGTCTGGAAATTTCATCCCTAGTCGATCTTTAGATGTTCTTTCTGTGTTGAATGCTATCCAATGGCTGTAGCTGAAACCATCCTTAGTGAAGAGGTGACAAGTGGGTGCTCTGGAGCCGTTCACTTCCCTGCCGTCTTTGTTTTTTAAAGAAGCTCATTAATTGGATTGGTTTTGAAGTGGCTGAGAGGCACACTGGGATAGTAGATGGGTTCTTCAGCTTTTAACACAGCCCGAGGTTGCGATTAAAATAGGTATTGGAGCCTTTCTCACTGTGATTCCTCTCAGCACAGTCTCCAGCACGTCCCTGGGAGCAGCCCAGCTCTTGGCTATTGGCAGAAGACAACTTTCTCGGCATGAAACAAAGGAACAATCTCCCAAGATCAAGAAAACAAACCAGGGCTGGAGTTCTCGTCACCAAAATCCTTGTTACTGTCTTGGAGATGTGTTTAGCATTGATTTTAGCCCTCTGCTTAGAGCAGTTAATGACAGGTCCTTCAGCAGGGTGGTGTGAGGCTCTTTCCCATGTGCAGCTCGAGAGGGAGAAAGGATTGAAAAGGGAAAACAAAGATATGTGTATACAGGGATATGTATTATGTATGATACATATAATCTATGTATTATATGTTATTGCATATATTTTGTGTATGTTTTTTCCTATTCATGATGTGAACAGTCATTCACACAGCTGTGACCTGCATCTAGTGGAACACAACTGTGGCAGAAAACTGCCAAGGGTAAAATGTTGAAAAGTGATGTTTGGTAGCTGATTTTTCCAGCAGCCCTGGGCCCTTCTCCCCTCCTAGGTCCCCATTTTTCAGGTCAATGTGGGAACACCTGGGAGAGAGCACAGGGGGCTGGGCAGCCTGTGTGCAGGGAGAGGATTTGGGGTGATGTGGCGGGGTGAAATCCAAGCAGACTGTGCTTGCAGGCTGTGGGGGGCCTTGGGAAGGGGTAAATGCAGACCTCAGCCCCCAGGACTAAAGGTGACCCCTGTCTGTTGTGCTGCCAGGAGCCTGGACTCTGCCCGTGGAAGAAGGGTGGTGCAGAAATACGAAGAAATGATCCGGCTGCTCGACAGGTACGGGGGGCTCAGGCAGGGCTGAGGAAAGGCTCCCTTTCCCTAAGCCACCTTCCAGCTCTTGGCAGCCCAGGGCCTGGGAATGTCCCTTTCTAAGCCCAAGGGAATTTCCTGCTGGGAGAGGAGGAGGGATCCTGTCACCAGGTACCACAGGTTTGCTGGGATGGCTTCAAATGAGAATCCTGCAGGGGAAGAACGGGGGCTCTGCAGCCCAGAACGAGCTGCTGCGGGGTGGAAGAGCTGCTGTGGTGGAAAACCTGGGCTGGGAGA
This sequence comes from Corvus hawaiiensis, assembly GCF_020740725.1. Classification (NCBI taxonomy): domain Eukaryota; kingdom Metazoa; phylum Chordata; class Aves; order Passeriformes; family Corvidae; genus Corvus; species Corvus hawaiiensis. The sequence goes on from NC_063231.1 coordinate 11,091,779, forward strand.
AGTCTCTGTCCTCTGGTGCCCATGCTCTGGCTGTGTTTGCAGTGGCTGTAATGTGTATGTTCCACAGTCTGGGCTGGGAGTCACTGCCCAGGACTTGGCATCTCAATGTTTAGTGTTAAACCTGGGCTGTCCCGAGAGGAGCCTCTTCCCCAGGGAGGAGATCCCTGCAGGGCCCTGCTCCCCATCTCCAGTGAAAGGAGCCGAGAGCCCGAGCTGCTGGATCCTGCAGAGTGGATGGAGGGAACCCTGTTCCCATTACCAGAACAAGGCTGGGTAATTCAGCATAGCCTTTCAGAGAGGAGCAGCCCCACAGTTGGTCTGGGGTGGCCACCTTGGGGTGCTGTCTCCTGGGTGACATTTCTCAGGTGACAGCGTGGTTCAGAAGTGACTTTGTCACTTGGGAGGCTGGGACTGTCCATGACATGTGAGATGCCAGGATCCCTCTTCTGCCCTCTGTGCTCCCATCCCAGGGCTGTCATGGTCTCACTCAGACAAGTAAGGTCAGCTGCAGCCACCCCCAGCATCCCTGTGGCTTTAGGCATCTGTCCTGCTTTGGCCTTTGGAAACCCCCTGTTGCTGATATATCACGTTAGCCTAAATGCTTTGGAAAGTCTCTCTCCAAATCTGAACCCTCTGCTAAAACTGGTGCTTGGGAGGGCTTTGCCCTCCTGCCTTGATGCTGCCACTGTTTTTTGGGTGTCAGTGTCAGAAGCCCTGTTGGTTGTGGAGATGGCGTGGATGGGTTTTGAGGGTTCCTTCACGTTCTTCAGTCCTCAGAGTGGGCTTGGCTTCTACCCAGTTACACCTGCACTCTGCTGGCCTGGTAACTACATGGTGGATGTTTCTCTTTTCTGGCAGCTATCAGGAAAAGCTCTATTTAGACTGGTCCCAGACAGTCTCAGAAAAATCCCAGTACAACCTCACTCAGCCACTCATCCGGCGGGACCCACAAACCAAACTGATCAAGGTCAATTTTGATCCCCAGGTAAGACCCACTGCCCTTCAGCTCTCCTGCCTCCCAGGGCATGTCCCCAGGCTGTGAGGGACATCTGGTGGGGTTGGCACTGGGTCTGTTCTCTGGTCTGTGGAGCCCCTCCCATGGTGGGTGACAAGGATCTGGCATAGATCTGCTCTGCCTGAGTACCAGGATTACAGTTGGAGCAGAGCACATTCTGGTTGAAGCCAGCGGCAGGAAGTGCCTCAGGAACCAGAGGTGTAACTGGTGTCAGCGTGTCCAGACCAGGGTTGATACTGGTGTGGGGAGTAGTGGGACATCATCTACAGATGCACATTCATGTTGTGTGTGCCTGAAACCTGAGCTTCTGAAAGGGCGTGAAAAACCCAGAGAAGGTTTATTTTGTGACTCCAGAGATTTGATGGAAGGTGGCACCAGAAGGAGCTGAGTCACTGGCTTTGGGGCCACAGTACTACTTTTTTATTATTATTTTTTAAGTCAACCAGCCCAGCAAACCAAGAGAACTGGAGCCATCTTATCTTTCACTTTGATAATGGCCGAGCTCTGCTTGCAGGCACAGCATTGCTGAGACTTGTGTTGTGGGTCAGCCTTCATCTGAGAGGGGATGGCCGAGGGGACTGGAGGTGATGGTGGCTTTTAGATGCTGCCTAGGGTTTGCTGGTTGGTATTTAACAGAGTTGAGAAGAAACCCAGAGTCAGAGATCAATGGGAAACAGGTGGTACTGAGCAGGAGCTGCCCACACCCTTTCCAGCGTGCTGCTTCGGGAATAAACCAGCAGGAAAGCCCTGTGATGCTCAGAATGGACTGGAGGAAATGCTGGGAGCTGGGAGGATGGGGCTGTGCTCAGCTCTGTGCCTTGCTTCCCCAGCTGGTGTCGGTGCTGAGGGAGGTGAGCTACCTGTGGGGCAGCGGGGCAGGAGCCATCCCTCCGGCAGCAGCTGAGGTCTATTCCTGCAAGGAATCCTTCCGGCAGCTGGTGGCCAGCCTGGAGCTGATGGGGAACAGCTACAACAAGGTCCTGAGGACGGTGCTGGAGGTGGAATATCCTCTGGTGCAGGGGCAGCTGCAGGACATCGACTTGAAGCTGAAAGAGGCAGAAGAAACACTGACCTGGAAGATGGAGGGTGAGCTGGCTGTGGGTGATGCTGGGTCTCCTCACATTCCCCCTGGTCTCTGTTCCCTGGTTCCCAGTGGCAGTTCCCAGTAGGACAGGGCACCCTCTGTCAGAGCCAGCGTTGGGGAGATGAGGAGCAGCCCCCAGCATTCCAGCTCCTTTCCACATTCCCTTGATCCGCTGGGCAGGATCCTGCTCCCCTCAGGTTTAGCCCAGGCTCTGGGGAGAAGAGGCTCTGGTGGTCCCTGGTGTGGCTTGTTGGGATAGGGGGGAGATTGAGGTGGCTCTGCTGCTCGAGGTGGTGAATCTCTCACCTTGAGTGAGAAATACATGAGACCACGAGGAAAAAATGTGAAGGGGGGAGTACTGGAGCTGGGCCCAGCAGCTCTGAAAACAGGTAATGAATCATCTCATCTTCCCCAGGTGTCTGGGATCACATCTCCGGGGTGATGGGGGATGTCTGTGATCTGGAGCAGAGGGTGCAGAGAGCCAAGGACAATGCTGAGGAGATCCAGAGCATCGTGCACTCGTGGGGGTCGCCCATATTCGAGAGGAGGGATTCCAAAAGGGAGTCAGTGCTGAGCCTGGAGGAGTGCCAGGAGCGCCTGGAACGGCGCTGCAGCCTCGTCAGGGAGTCCGGGCAGAGGATCCACTCGCTGGTGAAGGTGAGGGGGCACCTTGGGGGTGGGCAGCTCCTGAGAGGCTCCGTGTGTCCCTGAAGCACTGAAAATGTCCAGAGCTGCTTCGCCTTAAAGCAACTCCCTGGTCCCATTTGGAAACCTGCCCCGGTGTTGATCGATGTTGGCTCTGAGGGGTGAGCTGGACTGGGGCTGTGGGGCTGGCACCGCTGGGCTCCCAGCCCGGGGCAGGACCGGCAGCAGCTGCAGCCCAGGGAAGGGTCTGGCTCCGACTCTGGCTGCTGGAGAGCCACTAGAGGGGAGTGGTGCATCGGGTTTGGGATCCTGCTCCAAGGAAAAATCCCCTTGGAGGTGTTTACCTGAGAACAGAGGCTGGGGCTGACCCTTCGGATCCAGGCTTGATGTCCCTCTGTGGAGCAGGACGTGGTGTTGACCGTCCAGGGAGAAGCTGAGTGACAGGAGAAAAGCTGCTGCCCAAACCTTGGTGCTTTCCAGTAGCTTTGCCAGAGCTCAGAGTCCTCTGCAGGCCAGGAGAAGGTCCAAAGCTGTGCTCCTCACCTGCCTGGAGCCAGGTGTTATGCATGTCACGCATAGCCCCTGGCCTGGAGGGAGATGGGTTTTAGGCCCAGCCCTCTCCTGAGGGTCGCTGGCTGGCCTTGGACTCTGAAGAGAACTAGATGGGTTCATCAGGATGGGCTTTTGAGACCCCCCAGTTCTCCCTGCCCCAGGGGAGCAAAGCAGCCTCAAGTCCTGTGGTCTCAGAGAAGAGGGAGGAGAACATGTGGAGGACCTTCTGAGGCTCTTCTGCACTCCATTTTCACCTTGAATTGTTCCTGGAGACCACAGAGCCCTTGACAGGAGCAAATCATGACCATGCCACCAGTAGGAAGGTCCATCTTTCCTACCCCTCCATGAGGCTGATACTTCTGTGCTGCCCAGCATCAGCCCTCAGGGGTGGGCAGCTTCTTTAGGACACAGCCCTGCTGTGTGTGAAGGCATCTTCTTTGTCTTCCAGGAAAACCAGAGCCTCCTACTTGCCAACCCAGCATCTGATGCCTGGAAGGCGTATTTGGATTATGTGGATGAGATAGTCCTGGATGGATTCTTCACTGCCATCGAGTGCTCACTCAAGAACCTCCTGGAGAACACAGGTGATGCCTGGCTCCTGTCCTCTGGCTGCAGTGCCTGCTCAGCCTCTCCAAGGGGACGTCTCTGGTTGTGCTCCCTCACTCTCAGGAGTTGTTCTCTTCTTCCTGGCTTTCCTCTGGCACTGGAGCCTCCGGGAAGGGAGGGTGACTCCACCACTGGTCACTGGATTGCTCAGGGGGAGGGACGGAGGTGGCTGTGCGCTGTTGGCAAGGGTTCATGGATGGAGACAACAGAGGCATCCTCCCCTGTCTGTGCTTGGGCAGCTGTCACCTCCCACCCTCCCATGCTCAAAGCATCAGGGTGGCACTATCTTCCCTTTGTGAGGAGTCTCAAGAGCCAGTGCCGCTTCTGAAAGGCACAAAATAAAACCCTCAGCTGCTGAGCAGAGGTGAGCTGGGTTCAGGAGTCACCAGCCCAGCCCTCCTGCCTAGGGCCACCAGGGAGGTTCACTTGGAGCAGCTTGTGTCCAGCTAAAGCACATCTCCAGGAACGCTTCCCTTCTGGATGTGGAGGCACAGTGAGCCGGAGAATTGCATGCAGTTCTTCACCAGCTTGTTAAAAACTTGCATATGTTGTCACATTTGCATCTGCCTTCAGTTTCTGGTTGCTGTTCGGGTTTTTTTACGCCTTTCACCACTAAATTAAAGAGCCTCTTGGTTCCTGTTGTTTTTCTCCTCTGCAAGCACTTCCCTGCTGCCATGGTTCAGCTCTCAGACTCCCTCTGCATTAGCTGGAGAGCTTGGTCTCTTCAAGCCTTTCCTCCTCAGGGTGTTTTCTGGTCCTTAAATCACTTGTGTCTCATCTATTCTCCATGTCTTTGGTGGGTACCACAGCACAGCTGGTTTGCCAACATCTCCATGGGTTGTGCAGACAGCAGTGAGTGTGTCTGCCACCACACCCTCCTGCTGTCCCTGTAGGCCATGTGGTATCTTGTCGTAGGACGTTAGTGGTGGCTCAAGATCCCTTGAGAAAGATCCTGACATCTCCGTTCTTCCCTACCAGACCCCAAGGCAGGCCTCGCTCCCCTGTTTGAGGTGCAGCTGGATTTGGTGACCCCGGATTTGGTGTTTCACCCTCCCTTGGACCCTGGTGCCAAGGGTGGCTTCTGTGACATGGTGGAAAGTCTCCTCAACGGCATCTACCGCATCTCCTCGCTGGTGCCCCGGCTGGCCGCGCACAGCGGCTTCTGCCACTACCAGGTCTGTGCCATGGAGTTTCCCCGTGCTGGGTGGCAGTGAGGAGGTGCCACGTGCTCCCACGTCACCGTGCTCTCGTCTCTCCTCTCCCTTCTCTCCTTTCTTCTCTCCCCTCTCGCCTGTCCCCTCTGTGCCCTGTCCAGGCTGACCTGGAGGCCGTGTCTGACCTGTCTGGGATGCGCCAGGAGCTGCTGAGCCGCGCTCAGGCCGCGGCGGGCGCGTGCCGCGAGCACCGCGCGGGGCTGGAGCGCTACTCGCACCTGTACGGGGAGGACAGGAGGGAGCTGTGCCGCCAGTTCCTGCTCTACGGCCGCGTCCTCACGGCCGCCGACATCGAGGCCCAGGGCGAGGTCGGGGTCCCCGAGGTGCCGCCCACGCTGCAGCAGTTCAGGGAGCAGATCGGCTCCTACGAGCAGCTCTACGAGGAGGTGACGCGCATGCAGCCCGTCAGCACCTTCCAGGGCTGGCTGAGGCTCGATGCCCGGCCTTTCAAGGCAGCCTTGCTCAATGAGATCAAAAGGTGGAGCTTGGTGTTCAAGCAGCACCTCCTGGACCACGTCACGCACAGGTGAGAGCTGCTCCTGCCTCTGCTCCTGGGACCTGCGCCGGGGCTTCTCTTGTCTCGGCTGGGCTGTGTCGTTTCACACTGATGGCAGAGTCAGTGGTAGAATCATGGAATGCCCTGGGTTGGAAGGGATCCACGAGGATCACCCAGTCCAGCCCCTGGCCCTGCACAGGCACCCCAACAATCCCACCCTGTGCACCCCTGGGAGCGTTGTCTGAGTGCTCCTGCAGCTCTGGCAGCCTCGGGGCCGTGACAACCTCCAGAGCTAACACAGGAGCAAGAGAAGGGCCCCTGCTGCACGGCAGCTCCATCACATCCCTGTGCCTTCCGTGCCCTGGTCCCTGCTGGTGTGTGAGCTGGGAACAGTGGCATCACTTGGTACCACTGACATCCCTGAGCCGATGCCCCTGGGACCTGACGTGTGGTGTCAGACAGGGCACGTGTTTGCCCGCTCATCCCGAGCCAGATAATCCCATCTCTGCCAGGGCTCTGGGCTTCTTTACTGGATTTGGTGGTGGCCATCAGTAAATCTGCATTAATGAGGTTTCTAAAAGCTCATGATTTGGGTAGCCTGGCATGAGCAGTCACGGGGAGGTGGCTTCAGGCTACAAAAAGGAGGAGTTTGGGCTCCAACTGTTGCATTAACACGTGTTTCTCGCCTGAAGAGCTGCTTGGCTCTGTGCAGGACAATGCCTCAGGTGATTTATTGGTCACAGCTGAAGGGTGTCTTAGGTGTTGGATGCTCCCAGGGAAGTGTTCTGAAGACGAGGCTGCTGTGTGGGGTGGTGATAGGATCTCTTGTGTGCTTTTCAGCACCATAATTCTGTCAGATAATTTCTTTGCAAAGAGCTTTTGTGTGGCAGAGAATGAGCATTTAGGAGCTGTTATGGAGAGTCCCTGACTCAGCAGTTTAGTCTTTATTAGGTGAAGTATTTAAGGATACTTTTAGGCCTAGCAGCATCCAGAGAATTTAAGCAGGCACTTAAAAATAAGTGGTTTGGGAGGTGGAGAATGGATGTGCTGGGAAGGACTGGAGGCCCAGGAGCCCACTGTTGCTCTGCTGAAAGTGCCCAGCAGCTGGTGAGGGTAAGAACAGGATAAGCAGTTGAGGAAACGTGCCCCAGACACTCTCCTTGTCTGTGATGGTTTATGGCTCAAGGGCTTTGAGAGACAGGGATCTTAATTTTAAAGTCCTGGAGGGATTTTTTTCTTCGTGCCACTGATGTCCAGTTGCTTTTCTGAGCTGCTGTGAATTTGTACCACCTGCAGCAGGGAGCTGCCCTGGGAGGTGAGGCAGTGCATGAAGGACAATCCCTGTGTGTTACAGCTTTGCAGTGTGTCAGGTTCTCCTGGGGAGCTTGGATTCTTGTGGTGGAAGAGATGGGGCGAAAACTGTCACAGAATCCCAGAATGGTTTGGGTTGGAAGGGACCTTAAAGCCCATCGAGTGCCAGCCCTGCCATGGCAGGGACACCTCCCACTGTCCCAGGCTGCTCCAAGCCCCAATGTCCAGCCTGGCCTTGGGCACTGCCAGGGATCCAGGGGCAGCCCCAGCTGCTCTGGGCACCCTGTGCCAGGGCCTGCCCACCCTCCCAGTAAAACCTGTCCTCTCAAAGACCCCTCCTCCAGAGCCCTCCTGAGCTCACTGTCTCTGTTCAGGTGCTCTGTCTCCAACTTGAGAAGTCCCAAGCTGTCTTTCTGTTCCTTGAAGGAAGCTGTACCACATCCAGGGATACCTTGGAGCAGGAATTGCAGTTCTGAGGCTGAATATTCACTCCAGAGGAACCGCCCTCATCCTGTGCTTCCCTGCTTTGTGCTCCACAGCTTGGCTGACCTGGACGAGTTCATCCAAACTGCCGAGAGAGGTTTGAGCAGAAAGGTGGAGAAAGGTGACTATGGTGGCTTGGTGGAAGTCATGGGGCACCTGCTGGCTGTGAAGGAACGTCACAGTGCCACTGATGCCATGTTTGAGCCCCTGAAGGAAACCATTGAGCTGCTGAGGGCCTACGAGCAGCAGCTGCCCGAGGAAGTCCACCAGCAACTGGAGGTGGGTGAGGACTTGTGGTGGGCACAGCAGTTTGCCCAGGAGCAGGAGTGGAGCAGCATCCCAGGGATATCCAAGGCCCTGCTCCTTGTCATTAGAGGGCCTCAGTGGGCAGCGTTTTGCTATTGCAGGATGTGCCTTAATAGCTCTAAATTTTGGAGTTATATTGAGATTTTTCTTTTAAAGCAGAGATTAAGCCTTTTGTTATGTGTGAAAAACATAGAATTGCCTGCTCCATCTCCCAGCGATTACTCTTGAAAAAAAATTAATGCATTTTCAAATCCATCTGTTAATTAGGTTGAATTATAATTATTTTGAAATAAGCTGGTTCTTGGCAGCTATGGAGATGGGAAGGATAATGTTGGCAGGGGAGTTGCCTTCTCACAGGACTTCAGTCCTCCTCTGGGTCAGACTACCAGATCTGCTTCACCCAGAGGACATCCCTGGGAGCAGGTTATGAGGGCATTTTGGCACCTTTCCACATCCGGCTGTCATGAGTCAGTTTTCTTTTGGGAATTCCTTTCATTTCTGCAAAGGGGACCATGAGATGAAGGTTGTAAGAGATGGTGAGGTGCCCAAGGGGACAGAGACAAGCCCTGTCAGCAGTGTCTTCATCCACCATAAAGCCCAGCCCTTTGGGGAACCCAGCTCCTCTAAATCCCCCTGCCTGGGAGCTGCTGGTGTGTGCAAATACCTTCAAGCACCTGATTTATTTCCCTCGTAGAAGAAATGAGGATGTGGAGCAGCCATCCAGAGGCAGGAGATAGCAAGGGAGTTGTTCTTCCTGGCGAGTGACTGCAAGACTTGTGTGTGAATGATTCATTCCCTCCTGCATGGAGTGGGAAAAGCAGAAGCCCCTCTAGGCACCTCTCTCTCCGTGGCTGTGGAGATGGATGGGCTGGAGCTGCTGCTTGGTAGGAAAAGAAGGAAGCAGCTCTGTGACCTGCCATGGTCATGGATAGTGATGTCTATTGAGACTGTAACAAAAAATGCCAGGAAGAGACCCCTCAGGAGGAGCTGGCCCTTCTCTGGCCATCTCTGCTCCCTCAGAGCTGCCTCCAGCTATTTCCCTTCTTTCCATGGTGGGTCTCCATTAATCTCCTCAAGAAGAAACCCAAAGTCTTTCCTGTGGGCTTGCACAGCACGTGGAGAAGAGGGAACTTGGGGACAGCAGAGCCCCTGGCAGTCGTAGAATTGTCAAGGTTGGAAAAGACTTTTAAGATAATAACATCTCACCATCACCATGTTCACTGCTAAACCCTGTCCCCAGGTGCCACACCCACAGGGTTTTTGAACACTTCCAGGCTTGGTGACTCCACCACTGCCCTGGGCAGCCTGTTCCAATGCTTTACAGTTCTTCCTGTGAACTTTTTTCCTCATATCCAGTCTAAACCCCCCCAGGCACAACTTGGGGCATCCCAACCAAACTCCCCAGCAGTTTTAGCCCCGGGAGCTGTTGCTTTTCCCGTTCTGTGGTTATCCATGAGCAGATCTCGCCCCGCAGAGCCCACCCTGCCTCCCAGCAGTGCCGTTGTGCCCGCAGGAGCTGCCGGAGAAGTGGAGCCAGGTGAAGAAGCTGGCTCAGGCCGTGAAGCAGCAGGTGGCCCCTCTGCAGGCCAGCGAGGTGACAGCGCTGCGCCAGAGCTGCGCCGCCTTCGACGCCCAGCAGCTGCGGCTCCGGGAGCGCTTCGGGAGGGAAGCTCCCTTCAGGTACAGGTGTTCCAGCATTGCACGAGCCTGGAGAGAAAAAAGCTGTAAGGGCTCATCCCTGCATGTGCTGGGGATCCACAGACCTCCTCCCTGCTCACAGCCTGCGTGGTTGTGGTGTTGTGTCCCCGGGAAGAGGTTGGGTTTGAGGGGTGTCAGCAGTGCCACGTGGCTCAGCCATCAGGGTGTAGTAGAGACCTTTCATCTCTCCCGTGGCTCTCAGAGGCTCTGGTTGTTTTATGGGTTCTTTAGAAGTTGTTGCAATATCACTTACGAAGAATAAACATTTATTTCTAGGTTTGACACCGAAAAGCCTTATCAACTGCTGGATGCAAAGCACATGGAGATTAAACAGATGGAGTCAGCCATGACCTCGATTTATGAATCAGCCGGTCTGTTTGAAGTCACGGTGCCAGAGTATAAACAACTGAAGCAGTGCAGGAAGGAGCTGTGTCTTCTCAAAGAGCTCTGGGACATGATCTCCCTGGTGAACACCAGCCTCGATGACTGGCAGACCACCAAATGGGTGGATATTAACGTGGAGAACATGGATCTGGAGTGCAAAAAGTTCGCAAGAGAGATTCGGAATCTGGATAAGGAGATGAGGGCGTGGGATGCTTTCAGTGGGCTGGACAGCAAGGTGAAGAACATGCTGGCAGCCCTGAAGGCTGTGGCAGAACTGCAAAATCCTGCCATCAGGGAGAGGCACTGGAACCAGCTGATGCAGGTGACGGGCGTGAGGTTTGTGATGGACTCGGACACCACCCTGGCTGACCTCCTCAAGCTCAACCTGCATCAGTTTGAGGGGGAGGTCCATGGCATTGTGGACAAAGCGGTGCGAGAAATGAGCATGGAGAAGGTGCTGAAGGAGCTGAGGGTGACTTGGAGCTCCAGGGAGTTTCAGTATGAGCCTCACCCCCGCACCAACATCCCCTTGCTGAGATCAGATGAGGAGCTCATTGAAACTTTAGAAGACAACCAGGTGCAGCTGCAGAATTTAATGTCATCCAAGTACATCGCTTTCTTCCTGGAGGAGGTGTCTGCCTGGCAGAGGAAGCTCTCCACCGCCGACTCCATCATCTCGCTCTGGTTTGAGGTGCAGCGCTCGTGGTCTCACCTGGAGAGCATTTTCATAGGCTCAGAAGATATCCGGGCACAGCTTCCCCAGGTATGAGCCCCCAAATCCCGGATTTCTTGTTCGGAAAGTGCTGTAGAGGAGGCTCCATTATTAAATGGGGTTATATGTGCCAAGTTCCCCAAAGCAGGGCTGTTCTCCTGCTTCTGGAGGCTCCCTCCGTGCTCTGGTTGTTCCCCCAGTGCTGCCCCAGGATGGTTTTGTACCCCAGGCTGTGCTTGAGCCGTGCTGAGGGGCTGGTCTCCCTGCCACCACTGCATGGCAAACACAGAGTTCCTGGGGACTGAGCAGGAGCTGCTGCCTTCCTTCAGTGCTGCAGGCGTGTTCCCTCTTCCCTCGGAGGGGAGAGGAGCGAGATCATTACTCAGACACTGCAAATCATCAAACAGAGCTGGCCCAGGCAGCTTTGGCAGCTTCCCCTCCTGGCCTTCCACACTGGTGCTGGGGGAGAGCAGCTCTTCTCCTGCTCTGGGAAATGGAGCAGAGCTGGTGCTCTTCCACTTGTGCTTCTGCTTTTTTATGAGGCTGTCCCAACTCTTGGGTGTTTGACCCCCAGAGCAGAGAGTGAGCTGTGAGCTCCCTTGTGCTTTGTGGATCTATTCAGGGCTGTGGGAAGGAGCAGCCTGCGGGCTCAGCTGGTGCCTGGCATTTCCCCATGGTGGGGAGAACTTGGCTGATGAGCCAAAGGGCAGCATGAAGCTTGGCAGGGTGTTTACCCAGCTCCTCAGGTCCAGCTCCCAGTGTTACTCCACACTTGCAGCTGTGCTGAGGAGGAACGTGCCTTTCACTGGTGAGGGAGGAACTTTCCCCTCACCCCAAGGACAGCCCTCAAAGGATGGGACTTCTCAGCACACCATTAGAGCGTTGCTGTGACCTTTGTGTCCCTTTGTAGGACTCCAGGCGCTTTGAAGGGATTGATGTGGATTTTAAAGGACTGGCCTATGAAGTTCAGAAAACTCCAAACGTTGTTGAGGCCACCAATAAACCAGGTCTGTCCCAGCAGCTGGAGGACATCCAGAGTAGGTAGGTAGAGCATCAGTCCCAGGGTTTTGTCAGAGACTGGAATCAACTATAAGAAGTTGGTTGAACCTGTGCTCCAAGGCTTTTCCCAAGGCTGTGCATCCTCTGCAGTCACAAATCACAGCTTTTCTGATCTTTCTCAAGTTTTTCTGTTTGTGACCCATCACCTTGAAGCCCCTAAGTGGAATCTGGCACACTCTCATCCTGAATATTAATTTGACCACAGCTCCCTGAAACAGACCTGATGCCCTGAGTTGGAGACACTTCTCATTTAACACATGAATCTGCCTGAAAAACACTTCAAAGTCCATGTTAAGCTGTTGTGCCAGTAGCAGCTCTCCATTTCAAATAAAGATTTGATTTTATTTTCAATCGAACAAGGCCAATGTTCCTCACAGAGAATGTTATTTAAGAACTTTGTAAGCTCAGCAGCAGTTTAGCATGTGAACACTGCGAGATTCATTTTAGATCGGAGCAAACAAGTTTCCTTTCATGCTCTGCAAACACAAAAAGCTGAGCTGGTTGGAATCAGACTTTAAAATGTGGCTCATTAGAATAAAAGCAGTTCTGGAAATGTTCATCCCAGTGGATGCCACCACCTGTGGCAGCTACGAGCTTGTCTAAAGCAGTGGGTCAGACTGCAAACCTTCCCAACCTCTTCTTCCACTTGTGCTTCTGCTTTTTTATGAGGCTGTCCCAACTCTTGGGTGTTTGACCCCCAGAGCAGAGAGTGAGCTGTGAGCTCCCTTGTGCTTTGTGGATCTATTCAGGGCTGTGGGAAGGAGCAGCCTGTGGGCTCAGCTGGTGCCTGGCATTTCCCCATGGTGGGGAGAACTTGGCTGATGAGCCAAAGGGCAGCATGAAGCTTGGCAGGGTATTTACCCAGCTGTCCTGGGCTCTGCTTTGTCTCCCCAGGTTGTCTCTGTGTGAGAAGGCTTTGGCTGAATATTTGGACATGAAAAGGTTGGCCTTCCCCAGATTTTACTTCATTTCTTCTGCAGATTTACTGGATATTCTTTCCAACGGCACCAACCCCCATCTGGTAAGGCTTGTACTGCATCACCTTTGCGTTTTCCAGCTGTCAGTAGTGTCAGTGGAAGGTGTTGTCCTGGGACTCTCCCCAGGTGGGAGTGATTTTCTCCCACCCTGCACGGATTAATCACTCTTTCACAGCTGATCTCCATCTGTCATTGCTGACAACACTGCCCTGGGGGTTGTCTGTTCTAACCCCGGTGATGCTTGTGGCAGGTTCAGAGAGCACCTCCATGGCTTTTGTGCCATAAAAACCGTGGGCTTGCTCCTGCTGGGATACAGTGAGGTTGCAGGAAACTGACTTTCTCAAGGATCTCATCCAAAACTTGTTGCTGACCTTGGATCCCAACCTGGGATGCCCCCAAACAAAGAGCCCCGGATGGGTCGTTCCAGTGTGGAGGTGTTGACACTGGTGGTTTGTAGAGGGCAGAAGAGGCAATTTCCAGTAAGTGCTTCTTCCTTCCCCTGTGCAAAGCCTCTGGGATGTCCTGATGGCAGGGCAGGGAGGAGCACAGCCTGCACGAGGTGAGCAGCTGGTGGTCAGCCAGTGGCTGTGGCTCAGGGCCAGATGGGTGCCTGACCCTGCACAGGGCTTCTGGGATGGGGTCTGAATGCCCCAAATGCACCATTCCTCCTGTTTACTCAGCAGGATTGCGGGATCCTCCCGGGGAGGAGCTGGCAGTCACCTTCCTGTTGTAAGAAATGGCATCACAGTCCCCTTCCCTCCATTCCCAGGGATCAGAGCCCTCTATCCCCCGTGGGCAGAGTTCAGAGGATTCAGTCCTGCAGGTGCTTTTCCATATGGAGCATGGCAGTGGTGGAGCTGCTGTCAGGAAGCCTCAGCCACTTTGCCTGAGCAGCCTGGTTTGGGAGGCATCACTAATCCTAAGGTTGGTGTGTAAACCAAACCGACATATTGACAGCAAATGGAGGTTGTTGGGAAAGGAATCAACTCCTTATTCCACCTTTTAGTAGTGAGCAGTCTCACCCTCCTTGAGCTTTTCCTCCTTTTCAGCATTTGTGGCAGCCCGTGAGTGGGGCAGGTCTGGAAATGCTCTTGTTGCCACTAACCTTTAACTCTGCTTGGATGTGTTTGCTGCTGCTGGGTGTTTTCAGCCCACAGAGTGTCGTAAATACACCACTGATTGATGCTTAAAATGGAGAGAGAAAGAGAGGAAAAACACAGGAAGCAGAGCAAAGCTGCTGTGTTGAAATGCTCCATGGAGTAAGGAGAAATTCCTGGTGCTTTCAGTTATTCAAAACTATTTGCAGTAAAATCAAAGTAAATGTCAGGCAGGATCACGCATGGATACGCTCTCAGCCTTTCCACTGTAGTTTCAAAGCCTGATAATTCCTAAAGGAGGATTAAATAGACAATGATATTATCCACTTGAACTGGATATCGACCTGGTGCAGATTCAGGTGCGTTCTGGGCTCTGGTGGCAGAATTGTATCGAGTGCTGGAGCACAGCCAAGGCCCTGCAGAGTGGCCAGGGGCTGTGAGTGGCCAGTGGGCATTGCTGAGCCTGACCACTTACAGGTGTAAAATAGGATTCCATGGTTTGTGTAAGATTTGAAAGGAGATTTGCTTGTCCACGTGGGGAAGCTGGGTGTCCATTGCTTCTTGATCCACTTGGCACCTCCTGGGATTTGGCCAGGTGGGAAACTGATGGGCTGTGGCCACCTGTGGGACAGCTTGTGAGGAGGGGTTGGAATCCTCTGTGGGACAGGGAGTAAGAACTGGACAGACGAGCCACAGGATCATAGGATATCCTGAGCTGGAAGGGACCCCCAGGATCACCCAGTGCATCCCCTGGCCCTGCACAGACACCCAATAACCCCACCCTGGGCATCCCTGGCAGCGCTGTCCCAATGCTCCTGGAGCTCGGGGCCATGCCCATTCCCTGGGGAGCCTGGGCAGTGCCCAGCACCCTCTGGGGGAAGAACCTTTCCCTTATATCCAACCTAAATCTCTCCTGACACAGCTCCAGCCTTGGGTTGCTGTCCCTCAGGAGGAGCTGCAGCCCCTGGTGAGCTCTGCCCTCAGTCTCCTTTTCTCCTCTGAACAGACCCAGTGCCCTCAGCTGCTCCTCATATGGCCCCTCAAGGCCCTTCACCATCTTCATGGCCCTCCTCTGGACACTCTGTCATGCTTTAATGTCTTTTTACAATTGTGGCACCCAAAACTGCCCCAGCACTCAAGGTGAGGCCACGCCAGTGCAGAGCAGAGTGGGACAATCCTGCCCCTCCCCTGGCTGGCCACGCTGGGCCTGATGCCCCCCAGGACAGGGATGTCCCTCCTGGCTGCCAGGGCACTGCTGGCTCAGATCCAACTGGCCGTGGAGCAGCACCCCCAGGTCCCTTTCCGTGGCGCTGCTTTTCAGCCTCCTGTTCCCCAGTGCTCCCAGCTTTCCCTGAAAGCAGGAGAGCACCAGGAGGTACAGGCTGTTCTCTTTTCCCACCCTGCCCATGGGGTTTGTCCATCTCCCTGTCTCAGCAGCACCTGGCTGGGACAGCTCTGGGGGCTGCCCTGTCCCGTGGGCTCCCTGCTGGCAGCAGTGTGTGACACAGGGCTGTACCTGGGTGTGAGGTACTGCTCCAGAAGCTCTGGTGACCTCTCAGCTCCAGGCAGGTGCTGGTGTTGGGAGCCTCAGGAGCTGTGCTGGTGTCTCCCCTCTGGCTTTGCAGGCTCAGCTGGCTGTGGACAGGGCAGGACTGAATCATTCTGCTCCTTCTGGAGAAGTGGTTTTGGTCAAGATGAGGGTTTTGTCTGGGTTGTTGAGCTGTTTATCCTGGGACTCGGGCAGAAATAAAGATCTGGCTTCTCCACAGAGGAAAATTCAGGACTTTTCTTTGGCACAAAATTGATTTCTAGGAGGGAAGAATCAGAAAGGTTCCTAGTGAGGAAAACTTCCCAGTGCTGAGAACAGGACAAGGGGGAGCAGGGTGGAGCAGCACTGCCTGCAGGGAGACTGGGACTCGGTCAGGCAGTGTTTGGATGGTTTCTGTGCTTTTGCCCTGTCTGGGAGATCTCAGGATTTATTAGGGCCTGTCCCTGTTCTAAAATGAGCTACAAGAAAAAATACTGAGAAGGCCAGCAAGAGGCTTGTGCTGGCAGCATCCTGGCCATGAGTGAGAAGATGTGGTGCTGCCAGGATGTCCAAGTCATGCTTCGTGAGCAGGACTGTGCCTGTCACACCTTTGCTGCTCTCTGCCCTGCCTGTCCCATCTCCCTCACTTTATTTGTACAATCCCTTTCACAGGTGCAGCGTCACCTTCCCAAACTCTTTGACAACTTGGCCAAGCTGAAATTCCAGGTGGACTCTGAGCAGAAGACAACCAAGATTGGGCTGGGAATGTACAGCAGAGAGGAGGAATATGTCCGGTTCAGTGAGCCCTGTGACTGCAGCGGGCAGGTGAGAGGGGAGGCCTTGTCTGTCCAAGGTGCCTGGTGGAACCTGCCCTCCCACACCCTTGAGTGGGCATCCCTGGCCAAGATCTTGTAGAGCTTCACTGCCCTGCCTTTATGAGAAAAGCTGGGAGAGGCAGTGTGGAACTTAATCCTTGCTTACACCACAGCTCTAGTCCTGCTCTGGATGGGCCCTCACAGCCCACGGTGTGAGCAAGAGCTGTGGCCTAATCTTCCTTATTTTGTAGGATGAGTGGAAGCACAAAATTTAAGAATCAAATTACTGCTCAGCTTTTCTGTCCCTGTAGCTGCACTTTTCTCCATGGACTATTACAGGAAGCTGAAGTAGGTAATACCAGCTCTGAGCTCCCCAGTGATGGCACTTGGCATTTAAACTCTCCTCTCAGTGAGGACTTTGCCTGTGAAATACTAAATTCAGCAGGAACTGTGTTCCCAGCGTTCTCTTGCTGCTGGCAGGTTGTGCTCAGGTCCCACAGCTGACTCTGTCACAGCCTGGAGCTGGAACACGCTGAACTAAATTGCTCCTCAGCGGAGTTCAGTTTGGTTCCTCCTATAGCTGGAGTTCCACAAAAACCTGCTTGGAAAGAGCTGCTGATCCTGCAGGCCCAGAAATGGCTGAGTGCCCCAGTTTGGAGGAGGCCTGAGGCTTGTTTGACGGCAGAGCTGAGCTGCTTGTCCCATTCTCTGCCATCCCTTGCTGCCAAGGAGGAGCAGGAGTCTTCTTGGGATTTCATCCCTGCTGCAGGTCGAGGTGTGGCTCAATCGCCTGCTGGGCACCATGAGGGCCACGGTGAGGGACGAGATGACCGCGGCTGTGGCGGCCTACGAGGACAAGCCGAGGGACCAGTGGCTCTTTGACCACCCTGCCCAGGTACTGTCCCTGCTCCTGGGGGCACCTGGGCTTTCCCTGCCGTCCTGCCCTTCCCTGCTTCCAGCGGGGTCTCTGCCTGTGAATGGGAATGTTTCTGCCTGTGCTGTCCAGGAGGGAGGAAGGGCGAGTTCTCCTCTCTCCTGGCCATCTCTTGATGGATTCCCAGGCTGAGCTCCCTGCTCTGACCGGAGCTCTGGGCAGGACGCAGCTCGGGGGCCTGGGCAGTGGCTGCTGCACCCCAGGGGTCACAGGAAGCCCCTGCCCCCAGAGAGGTGAGAGAACAAGTTGGTGAGGCCTGATGAGAGGAAAGAGCCCCTTGGATGCCCCTCTGGCGGCCTCGTGGTCTCCAGCTCGGCCTCCTGTGTGGTCAGACATGGGAAAGGGGCTCATTTACAGCTGAGCAGCTGCTGAACGTGTCTGGAGTGGGATTTCAATGGATGTAAAGTGGATCCTGCTCTCCTGCCTGCTGTGATACTGTATGACAAAATACTGCATTTCATGTCAGGGGTGCTTCATCCTTGATCTCCCCATGGATCAGACACTCAAAAGTCAGGCAGCCCTGGTGTTCCCCTGCTGTTGAGCCACTGTTTCCCCAGGTGGCTCTCTGCTGCACCCAGATCTGGTGGACAGCTGAGGTGGGCATGGCCTTCTCCAGGATGAAGGAAGGCTACGAGAAGGCCATGAGGGAGTACCACAAGAAGCAGGTGGCCCAGCTGAACACCCTGGTGACGATGCTGCTGGGGCAGCTCTCCAAGGGCGACAGGCAGAAGATCATGACCATCTGCACCATCGACGTGCACGCGCGGGACGTGGTGGCAAAGATGATAGCACAGAAGGTTGGTGTTCCCAGCCCAGCGTGGGCCATGCTGGTGTTGAAGGGGAGATCACGGAGTGACAGAGCAGGGGCAGGCACCGGGATCGTGCCTGGCTCAGCACGGCACATGTGGCCATGAGGAAGAGCGTTTGGGCTTTCTTTTCTGTGGCTTTCTTGCTCTGGAGTGGGGCCACAGGGAATCCCTTGGGGTTTGTCTGCCAGTCCCACACCACTGCCCTGCCCTCATAGACTCCCAGGATGGTTTGGATTGGAAGGGGCCTTGTAGCTCTTCTCATTCCAACGCCCTGCCATGGGCAGGGACACCTTCCACTATCCCAGGGTGCTTCAAGCCCTGTCCAGCCTGGCCTTGGGCACTGCCAGGGATCCAGGGGCAGCCACAGCTGCTCTGGGCACCCTGTGCCAGGGCCTCCCCACCCTCAGAGCCAGGAATTCCTTCCCAATATCCCATCTATCCCTGCTCTCTGGCAGTGGGAAGCCATTCCCTCTTATCCTGGCACCCCATGCCCTTGTCCCCAGTCCCTCTCCAGCTCTCCTGGAGCCCCTTTAGGCCCTGGCAGGGGCTCTGAGCTCTCCCTGGAGCCTTCCCTTCTCCAGGTGAACACCCCCAGCCCTCCCAGCCTGGCTCCAGAGCAGAGGGGCTCCACCTCTCTAATCACTCTGTCCTTGACAGTCTCATATCCCACCCTGCACGCAGGTGGGAAGGTGCCCTGGGTGTGCTGGGTTGTGGCTTTACCCTCACCTGTGTTTCTGGGGGGCAGCCAGGCCGAGCACAGATTTCTGGCTCATTTGGTTTCCCCCTCTGGGAGCTGGGGCAGCGCCACTCCTCAGCCCCTGCCCCTGCCGTGACCAGTCCACAGCCGGTGACAGCTCCCTCGCAGCGCCCTTGGGCCCCGAGCCGTGTGTGCCTGGCACTCCCTGCCCTGCTGTGACTGTGCTGGTGGCACGTTGCAGGTGGACAGTGCCCAGGCGTTCCTGTGGCTGTCGCAGCTGCGGCACCGCTGGTCGGACGAGGAGCGGCACTGCTTGGCCAACATCTGCGACGCCCAGTTCCTGTACTCCTACGAGTACCTGGGCAACACCCCTCGGCTCGTGATCACCCCCCTGACCGACAGGTGAGGCCCTGGGGAGCTCCCTCACGGCTGAGACAGAGCTGCCAGACAAAGAGGGGTTTGCTTGGGATGCCCACATCCCTCTTGTTTTCCCCCTGTGTCCCAGCGACCCCGTGGCAGAGCTGCAACTCCCACTTGGTTTGGGATTTTACAGTGAGGGAGCTGGGGGGACTTTCCTGGAGGAAAGGAGGCTCAGGGGGGACCTTCTCACTCTCTGCAACTCCCTGACAGGAGGGGGCAACCGGGGTGGGGTCAGGTCTGCTCCCAGGGAACAAGGGACAGGATGAGCATCAAGTTGCACCGGGGGGGTTCAGGTTGGTTATTGGGAAAAATTTCTTCACTGGAAGTGTTGTCAAACCGTGGCACAGGCTGCCCAGGGCAGTGCTAGAATCACCATCACCAAAGGTGTCCAAAAAACACGTGGATGTGGCACTAATGGACATGGTTTAGTGGTGAACAAGGTGCTGGTGCTGTCCTGATGATCGGATTTGATGATCTTAAAGGTCTTTTCCAACCTTTAAGATTCTGTGATGCACTGGAGAAGTCCCAGCAGGGCAGAGGTGGTTGATAATGCCCCAAAGGACTTTCAGCTTGGCCATGCTCGCACAGAGCTGTCCCAAAGGAGGGCGCAGGGCTCTGCAGAGTGCCCTGGAGTGACATGTGGCACTCAGCTCACTCTCTTTCCCCTTTTCCCTCGTCCTGTGCAGGTGTTACATCACCCTGACCCAGTCTCTGCACCTGACCATGAGCGGGGCCCCTGCGGGCCCTGCTGGCACCGGCAAGACAGAGACCACCAAGGACTTGGGCCGTGCCCTGGGCATCATGGTGTACGTGTTCAACTGCTCCGAGCAGATGGACTACCAGGTACTGCTCCCCCAAACGGGACTGCTCAGGGAGCCTGAGGGATGGGAGGGATCCAGCTGGGCTTGCTCTTATCCATCCGCTCTCCTCACACCCCTGCTGCCTCCCTTTCTGCTGAACAGCTTTCTCTCCTCCTCCCTTTGCTTCTCTAAGACTTGCACAAGGTTCTTCAGGAGGGAGAGATCTGAGCTGTGCTCTCTGCCCTGTTCCACCTTTCCCTTCCCTCCTGGAGTTAGATTCCATACGAAATACTTCACAAATTCTGGCCTGTTCAGTCAAGCCCGAGGCTGTGCTGATCCCTTCCCTCTCGGCACACCCACAGGCATGGGGAGGGACCTCTCCTGGTTTCTCAGGATCCTCTCCTGGGATGAGGCCAACGCTGGGTCACGGGGCTGAGCCCTGTGGTCTCCACGGGGCAGTGGGTTTGATGGCCTTGGATGGTATTTTATCCAGCTGAGGTCTCTCATGGAAGTGGGGCTGTCAGTAGCTCAGCCCAGCTGACCTTTAAATGGAACCAGAGTGCAGAGATGTCGAGAGAGTGCAATTAGCAAATCAAGTGGCAAACTGTGCAGAGCTATAAATATTATAATTGAGTTGTGCCTACTGCTCCCTTGCACTTTTCTAAATACCCACAATAGACTGTAAATTGCTATAAATAAACAGGCAGGGAAATCAAATCCATTTTTTGCTGGAGTTGATTCCGTTTGTGATTTCACTCTTGTAATATTACTTTATTTTTTTTTCTTTTCAGTCTTGTGGGAATATTTACAAAGGCCTTTCCCAGACAGGAACCTGGGGCTGTTTTGATGAATTTAACAGGATCTCAGTCGAGGTCCTTTCTGTGGTTGCTGTACAGGTAAGTGGTGAAAAGCTTGTGGATAAATACAAGTCTGACTTCCTTCCTGCCTTCCTCCCTCCCTCCCTTCTGGGTCTAGGTGTTGTCCAGATCCTAAATCTCATTGGAATCCCCTGAAAATGCCAGTTAAATCAACTGCCAGGGGAGCTGGAGTGGCAGCTGGGTGCTCAACTGCACTGTCCAGAGGCAGTCAGCTCCCACAGGGGCAGAACTGAAGGGTTTGAGTCTTGGGGGACTTCAGTACCAAAAATTGAGTTGCCAAGATATCAAAGTTCTTTTGGTCCCAAATGTCAGCTGCCAGTGCAGGTTTTGGGATCCCAGTGTTTGACTGAGGTGCTGAATTCTTCCTAGACCCTCTTTGGAGCTTGGCATTGCAGAAATT
The DNA here is from genome assembly GCF_020740725.1 of Corvus hawaiiensis. Taxonomy (NCBI): domain Eukaryota; kingdom Metazoa; phylum Chordata; class Aves; order Passeriformes; family Corvidae; genus Corvus; species Corvus hawaiiensis. The sequence goes on from NC_063231.1 coordinate 11,112,699, forward strand.
AAGGTCTAGAGCCCAGAAGTTTCTACACTTCTGTAAATGTTTTGGTCAAAGAAATTGTTCTGAACCCCTCCACGACCTCCTCACTCTCATCTTTCGTTCTCTCATTGTTGTCCCTCATGTGATGTCCCAGAGAAGTCCCAGGCAGGTACAGGAGTTGGGGTACAGGAGTTTGTGTGTCATTCCCTCCCTGCTTCCCTTCCACCAGGTTCTAGTCTAAAGTTGTCATTGAAAAACCTCTTTGAGGATGTTAAAATAAAAGGGGAAGCTGAACAAAAGAAGCCCAGCTATGACTCAACTGCTAATGATTCCCTGGCTCCTGGCTGGAGCAGTGTCTGAGTGAGAGGCAGGGCTGTCACTCCATCATCGCCTCTCCCGCTGCTATTAGAGGGTAACCATGGCGATGGTTAATTGGCTGCCTTAGTCATGCAGCTCGTGTCCATGTGGGTCCTTACAAAGAGAAACTCCGTTAATTGCTTGGCTTTAGCATGGCAAACAGGTGTAACTTGGGGGCAGCCAGCAGAGAGAGATTCCTCCCTCGCTGAAGTGCTGCTATCAAGGAGGTGAGCTGGCTGCAAGGAACTGCTCCTTTGGGAAGGAGGGTCTGGCTGTGATGGACTCACTCCATCCAGTGGAAGGTGGGCAGTGAGGTGGCCTGGCTGTGATGGACTCACTCCATCCAGTGGAAGGTGGGCAGTGAGGTGGCCTGGCTGTGATGGACTCACTCCCTTTGGAAAGTGGGGGATGAGAAGAAAAAAGCTGCAACCAGGCAAATATCAGTGAGTGAAGGTATCAGGGGAGGTCTCCCAGCTTCTGCCTTGTGGGTTTGGGTTTAAATTAAGCATCTGATGTCCCCAAAATCTTTAAAAGCAATATCAAGGGATCAGTTTGCAGTTGAGCTGAGGCCAAGTTTTATGGGGAATGCAGGTCCTCAAGGAGCAGAGCAAGCACAGGAGCTCTGGGCTGTCATGAAGGGCAGTGTGTGAGGAGGGGTGAAGGGGCGTGGGGGGAATCAGGGCAGACTCTTTGGGGCTGCTGTGGGTGTTGGTTGTGCTCTGGGTGCCTCCACAGCCCTGTATCACCTCTGGCCTCCTGCGAGGTTGGGAAGTTGAAGAGCTGGTTTAGCCTATGGGGTTTTTGCTGTGAGATCCAGGTGGCTTTGGAGGCATTTCCTTCTCCCCTCACCCACATCCATCAGTGTCTTATGAAGCAAATTCTTGCAACTCCTTTCAGTTTGACTGCCCGGTCTCTTCAGCTCTTTTCTGCTTTTTCTGAGTTGGATTGTGATGGGAAACACACAGATTTACCCCAAACAGTGTGTAAGGCTTTACATGGTCAGTAAAAACACAAACCAGAGCAGTGATAAGCCCCAGTCACTGTGGGCCAAGTGCAGGGAGGGCAGCACTGCTGTCTGGGGTTTTTCATACCTGAGCACCAGCACTAAGCTCTGCCTTGGTTCCTAGGTGAAGAGTGTGCAGGATGCCATACGGGAGAAGAAGAAATCCTTCAATTTTCTTGGAGAAGACATTAAGTTAGTCCCCTCAGTCGGGATTTTCATCACCATGAACCCTGGTTATGCAGGACGAACCGAGCTGCCTGAGAATTTAAAAGCTCTCTTCAGGTGAGTCGAGGCCAGGTTTTGTCACCAGTGTTATAAGAGTGGCAGAAATTGTCTTGTGGAACATCCAGGTTTGGCTTCATTTTCTTGGGAAATTCCCTTGCACTGGGGATTCACAGATGATTTCAGCCTTGTGCCCAGGCCTGGATCAGGGAATGCACAAGGGGGGCAAGAGAGCTCTGTCCTGTGCCATGGGAAAGGCAGTGTGGGCAGACTGGGAAGGTCTCCAGTGGCTCACGGGAGAGGATGTGGAAAATAAAGCTACAAACCCACTGCCCTTGAGCTCTGTAGCCATCACTTGCTCTGCAGTCCTTTGCTGCCTGTCTCCCTAGGCCCTGTGCGATGGTTGTGCCAGACTTCGAGCTGATCTGTGAGATTATGTTGGTGGCCGAGGGCTTCCTCGAGGCCCGGGCCTTAGCCAGGAAGTTCATCACGCTGTACCAGCTCTGCAAGGAGCTCCTGTCCAAGCAGGTGAGCCCTGTGCTGTGCTCTGGATCCCCCAAATCAGGAATGTGACACTCTGCCGTGCATCCCCATGGCTGAAGCTTCACGGCGTTCAGTTCCTGACTGCCTTTGTGGCAGCTGCTGGGAGAAGGGAGGGTTTGTGATCGTCAGAGCTATGGCATTTTCAAACTGCTCTCCTGGAGGATCTGCAGGGACAAAAGCACTTGGCCAGCTGCATTAGTGAGACTTTTCAAATGCCACCAAGGTTGGGGCAGTGTGCAGTGACCCTGTGCTTTCCAGTCTCTTAGATCCTATTGATTCTCCTGCCTGCGAGGGGTTCATGATGACTCTTCCTCTCTTAGTCCAACTAAATACTTCTCTTTCATGTCAAGTGTTGACCATGCAGGGCCACTTCCAGTGCAAAACTCTGGTTAATCAGATTTTAACTCGTCATCGTCTGCATAGATCAAAGCTGGGGCCAGTGGTGAGTGGAGTCAGGGCTCCAGATGGAAAACCTGATCTTGGCTGTGCCAGCATGAGCTTGGGTGGGTTTCTGCCTTGTCAGGGAAGCTTTGTGCTGTGCAGCTGGAGGCCCTGTGGGAGCTGTGGCCTCCCACATGAATCAGTCAAGCTGTTGGGCTGTGCTCTGCAGGGTCTGGAGCAGAAATAGAAGGACTTGCTTGTTGGCTTGAGTTCCTCTCATGCCTCTTTAGGATTCCTTTTCAGCAGTGCCCCTTTTCCTTTCCCTGCCCCTTCTTGGTTGACTGTACCCAGGACCAAATGTGCCTGGTAACCTGGGGATGGGCAGGATGGAGAAATTTGGGTGTCTGAGGCCTCAGAATGGACTAACAAGCCTTTCACCTCAGTAGCTCCTGCAGATTCAGGGCTCTGGCTGGCCTTGCTTAACGTGCACAAAGGCCAAGCAAACTGCTTTGGGGTTTAGGGAAAAAAATTGCTTAGGTCTCCAGAGCACAAATCCTCCTGCTGACTTAGTGCCAACTCTGAGCCCATGTGATGGCACGAACAGCTGAAATATTTGACTCTTTAGTACTGTCCCTGGTGGGAAGCTCACCTTCTGAAATGGAGACCAGCTGACTCAGGCTGGTGGAGGTCTCTGGCCACGACACAGATAATGGATTTGGCTGCATTTCCATTGCTGACTGGCCTGGCAGCTGGGGCTGCTGGTTCTTGCCCCTGTGCTGGTACTGTCTAGGCACAAACCCATCTCTGTTTTTATTTCCTTCTTTCCCCCCATGTAGGATCACTACGACTGGGGTCTGCGGGCCATCAAGTCAGTGCTGGTGGTGGCCGGCTCCCTCAAACGTGCGGACCCCGAGCGGCCGGAGGAGCAGGTCCTGATGCGCTCCCTCCGTGACTTTAACATCCCCAAGATCGTGACAGACGATGTGCCAGTGTTCATGGGGCTGATTGGGGACCTGTTCCCTGCGCTGGATGTGCCTCGGAAGCGTGACCTGGCTTTCGAGGCCGTGGTGAAGGAGGCTGTGCTGGAGCTCCGGCTGCAGCCTGAGGACAACTTTGTGCTCAAAGTAAGACCAGGGGATAATTCCGCTCTACCTACACCATCATCAGCTCATTTGGGTTTTCTCAGCCATCTTTGGCTCTTTAAAGAGGGCTCTGCACAATCACAGTATCATGGAATGGTTTGGGTTGGAAGGCACCTTAAAGCTCAGCTCACTCCAACCCCTGCCATGGACAGAGACACCTTCCATTAGGCCAGGTTGCTCCCAAGCCCTGTCCACCTGGTCTTGGACATTTCCAGGGAAGGAGCAGCCACAATATTCCCCCTGCAGACAGGGTCTGGTGCAGTTGCAGCTGCTCCTAAAGCCAGCACTGCCTCTTCCCTGGATTTACAAAGAGACCGACTCTTGTAGGCTTGTGCACATGCAGCCCTTGGAGAGCAGAGCCTCCTTGGCTGGTGGCTGTCACATAGTGCTGGAGGTTTGCCTGCCTGCTCAGGATTTCACCCATCATGGTTAGGGTGGTCAGGCCAAACTTGGGGCTAAATCCCTTTGTGTCTCTGGCTCACAAATTTCTGCGGAAGAGGCCCAATGAGAGCTAATTCCATAGAATGGTTTGGGTTGGAAGGGACCTGAAAGGACATCTCATTCCAATCCCCTGCCGTGCAGGGGCAGGGACTCTTTCCCCTAGACCAGCTTTTGCACACTTGAACTTCAGTTTGGCATCTTTGTGTGAGCTCTGGGGGTGTTTCCCCAGGTGGTGCAGCTGGAGGAGCTGCTGAGTGTCCGGCACTCTGTGTTCGTGGTGGGCTCTGCAGGCACGGGCAAGTCTCAGGTGCTGAGGTCCCTGCACAGGACCTACCAGAGGATGAAACGCCGTCCTGTCTGGACAGACCTCAACCCCAAGGCCGTCACCAATGACGAGCTTTTTGGCGTCATTAACCCAGCAACAAGAGAGTGGAAAGATGGTAAATATCATTTCCTGTCTGAATTTGCAGATAAAAAGGGTATTTTTAATGATCCTCCTGAGTGGCAGCAGGATGATGGCTCTCTGTGTGCAGGTCTCACAGCCCGGCTGCCGCTCCCAGCCGTGTGAGGGTTTGCTGTTGGAAGGATGTGGAGGGTGTCACAGCTTTTTGGTCATCAATGGGAATTTAGCCTTTTGCCATAAGGATAATTATCATGTCCATTAACACCAACACTTCCCAATTCCTAAGTGGGGCAGGTTGTTTTTTGGGGCTGGGCCGCTGATGGAAGAGAGCTCCCTCCTGCCCTGTGCTGTGCACTGGGGCCCTCCAAAAAGTGCCATCGCCAGGTTTCCATGGCTGGACACTCCCAGCAGCCTTAGAGGTGTTTTTCCACTGAATATCCCTGCCTGATCTCTAGCACATGACACTTGCCAGGCTGTTGATCCTGATTGCTCCTGAGGAGGATAAGATGAGCATTTAAAACCTGCTGAAAGATTACAGAGATGTGGAGTGAGAACGTTGGGTTGTGACTAATCCAGAAAGGCAGCTTTGGTTTCCGTGTGTGGCTGTTCTGGGAGCCGTGGGGGAGGTGAGGGAGGACGGCTCCATAAATCATCCTTGGCCAGAGGTCCCCAGGAGCTGCCACCACCTCCCCTGGCCCATGCTTTGCTCCAGTGCCAGGGTTAATTGTTTTTAATTATGATTGGGGACCCTAAATCAAAGTGACACAGGGAAGTGTGGGATGCAGCCAGCACCCTGCAGAGAGGACTGCACGTTGGGGATTGTGGATCAGGGACTGTGGGTGGCACTGGACAGCAGGGGGGACATTGGCAGGTGGCTGTCCAGTGTTGTCAATCCTCGAAGGTTTCAAGAGAACTTACAGGACTCCTCTCTGATGGCAGACATCTTCTGCATTAACCATTCCTGAAGATGTTGTTTCTTGATGTCAAAGACCAGCCAGGCCATTTTCAGCACAGCCTGACAAGAGAGGATGTGTCCCCTTCTGGATGAGCTCCTCCTTTTCCTCTTCCCGAGTTCATCCTGTCACTCATTTCACTGCCAGCAGCTGGAAAGCTGGTCCATGTTAGGTGGGAAAAGATCCCACAAGGGAATCCTAAAAGTGCTATTTGTAGAACCAAACTCCTTTCAAATCCCAAGACCTCTCTGTGGTGTGGATGCCCGAGGTTGGGAGAGGAGCACTTCCCTCCAGCTGCTGCTGTGGTGGGTGTGAGGGAGGCACTGATGCTCTCAGGCAGGAGCTGCTGCTGACACTGATGGTGCTGGAGTGGTTGCCAGGCTGTGTCCAGGGTGAGGAATGGAGTCCAGGCAGAGCCAGGGAGGTGTTATTCCTGACCCCATCTCGTACCTGTGTCGGCTGAGCTGCTCTGCGCTCCGCTCATGCAGTGCCACCGGCCGTTCCTGGATCCCAAGGGAATGGCTCGTCCTGGAGAAACAAAGAGCATTCCTGTCACAATTCACAGCAAGAGAGGTTGTTTTTAGTGTTTGCCTGATGTTCCTTCATGCAGACCAGCCTTTCCCTAGGTATTTCCTCATGTGGAGGAGAGTGATGGTTTTGTGGAGCTCTCATTTGCCCTGCAGTACTTCTGCTCTGTTCCCAGCTTCTCGCTCTTCTTAACATTCATTATTTACTCCCCCTGAGACTCTGTATCCTCCTCTGTCTCCTTGATTTTACTGACATTTTGTTCTGTCACTCAATGTCAGTCTGGGCTTGTTCTCCCCTCAGTCTCACTAAAGCCATGACCCAGTGTTTAAAGAATCTTGATTTCCCCAATATACTTCAAGCCACAGGAAAAAAAAAAACCCCAGAATTTTCAAGGCATGTTCAGATGATTTTCTCTGTATTGTGTAGTTTGTGTCTTTTTTTTTTCCTCTGAGTATCTGCTCTGCATTTTCCTATGCCTTATGATTTTCAGTGGGAATGAAGCTCGTGTAGGTCCACAGTCATTCTCAGTGATAATAACTCTGATAATGCTTTTTTTTCTTCAAAGCAGATATCATTACATAGTATTATTCATGTCAAGATGCAAAGAGTTATGAATGTTTAAGGGGAAAGCATAATTTTTAGGGAGTTGCTGGAAAAAGTCTGTTAGAGCAGGTGACAACTTCAATGTTCATCAACACATTCGTGTCTCCCTCCCAGGACTGTTTTCATCAATCATGCGAGAGCTGGCCAACATCTCACATGATGGTCCCAAGTGGATGGTACTGGATGGAGATATTGATCCGATGTGGATTGAATCTCTTAACACTGTGATGGATGATAATAAGGTAGTGGATCTAAGGTGAAGAAGCAGGCGTTCCTGCTCAGGTGGGATTCAGCCTGGGAGAAATGCAGATGCTGGAATAACACCTCCCGGAATAATGCCGTTGGGGTTTCTTCAGACACACCAAACAATATTGCATAAAGGCAATGGTGCATGAGGGAAATAGCTTAGAGCTTGTTTTCACTGGAATTGCCCTTTTCTGGAGAGTTGTGCTCGTGAGTAATCGCAAATGTCCTGATCATAACTTCAGGCCCTTTGAAAATAGGGTAGGGACATGGTTCTGTACCTTTTCCCCACCCTGAGGGAGTGCTTTGGATTCTGGGTTGTGGAAGAGAGAAGGATCGTTCTAATGCCTGTCAGAAATCATGTCATGGCATCACAGAATGGGACCCTAAACTCATCCCATCCCTGCCCTGCCATGGCAGGGACACCTTCCACTGTCCCAGGCTGCTCCAATCCCCGCCTTTGGGCACTGCCAGGGATCCAGGGGCAGCCACAGCTGCTCTGGGCACCCTGTGCCAGGGCCTGCCCACCCTCACAGGGAGGAATTCCTTCCCAATATCCCATCTAACCCTGCCCTCTGGCAGTGGGAAGCCGTTCCCTGTGTCCTGTCCCTCCATCCCTTGTCCAAAGTCTCTCTCCTGCTCTCTTGGAAGCCCCTTCAGGTACCAAAAGGCCACAGTAAGGTCACCCCAGGTCTTTCTTCACGCTGAACAACCCCAGTTTTCTCAGCCTGTCTGAGAACTAACAGAGCTGCTCCATCCCTCTGCTCATCCTGGAGCCTCCTCTGGGCTCTCTCCAGCAGCTCCAGCTCCTCCCTGTGCTGGGCCCTGGGGCTGGGGCAGCTCTGCAGGTGGGGGCTCACCTGAGCAGGGCAGAGGGGCAGAATCCCCCTTGTCCTGCTGGGCACTGCTGGGGCTGCAGCCCTTTGCCCAAGAGCTGCTGTGCCTCGAGGAGCTGGGCTGGGCAGCCAAGCCCAGCAGTGCCGAGTGTTGAACACTCTTCATTCCTGTTCCTGGGAGAGCTCTAGGCTGTCTGTCTTGTCTGTCTGTCTGCACACACAGGTGCTGACCCTGGCCAGCAATGAGAGGATCCCTCTGAACCCCACGATGAGGCTGCTGTTCGAGATCAGCCACCTGCGCACGGCCACCCCGGCCACCGTGTCCCGGGCAGGTGAGTCCCACCTGGGCTGCACCGTGCAGCAGGTGGCATCTGGGGCTCTTAATCAGTCTTTTGGTGTCCCTTTGAAAGCTCCCAGCCTGGAGCACAGCTGCCCATGGTGTGCAGGGTGTGTTCCTGAAGCACACGGACACGTGGAGGATCCTGAGCCCACACGGGGAGCTTGCATTGTCTCGGGGGTGTACTCGGAGTGTTCCTACTGCTGCTGTGGGGTCATGGCTGCAGCACTGCTGAGAGAGCACTCCTGCACAGCTCTGTGTGGGCCTGATGAGGAGAGCCCATCTCTATCCCAAAGAACTCCTGATCTTTTGGAGAAGTTGATGGGAATGGGGAATGAAGGTGTTCCCTGGTGCCTGGGGCCCAGAGCAATAACACGGCTCAGGCAACACCATATTCTGAATTTGGGGCAGGATCATGACAGCTGTCCTGGTTTCCTGAGGTGTATCTCTTCACTCTTCCCCTCTGCAGTGGGGCAGGAGGAAGGGGCAGGTGATGAGGGACCAGGTGTGTTTGACAGCGTTTCAGCTGTGTGAGAGTAGCTGAAAGTTTCTGGAGGAAAAAGGGAGATTATCTGCTGTGTCCTTACTCTTCTCTCTTCTCCTGCACCTCAAGGGATCCTTTACATCAATGCCTCGGATCTGGGCTGGAATCCCCCTGTGAGCAGCTGGATTGACCAGCGAGAGGTCCAGTCTGAGAGAGCCAACCTGACCATTCTGTTTGACAAGTACCTGCCCGTCTGCCTGGACACCCTCAGGACCAGGTACCGCTGCGGGCTGCCTGTGTCTCCGCTGGCGAGGGCAGGTCGCTCACCACCTTCCAGACCAGCGGTGCTGGGGCTGTGCTCCAGGGCTGCCCAGTGTCCTCCTTGTCCCCAGGAGCCCTGAGTGTCATTGGCTTCAGCTCCAGGAAGCAGTGGGGTGAGGGGGTGGCTGACACTCCTGCCTGTCCTTGGTTGGTCTGCTCTGGTTCTCCTTGGATATTGATTTGATGGTTCCTGTGCTTGTATCGGTTCTGTATGTCTTGGAAGGTAAATGCAGGAGATGCTAAAGAGAAAGTCTTTCCAGTCTCCTGAGGTGTCAGGCCAGAGCAGAGTTCACTGCACAAGTTATGTTTCAGTAGAGCAGATTTCAGACCACTGCTGAAAGAAAATGTGGAGGATGGAGAGAGCAGATCCTCTTTTATCCTCTCCCATCTTTTCCTGCCCCTTGGGGATGAGCAGGAAGCTGGTGTTGGTGTGAGAGGGTGGGGTTGCTCCAGAGGCAGTCCTCTCCCAGATTTCTTTCCTGGAGCATTTGAGCACAGTTGAGTCCATCTGTGGGCATCCAGCCTGGGCATGTTTCATGGCTGGACACTGACCACTGAACGTGACAAATAGGACAAGGGGTGATGGTTTAACAAGGTGAAATTTAGATTGAATATTAGGAAGAAATTCTTGGCTCTGAGGGTGGGGAGGCCGTGGCACAGGGTGCCCAGGGAAGCTGTGGCTGCCCCTGGATCCCTGGAAGTGTCCAAGGACGGGGATTGGAGCAACCTGGGATAGTGGAAGGTGTCCCTGCCATGGCAGGGGATGGAATAGATGACCTTTAAAAGGTCACTTCCAACCCAAACTAGTCCATGATTTTATGATTCTCCATCCTCTGCTTGCTGCCCGTACCCGCAGTTTCATTTAAAAAAAAAAAAAAGAAAAAGAAGAAACGTCAGTGTAAACTGAACCTGGGCACCAGCAGCCCCCGAGGGGTGTCAGGAGGAGCTGCTGCAGTGCCAGTCTTGCTCCTTAGGACTGGGAATTGGGAACCTTGCTGGGGAGCTGCTCTCTGGGTGCCCAAACTTTAAAGCTGTTGGCAGCAAAGCCCATCGAGCATCTCCAGCCCTCTCTGCTGAACAATTGTCAGACCATGAAATCCTCAGGATTAGCTGCACCAGCCCCAAGCGGAGTATTTTGGGAGCTTGCTTAATTCAGAAATTGTAGAACCAACCTTTCAAATAGCTCTAATTACTTTATGGAGGACTTCAGTGCTGCTACAACATTAGTTTGGAATTCTGTAAGTGTAGCTTAAACGAATGTAAAATGGCAAGATGAAAGGTTTTATTTTATTACTCCTCTATTTGACCGCTTTTGAACTCCTCACGCTCCCAGGAAATCATCGCCTTTAGCAACTCCTCGATTTTACTTCTTTTCAAGAGGATCAAAGTTTTTAAATGCTTGAAACTTCTGATTACTGTTATTACGTGTGTGTGTGCCAGTGCCAGCGGGTCCAGGCAGAGGACGGGTGTTCTCCTTAGTGCTTTTCCAGGGAATGAGACACTCACTGCTGACAAGGAAAATGCTGATATTCTGGCAAAGCCTTCCTGCCTTGCTTTCCTGGGCTGGGAGCAACCCTGGTGCTTCACCCAATTATATTTCTCAATTATGTTTTCAATTTCCATCCCTCAGATTTAAGAAGATTATTCCCATTCCTGAGCAGAGCATGGTTCAGATGCTGTGCTACCTCCTGGAATGCCTCCTGACAGAGGAGAACACCCCTCCCGACTGTCCCAAGGAGCTTTATGAACTTTACTTTGTCTTTGCTGCTGTCTGGGCCTTTGGTGGATCCATGTTTCAGGACCAGGTAAGAAGGGAGGTGCCACATCAGCATCTTTCAAGAAGCCTTTTATTGCCTTTTTTTCCCTACTTTTTTCTACTTTCCCCTGGCCTAAAGCTGTGTCAGTGATGCCGTTTGACCTGGAGACCTGAACTAAACAATCCCTTTCATGAAAGACCTCATTATCCAGGCAGTGATACTGGAGAATGGCTGTGGGGTCACAGGGTGGAGGGTGTTTGCTTCTGCAGAAACATTTCACTGGGGAGAAATGTTAATTTATGGAGGTTGTGGATGTGCATAAAGTGATCAAATTAAGATGGATTTATCAGGTGAATCCATCAGCGGAGCATTCCCCAGCCACCTGACTGTGCAGGTAAATGCTGGGCTCTGTGGCACAAACCAGCTCTGTCACCAGGATTAATAATAACAGGGGGATGATGAGAGCTGGCCATCCTCGATTCCTGGTAGAATGACATGAGGCAGGGGTGCTCAGCAGGGCAGGGTAGTCGGTATTTCAGGGACAAACAATGGCCAAGCTCAGCGTGGTGTTCCCTTGGTGCCACCACCCCGAGGCCATGGAGTTTGAGACCAGCTTTCCTGGATCTGCGGAGGATTTAACCCTCCATTCCCGATGTGCCAGCTGGGAAAACCACAGCCTTGGTTTTGTCAGTGCAGGGTGACTCAAAAGCCCAGCCCAGCCGAGCCTGGGGAGCAGAGCTGGCCCGTGCCCAGCAGGACGAGCTGCTGCCTCAGTCCCTCGCGGGTCGGCTGGAGCGCGGTCGGTGGCACTGGGACACGGCGTTCCCGTGCCAGTGCACTTAGTCCTGGCATGGCAGGGCCTTGGCACAGCTGGGGGTGTGGCAGGAGGAGCTGGGAGCAGGCTCAGCATCCCACTGGGAGGATGCCGGACGTTGCTGCCCGTGGTGCTCTGTAAATGTCAGGGAGGAGAGCGTGAGCGCGCAGCGTCCGAGCGAGGGGGAGCCTGATGAAAAACGATCCAATATAAAAGCTGTTTATTGCTCCCTGCTGAAGGTGCCCTTCCTGGTGACCTTTTGCTGCTGAAATGTCAGGAGAAACGGGCTGGAAGGCTTCCCACTGCTCGGAGTTCGTTGGTGGGGAGTGGGGCCCCTCTATAAAAACAGATGAGAGGTTTGCCATTTCCAGGCTCTGAAATTAGCAGAAATCCATATGAGGTTTTTGTTAAGGGAAGCAGTGTGAGCTCGACACCATTCTGGCAATAGAGCTGGGGCTGGGACTGCTCCACTGAAGGGCTCAGGAGGGCAGGCAGCCCCTCCCAGCACCACTGTGAGAAAGCTTTTAGCAGCGCTGCACATCCCTGCTCTGCTGCCAGGCTGAGGAGTTGTGACGACAGGAGAAAGGGGATTACAGTCATTCTGCCTCTCTGGGTAGCACGAGACTGCAAAATCCTGGATGCCAATAATGTGTTTTTCAAGTCCTCTGGTCTTTTGATGTGTGGTGGCTCAGGGAGCTTTGCAGAGGACACTCAGTTCAGAGCCAGGTTTCCTGATGGAGGCTGAGCAGTCCAAGGTCCCACTTGGTCCCAGGAAAGCCTGTGGGGTGGCTGTGGGGAGGAGAGACCTAGTAGAGATGCCCCAGGAGCAAACTGTGCTGCTAAAACTGGCTCAGTGATGCGTCTGCTCTCTCCCAGACATCTTTTTAGCAGCACTTTCCCCCTCCTTCCCCCCCTGCTTCTCCCCAGGGCTGAGGGCTGCAGTCCCTGTGCTCTGCACAGGAAAGGTTCAGACAGTGACTGGCCCAGTTTCACAGAGGAAACCTGAGGCAGGGAAGGGGACTAAGCACATTCTGCAAATCCTGACTTAGTATCTAAAGCAAAAACTGTCACCCCAGCTCCCAAAACAAAGTTCAGGTGCTTCAAAATCCCCATGCATGGAAAGAGAGAATGGGGAAAGCAGGAAAGCAGGAGCTTGCTGGGCTCTGTGGCAGCTGAACAGCTGGAAACAGCTGGAAACAGCTGAGCCACAGGAGCACAGTCCCTGTCCCATGCTTTGCTGCACTGGGGGCTGCAGTCCTGCTTGAAAAGAAGCCAGAAAGCAACAGCTAAGTGTGTGCAAGGCAGCGTGGTTTGTGAGGAAGAGATTTGGTATGCATGCTCTGACTACCCATGGCCATGGATGGAGACGGATGTGGTGTCCTTGTCTGTTGGAAGAAGTAGGCACCAAAAATCAATCAAGTGTCTGTTTAGTCATAGGCACGTATTTCTCTCTTTCAAATTGATCCATCTGTCTGATCTCAGGCACACCAGGAGTGATCAGCACAGAGGATGCATTATTTAGGGCAATAAATAGGAGTGATGAGGAAAAATGAAGAAAGTGAAAAATTAGACTTAATAATAGGAAAAAGGATAAGGTTGTTATGCTGTGGAATATATTTTAAGGCATAATCCCACTCTGGTGGACTGGGATAAATAACATTCTCCATCTCGAATGAATTTCTCCAGATTTGCCTCTTTTCTCCTCTCTTTGGCAGCTCGTGGACTACAGAGTGGAGTTCAGCAAGTGGTGGGTGGCAGAATTCAAGACGATCAAGTTTCCTTCTCAGGGCACAGTCTTTGACTTTTACATTGATCCGGAAACAAAGAAGTTTGAGCCTTGGTCTAAACTTATTCCCCAGTTTGAATTCGATCCAGAGATGCCACTGCAGGTGGGTGCCCCTGGCAGGCTGCTGGGCTGGAGGAGGTGCTGTGTTTTAGTGTTTCAGTGAAGCCTGGTGAAAGGTCAGGCACTGATGGAATTCCCCGTGGGATACAACTCAATTCCCCATCTTTTTTGCTGTGCTTTGACTGTAACAGCACAACGTCCATCCATCTTCCAAAAAGCAGGGGCAGGGAGCTGCTGTGCCCAGGGTGCAGAGAGAAGAAGCGAGACAGAGCAGGGACAAAGCCTCTGAGACACCATGGCACGTTGTCACTCTGCGTGGCTGCAAGTAGAGATGGGTTTATGTTTGGGCCAGAAAAAGAGTTCCTCAGGTAGTGAATGGTGGTTGCCAGTTGTCTGTCCTTTCAGAAGCACCACAGGGAGCAGGTGACTTGTGAAAATCGTCACCGTTTTAGCGAGGTGTGAGTTTGTGGGAAGATCCAGACGCTGCTCCCAGGGCTTCACCGGGAAGGATGGACTTGAACGTCTGGCAGCAGCAGATCGTTCCTTCCCGAGGGGTCACCTTACCCATTCCTGGCTCTCCCAGGAGGTGGCTGTGGGGTGCTGGCAGGGCTTGGGGACACTCACCTGGTTGCTGTGTCCCCCAGGCCTGCCTGGTGCCCACGGCCGAGACGGTTCGGGTGAGGTTCCTCGTGGCCAGGCTGCTGCAGCGCCGGCGCCCCGTGCTGCTGGTGGGCACTGCTGGCACGGGCAAGTCGGTGCTGCTGGGGGACACGCTCTGCTCCCTGGACACCGACAGGTACCTGGTGAAGAAGGTCCCCCTGAACTACTACACCACCTCTGCCATGCTGCAAGGTAAGCTGCTGGCTGGCTCTTAAACTGCACCGGGGTTGGACACCAGGAGGAATTTCTTCACAGAAGGGGTGGCTGGGCACTGGGATGGGCTGCCCAGGGAGGTGGCGGAGTCACCGTCCCTGGAGGTGTTTAATGAAGCCTGGATGTGGCACTCAGTGCCGTGGGCTGGGTGACAAGGTGGTGATGGGTCACAGGTTGGACTCGATGACCTCAAAGGTCTTTTCCAGCCTGGTTAATTCTGGGATTCTGTGACAGTCCTGGGGCATCCATTGGGGTTTGGAGTGGGATGTGCTCAAGGAAAGACCGTGGGTGAGCTGCCCGTGCCGTTTGTGGGCACACCCACGACCCCACCGCGAAACTCCGCTCAGCAGAGCCCTGGTTTTGTGGAGATGCCATCTTGCAACGTGAGCATTTGCATTCTTAACCCCACCACTCTGTTTCAGGGCTGTGCCAAAGCCCAGGCTTCAATCTGCTGCAATTTTTTCGGCTTGTGTTTGACTTGAAGTGTGTCTCTAACATGCTGGAATTTAAGCCTGTGCTGAATAGGATGGGTTTCTTGAAGAGGATCCAAACTGTCCTCAGGGTGCAATGATGGGAATTGCATCCCAATTAGCAGTGAGGATGGTGCTAATGGATATGTGCAGGCTGGAAGCCAGGGCTGGTTCCTGGGGCTGTCCTCCTGTCCTGCCACAGCCCAGCGTGGCCCCTGGAGCAGGTCCCACACCCCCTCCCCAGGAGCACAGAGCTTGCTGACTTGGGGGGCTCAGACCCCCAAGGAATTCCCAGCCCCAGGGAAGTCCATGAGAATATCACTGATGAGGATTTTTAAACATCAGTGAAAAATTAAGCTTGAGACTGAGGTCAGGTCAGTTTTTCTGTGTAGTCTCTTCAGAGATGAAGAAAAAGCAGGAATTTCTTGAAAGGTGTCTCATTTTGGAATGGTGTCCAATGAGAGAGAAAATAATTTGACATTTATGTATTAACCACTAACGAAGCAACCTGGTTTTGTTTTGAGTTGAATTACAGCTGCGAGTCACTATGAACCAAATTGCTTCCTTTATGCAGCTGGGTTTAACCTAAATGTTCTGAAATCACAGAAAATTCTGAGTTGGAAGGGATCCACAGTGATCATCAAGTCCAGCTCTTAAGGATATGGCCCCTCTGGGAGTGAAATCCACAACCTTGGCATTATGAGCACCATGTTCTGACCAACTGAGCTCTTCTCCTACTTCCCCAGAGCAGCTGTGGCTGCCCCTGGATCCCTGGCAGTGCCCAAGGCCAGGTTAGACGGGGCTTGGAGCAGCCTGGGACAGTGGGAGGTGTCCCTGCCATGGCAGGAGATGAGCTTTGAGGTCCCTTCCAACCCAACCCATTCTGAGATTCTATGAAGCCCTGGGCAGACCAGGAATTAACCTTCCCTCTTTGGGTTGTTCCTGGCTGAGTGGTGCCAGCTGAGAACATGAGTGTCCCTGGCTTCATCCCTGCTTTGCCAGGCTCCCAGCACTGCAAACATTTTCAGGAAGGTTTTGCAGTTTAAAATTGCTCTCTGAGGCCGATCTGCTCGCAGAGGAGTGACAGCACAGCCCCAACCCATGCTCTGGGGCCACGCTGTGGGGCCACATCTGCTCTCTGGGGCAGGCTGGGAGGCTTCCTGGACTTGCTGGTGCCGCTGCACACAGCAAATCATTTGAGCCCTTTGTCCTTCAAGCAGAAAATGGGTAAAACCTCCCCTTCTGGCCAATCTCACAGCCATGGGCAGCGTGATGGTTGCAACCTCCCTTTTCCCCCTCCTCCTGGGGTAGGAAGTGCCCTTGGTTGGGGAGGGGGCTGAGCTGTGTGTGCTCAGCTGCCTGGGGGGACCCTGGTGTCCCCCAGCTGCCCAGGTGAGTGTGAGCAGGTGTGGGGCAGGTACAGGGTGTCCCTGTTGCTCTGAGCTCCGGGCTGAGCCCGCCCCTTCCTCCTCTGCAGAGCCCAGCACGTCTTCATCGCAGGGCAGTGTGATTTATGCTGCTTGGCATCCTTCCCTACTGCTCATTTTTTAGTTAATTTGCCCCATTTTGTGGAGTTTGTCAGTTGGCTGCTTTTTTTCTTCCCCACCAGGTGCCTCTTTTGATTTGTAAAATGGGAATCCGAAGCAGTTTGGGATTTTAATTTTTATTAACTTTAGAAAGAGCCGACCTGAAAGCCAGGAATTCTTAGTCGAGGTGCCTGTGGGGACAGAGATTTTTAAAGTTCAGAGCTGCACTCTTTAGGGGAAGCACAGGGACGTGGTTCAAACCATCCTTGTGGGCCTGTGGCTTACAGAATTTTATGTGGATAGGGGTTCAAAGGAGCCAGACTCTCTGTGCCCAAACCTGGGCACAGTTTGGGGATTTTCTTTGGTGTATTGTGACCAAATCCCTCTTCCTGTGGAGCCTGGACCTCTGGTGTGCTGCTTCCTGCCCTCTTGGACCTCTGCTCCTCCATCAGCTGTAGCCCTGCCCTCATTCCACACCTTCCCACTCCAGATCTTCCTTGAGAAAATGACAATAAATGTTGTTTTTTTGGGGTTGGGTAACGTTTCCCCCTTGGCCATCAGGGTGAGAGGATCACACTTGCCCAGTCTGGTGTGCAGTGAGTGTTTGAGGGGCTGTGTCAGGAGCTCAGAGCAGGGACCCTTCAGGATTATTGTGGGATAGGCTTTGAATTAAAATGCAACTTCCACAAATATGTCACTTCATCCCCAGTAATTGCATTTCACTGTGATGAATCTCCCGCATCCTTGTTTAACCTCGAAAAGGGCTGATTCTGTATGTTAATTAAGGCCTAATTAAATTTAAATTAAATGCTTATTTGAAACACTTAATTTGACTTGCTACCAGAAATTTCAAATATTGTGGTTTTATTGAAGGGGGAGAGAGATTCCACTGAGGGAAAATCCATCATTTTTCTCAGCACAATTCATGCCTTTGTGCAGAAGTGTCTGTGGCAAGAAAACAGCTGAGTTCTTCGTGGGTAACCAGCCTGTCTGCAGGGCACCCAAGCAGGAAACAAATGGGGCTTTGCAAGAGTTGTAGTCTGAAAAAAAAAAAAAGGGAATATAAATTTTCCTTAATAACTTTCACCCTTGATAAGGAATGGCTGAAGTGTGCATTTGCACCAATTTTTTATCAAAATTCCCAGTTGTCCCTGCTTGCAAAGGACTGCTCCTTGCTGTGCAGCTGCTTTCAGGGCTGGTGATAGCCCCACACTGTGCCAGGGAAACAAATTCTGCCTCCACCTCCAGGAGCACTGGGAGCACTGGGGAGTGAGGATGGTCTCCAAGAAAGCCCCTGGCATCCAAATCATCCCAGGATCCAGGCAGGGAAAAGCTGCTGCTGTTTGCTGTGCCCCTTTCTAAGGCAGGAAAGGTTGCTCAGGCTGCAGTGAAAGGAATCAATAAGCTATAAAACATTTTGTGCAGCAGTGTGGGGTGATTTGCATTAAATATCACTCCAGCATTGTAAATATTCCCAAAATGCTACAGTCTCGAGCAACACGTTGCCTCAGCCGTCTGTTAAAACAAATGGGAATTTTCCAGAGCTTCCCAAAGAGATTTTCTCTCCGTGCTCTCCCTTACTCGTGTGGGATCCCGTTTAAAACTGGGTGGGGATGGGACAGCTCGCGTTGGAATTGAGCCTTGTTGGGTTATCTGGAGGTTTGGGTGGTGGTGGGGAGAGGATCAGGGGACTTGGAGGTGTTTGGGGCTGTTCAGTCTGGTCACAGAGTCCATGAGGTTGGAAAAGCCCTCCCAGACCATCGAGTCCAAGCTCACCCACCCTGTCTCCAGCCCAGAGTGCCATGTTCAGGAATTCCTTGGACACCTCCAGGGATGGGCACTCCAAACCTCCCTGGGCAGCCCCTGCCAAGGCCTGAGCACCCTTTCCATGCAGAAATTCCTCCTGGTGTCCAACCTGAGCCTCCCCTGACAGGATAAGAGGGGATGGCTTCCCACTGCCAGAGGGCAGGGATGGATGGGATATTGGGCAGGAATTGTTCCCTGTGAGGGTGCCAGGCCCTGGCACAGGGTGCCCAGAGCAGCTGGGGCTGCCCCTGGATCCCTGGCAGTGCCCAAGGCCAGGCTGGACATTGGGGCTTGGAGCAGCCTGGGACAGTGGGAGGTGTCCCTGCCCATGGCAGGGGTGGAGCTGGATGGGCTTTGAGGTCCCTTCCAACCCAACCCATTCTGAGATTCTACGATTCTCTTTGGTGCATTTGAACAGATAATATTATTTTGATTGTTCTGAAGTTGTCCAGGCCCTCAACCCACTCTTTTCCTTTGTCTAAAAGATGTAAAAAATGCATTTTCTTTCACAAAATTTCTTTGCTCATGGGCTTTGTGCTCCAGCATTTCCTTGGCTCCACCCCGGTGCTGAGCCACTGCTGTCCCTGCTCGGGGACACAGGCAGCCTGGAGGACTCACTGTGCTGTGCTAGGGATCAGGATAATCTCAGCCAGGAGGACTGAGTTTAAACAAACACGCAGGAGGGGTGCAAAAGGCTTTCTCGTGCATGACAAGCTTGTGTTTGCTCTGAGGCAGACCTGGCTTGTAGCAGTTTGCTGTGTTTTGTTTGCAAGGAGGCATTGAAAACTTGGTGATTTGGGTTGAGTCGGACCAAAAATCTGCCCAAGGGGGCTCTGCAGGGCTCCCAGGCAGGGTGTGGGGACAGCCACCATCCTGTCAGCTCGAGACAGGGCCCCTGGCATGGGAACAGCCCCTGTCCTGCTGGGGAGCAGCGTCCTGTGCCAAGAGCAGCTCTGCCTTCCTAAAAAGCCCTGAACATCCCAGGTGGAGCTGAGAGGGCTGGGCTGAGCAATCCTCTCCTGTCACTCCTGCCCCTACAGGTGTGCTGGAGAAGCCTCTGGACAAAAAGGCTGGCAGGAACTACGGCCCTCCAGGCACCAAGAGGCTCGTGTACTTCATCGACGACCTGAACATGCCTGAGGTGGACGCCTACGGGACCGTGCAGCCCCACACGCTGCTCAGGCAGCACCTGGACTATGGCCACTGGTAGGAGCCTGCTGGGGCTGGGCTGAGACCCTTTTGGGAATGGGGTTTGAGGTGAAGTCACAGCGCAGAGCCCTCCTCCCATCCCGTGTTGGAGCTGGCTGGGAGGCTCTGGGTGAACACTGTGCAGCCTGGGGTGTCCCATGTCCCCAGCAAACACTCCCTGCCTGGCTGAGCATGGAGGGAGGCCATGGAGTGCCCCTGCTGTGTGAGCTCCTGATGCTGTTTTCAGTCAGGCAGCAACAAACAGTCGGTCTGCAGGCAGAGGTAATTTGTAGGAAAAGCAGCGGCAGTGTTTTGGAAGGAGATTGGAGTGTCTTACAGCACTGCTGGGACAGGGATGCTCACAGCCCTCCCACGGGAAAAGCAAGGCAGAGCCACAGAGCCATTCCCAGTCTCCTCAGCCGTGTGTGTGCCTGGACTTGAGCCAAAGCTTCCCAGCCGTGGGGACAGCGGGGCGGAAGCAGAAATTCAGGGCTAGGGGTGTTGGGGTGTTGGGGAGGTTGGGCAAAAAGAGGGCTCTGGGTGTGTGTGTGAGCAATGCCCCGTGGTGGGGGACACCTTGTGTCCCCTGTCCCCTCCTGGGCAGGTCCAGGCTCCCTGCCCCGCTCTCAGCAGCACCTCTGTGCTGTTGCACCCCTCAGCACGGCGGGTGCAGCTCAGCCCAGGGTGCTGAGGAGGGACAGGGGCACAGCTCCTGTCCCCTCAGGCTGCCGCGGCCCCAGCAGTGATCTCGGGGCTCTGCTGCACCCCAGCAGCCGCCCATCCTTCCCTGCAGGCAGCCTGCCCCCACCCCAGGCTGGTCCAAACCAGAGTGATTCCTGTGATTTCCCACAATTTCTGTGCTGGGTCTGACCCGAGAGCTCTGCTCAGCACTTGTTGCCAGCTGGTGGGATGTCCCCCAGGAGCAGGGCCCTGTGTGCTGGGCCATGTGCAGACATGCAGCAGTCTCTGCCCCCGGAGAGGGGCAGAGTGTGACCCCCAGAAGCCACAAGGGTCCTGGCAGCCCACAGACACGCTCAAGGCACAGCAGTGGTGGCTGCCCTGGCTGGAGTCACCGTCTGTGGCTTTTGCTGTGCCCCCAGGTACGACAGGAGCAGGCTGTCCCTGAAGGAGATCAGCAATGTGCAGTACGTGTCCTGCATGAACCCCACTGCGGGGAGCTTCACCATCAACCCCCGGCTCCAGGTAAAGCCCTGCGCCACGGCAGGCACGGCCCTGCCCTGATTTTGGGTGGATTGTTGAGGTTCAAGGCTCCAGGAGAGCCTGTGGCAGATCCTGCTGTCATTCAATCAGTGGGAACAGCACGGATCTGTGCAGTGACTGGAATTCCTGATGGAGAGGCAGCAGATTTGCTGCCTTCCTCCCTTCTTTGTGTTTCCTCTCCTTTTGCTGCTCAGTGGGAGGAAGAAGTCACAAGTTCCCAGCCAGCTGGACGCGACTCTCAGGAAAAGTGGTTCAGACAGGCAGATTTTACCTTCCTCTTGCTGGTGTTTCCTGCTGGACCATGGTTTGTGGAAGTCTTTTGGTGGTCAGGCATTGGAACTTGCTGCCCAGGGAAGTGGTGGAGTCACCAACCCTGGAAGTGTTCAAAAATGAGTAGATGTGGCACCTCACAGTATGGTTTGGGATTTGTTCAAAGGTTGGACTTGATGATCTTGGAGGTCTTTTCTAACCTTACCCATTCTATGTTCCCTTTCTTTGCGAGTTCCAAATCAGCAAAAGGTCTTCTGGGAGGTGGCACCTGCTCCTTCCACAGACAGGACTGAGCTTTACCGGGGCTCAGTGGGGCCTCCAGACCTTCCAGCTCTTCAGTGGACTGAGCTTCCCTAGTGAAATGCCATCGAAAACCCCTTGTTCAGCCAGCAGAAGGTGTCACCTGCCAGCTGTCCTCTGTGGGGAATTGGAAGGGGGAGATGGTTCTGGTGGACTGCAAGTCATGGGATTGTAGAGCATCCCAGGTTGGAAGGGACCTTGAAGGATCATCTGGGACAACCTTTCCTGGGAAGTGGAAGATTATTTAGTGCTGTGTCCAGCCACAGCAGGTCCTCCAAAGGGCACTGGCCTGGGAGGTGGTTGCCCATCTCTCTGACCTTTCCGTGTCTCACTTTCTCTTCCTCAGCGTCACTTCTGTGTCTTCGCCCTCTCCAACCCTGATCAGGAGGCCTTGTCCAGGATCTACAGCACCATCTTAGTGCAGCACCTGGCCAGTGGGAATTTCACAGAGCCTGTGCAAAAATCAGCCCAGCAGCTCATTGCCCTGGCCCTGGGGCTGCATCGGAAGGTGGCTGCCACTTTCCTGCCCACAGCTGTCAAGTTCCACTACGTTTTCAACCTCAGAGACTTCTCCAATATCTTCCAAGTAAGTGCAGCTCCTGTCCTGTGGCACTTGGAGTTTGTCCTGATGTCACAGGCAGCTGGTGAGCCAAACACAGTGTCCCACCCAGTAATGACACAGCAGGGGTGTCCCCTGAGCAAAGGGGGTGACCTTGGGCCATTCCCCAGCTCCTGGTTGGTTTTGAATGCATTCCAGAGCCATCACCCGTGACTTTGGGGGAAGATCAGTCAAAAGCTTATTTACTTTCCAGCCTCCTCTGGCCAGTGGGGAGGGGTGCACAGTTCCAGAAGGAGGTGCAGATTTTGAGGGGTTTGAAGTGTCCTCTGGCTGGAAAAGGGACCAACTGGAGGGAGCTTTGCGCTGCTGACCTCAGCCCTTCATGCAGTGGCTGTTGTGAGTGTGGTGGAGCTGGGCTTGTCCCGGGGAGCCCCACCCCACTCGTGTGAGTGTGGGGGTCGATGGCACCACCCCACCAGCCAGGGAAGCTCCAATTGCATGGGGCAGGTGGTGGATTCTCTGGGCTGCTGGCCCTGAGCAGAGGAGAGGAGAGCAGTAACTGGTTCAGCTGCTGTGCCACAGCCAGGACAGTTTGGTGGCTGTGCCAGTGTGTCCTCTCAGGTGCTCAGCATTGTGAGTGCAGGATGGCATTTAAAGAGCTGGTAAATCAATCCAAACCAGCTTTGATTTTACCACTGAAACTGAATTACCAGCCGCTGCACCAAAGGGAACTTGTTCAGCTTCAGAAGTGGTTTTTTCTGTCCTCAACGAGATTTTGTTTTTCTGTTTTCCCCAGCAGTCTCATGCTCTGAAGCAGCTGGTGTTCCTGCTCAAGAGCCTTTCAGAGTTTCAGGCTGATTAATACAATTTGATAAATTCCTCAGCAGCCAAACCAAGGGTCAGCACCATAGCCTGTTCTAAACCCCCAGCTGGTGATTTGTCACTGTCCTTGTTAACATCTCTTTCACAAAGTAGGTGCCTGGAAGTTCAGTGCCTTGTGCCTGCCCATCAGACAGGAGCTGGAGGAATGACAGGACAGGGAAAGCCAGGAACAGGACCTTGAACAAGTGAATAACTCCACAGTGTCAGGAGGAGTCAGGCCTGTCACTTGCGCTCAGCTGAGCACCAGCAGCTCCGACGTGAGATGTGGGTCATGTTAAATCCTGCCTCCCAGTTAAGCTGGGCTTTGAGAGAACAGGAGCATTTCAATGGGAAGCTTTAATTGGGTTGGGGGGTAATAGAAACCATCCTGCCAGATCCCAGTGCTGGGCCAGAGGGCAGTGACAGGAATGCTCCTCCTCCTCTATT
This sequence comes from Corvus hawaiiensis, assembly GCF_020740725.1. NCBI lineage: Eukaryota > Metazoa > Chordata > Aves > Passeriformes > Corvidae > Corvus > Corvus hawaiiensis. Next base: position 11,135,410 of record NC_063231.1, read on the forward strand.
CAAGAGATTCTCCATGCTCTTTTTTTGTTTGTATCTCTTCAGTGTTGGCCCCAGCTCCATCCCAGATGCAGTGATCCGCAGCCACATGTCCCTCGTGCTTTTGGGGTGTGGGGGTCTTTAGACTAAAGGGATTTTAGAGGCATTGAGTGATTTTGAATTCTGTTTTAACCAGTTTGGGATCTGATGCGTTTCTCCTTCCTCTCTTTGAGTTGTCAGCTTTTCTCACCATTTTTTTTTTTCCTGGAATAAATAAAATAATTTGACAGCTGTAATGACAAATGTGAAACCCAAACAATCTGAGCCATGGACCAGTGAGCTGAGAGGGCCTGCTTTACATTGCTGTCAATGCATTAAATATTTAATGTATAAATAATTAGATGTTAGGAATAAAAGCTGTCTGTTTAATTCATACCATTGAAAACCCTGTGTGCTGTTAATAGGCTTAGTATAGGCGACACCTCTTTGAAATATAATCCTTTTATGCATTTTAATAGAGTTCATGGTAAACACACTGTGCTAAGCAGACAGCAACTGATACTTCCTGCAGGCAGAATGCACCTAATTAGAATTAATTGATTAAAAAACAAAAAGACGCCAATAACATTTACAAACTATTTTTCCTTCTTGACAAAGCACCCACGGGGTGCATGGGGTTGGATGGACAAACTGGACATCTGGGCTGGTGCCTGGCTCTGAAGGGTCCCACCTGCTGAGAGCAGGACCCCAGCCCGGCCAGGGGAGGCTGGGTGGGGGATCAAAATGGGTGTAATGAGTGTAAACCTTCAAGGGAATGTGGGAAACAGGCATTCCCACCAGGGGTGTGGGCAGCAGGTTGAGGGAGGTGATTCCACCCCTCTGTGCTCCTTCATGAGACCCCACCTGAAACACTTGTCCAGCTCGGGGGTCCCAGCACAGGGAGGAGCTGGAGCTGCTGGAGGGAGTCCAGAGGAGGCTCCAGGATGAGCAGAGGGATGGAGCAGCTCTGCTGGGAGGAAAGGCTGGGAGAATTGGCTTTGTTCAGCCTGAGGATTGCTCTGAAGTGACCTTACTGTGGCCTTCCAGTGCCTGAAGGGGGGCTCCAAGAGAGCTGGAGAGGGACTTTGGACGAGGGATGGAGTGACAGGACACAGGGAATGGCTTCCCACTGCCAGAGAGTAGGTTTAGATGGGCTATTGGGAAGGAATTCCTCCCTGTGATGGTGGTGAGGCTGTGGCACAGGTTTTCCAGAGCAGCTGTGGCTGCCCCATCCCTGGAAGTGTCCAAGGCCAGGTTGGACACCTGCTCTGGTGGAAGGTGTCCCTGCCCATGGCAGGGGGAGGATGGAATGGTCTTTAAGGTCCCTTCCAACCCAAATCATTCTGGGTTGAGAAGCAGCTTTGGGAGTTCTGGGTCAACAGGACACATTCCCTTGGGTGTTTGGTGTGGGTTTGCCCAGAACCTGGGTGCAGGTTGCTGTGAGGGGGACTCAGCACACTGGGTGCTGGGCTTGGGTCCCTCAGGGTCAAGCCTGGGTTTCCTGACTGTCCTTGCTCTCCACAGGGCCTTCTGTTCTCTACCCCTGAATGTCTGAAGCAACCCCAGGACCTGGTGAAGCTCTACCTGCACGAGTCAGAGCGGGTGTACCGGGATAGGATGGTTGAGGAAATGGATTACGACACTTTTCATAAAATCCAGCGGGAGATGGTGAAGAAGTGCTACGACGTAAGCGTTGAGGGCTGCTGAGCTCTAGTGCTGATGGCAACAGAACAGAGTGGGCTTATTGGAAGGGAAGTCAGTACTGGGGATTTTCCTTTCCTACTCTTTCTCTCCTGTACCTCTTTCCCCTTTTCCACATGCAGGTGCAACTGTGTGGACGTAAAAATGCTGTTCCCTGGGGAGGTGGCTCAGAGCTGCAGTGGGTTTTCCTGTGTTTGTTCTGTACTATTTTGTTCTCTTTTACAGGACATTGAGGACACTTTAGAGCAGGCCAAACGCATGAATATTTACTGCCATTTTGCCAAAGGCCTCGGGGAACCTGGCTATAGGCCAGTTCCAACCTGGCAGGAGCTGAACCAGATCCTCGTGGAAGCCTTGGACAACTACAACGAAGTCAACGCTGCCATGAACCTGGTGCTGTTTGAGGATGCCATGTGCCACGTGTAAGGGGCTCTTCTGTCTTCATGCTCCCACCATTTCTCTGTGCAGATTGTTTGGTGGAGTTTCCCGGGGGATGGAGGGAGATGGGCTGAGGCCAATCATTTGTAGTTCAACAGGGCCAAGTGCCAGGTCCTGCTCTTGGGGCACAACAACCCCATGGAACACTCCAGGCTGAGGCAGAGTGGCTGGAAGGCTGGAAAAGGCTGTGGGGGTGCTGATGACAGCCGTGGGGTGGCAGCAGGGCCAGGGCAGTGCCCGTCCCCTGTGCTGGCACTGCTGGGGCACCTCCAGTGCCGAGGACAGCTCTGGGACACTCAGGACAAGAAGGACATGGAGGGGCTGGAGCGTGTCCAGGGCAGAGAACGGAGCTGGGAAGGGGCTGGAGCCCCAGGAGAGGCTGAGGGAGCTGGAAAGGGGCTGAGCCTGGAGCAAAGGAGGCTCAGGGGGGACCTTGTGGCTCTGCACAAGTCCCTGACAGGAGGGGGCAGCCGGGGGGGTCGGGCTCTGCTGGCAGGGAACAGGGACAGGAGGAGAGGGAACGGCCTCAGGCTGGGCCAGGGGAGGTTTAGATTGGGTATTAGGGAAAATTTCTCCACTGAAAGGGTTGTCCAGCTCTGGCACAGCTGCCCAGGGAAGTGGTGGAGTCCCCACCCCTGGAAATGTTCAAAAAACACGTGGCCAGGACACCTGAGGATGTGGTTTAGTCGTGACCATGATGGACAGTTGGACACAATGATCTTTCCCAACCCTGAGGATTCCATGATTCTGGGAGAACTACAGCTGTGGAGCTGGGGGGGAGCCAACGTTTCACCTGCCCAGGTGTTGTGTCCAGCACAAACACTGCGCTGCTCCAAACTGGTGTTTGGAAGGAATGTCCCAAACTCTGGGGCTTCCAGCCAGAGGCTCTGCCTGCTGGTGGTTTTTTGGTCTGGTTGCTGTCATGAAACCTTTCGCCCTTGGAGCTCTGCATGTGGCACAAATATTTATCAGATGTGACATTCAGGTGCTTTATTGTCTTCCCTTGCCAGCCAGGGTGTACTGGGGTTTCCCTAAATGCTGACAGCTGGTTTAGAGCCACATTTACACAGGCCCTTAGTGGGATTTTCCTCTGTATGAAGTACTGTGTGCATTTAGGCTACTCCTTTTAAAGGGTGCAGGCATTTAGACTGCTTTGATCCTCTGGAAAACCTGCTTGCATGGAGATGCCTGGAGGTGCAGATGGATTCCAGCTGGAAATTGGACATGTGGGACTATATGAAAATAAGCTTCCCACTGATCATTATGAAGCTGTTTACGTGCCTTGGGGGGGGACCTCCAGCTCTCACACCCAGCCTGGAGAAATCCCAGCAGAGACAGAGTCACTTCTGGGTGCTGAAATGCAGAGCTGGCCTTGGGTGGCTTCAGGAGATGGAGCTACCCTGGCAATCAGAGTTTGAGCTGATTCTGTATGGAAACCTTGTCCCAGGAGGTGCAGATTTGGGGCTCTAAGCTGGAAGGAAGCCCCTGAGCTGGTGCACACCAGGGTGGGTGGTTTCAATTCTCATTAATATATATATATATTTATTTTTTAAGATACATATATATATAAAGTTATATATATATACTTTTTTATATATAATTTAATATATATATACATACATATACAGGAGTAGCATTTACACACACACACGTGTGTGTGTATATATATATATATACACACACACACACACATATATATATATATATATATATATATACAAAATTGGTCTGTTCCAAGTGCTCCCAACCCGTGTTGTTGGCCACTGGGCTGGGCAAATTTTCCCTGACAGTCTGGGTGTTCCCTCCTCTATCCATAGGTCCCATGAAACCTGCTGTCCATGCGTGTTTCTGCTTGCATTGCCTGCAGAATGGTCACAGGAATACTGACCCTGTGCTCCTCTTGCTCTTGCAAATCGGGATTTGCAATTGGAATTTACAAAACACGGCCCTGCCCTTCCAGTTCACACTGAGAATAACAAGGAAAGCAAGGTTTGGGTATCCAGCACAACTTCCCAATTTCACTGGAGCTGAGTGAATCCCGTTCATTGCATTTGGAAATTGCATTTGGCTGAAATACACAACTCCCTCCATCTCAACCAGCTTCTGACTATCAGCTTGAATTTGCTGAAGGTTTTCAGTTGGGAGCAAAAATAGAAGAAAAGAAGACATTTGATGACTTAATATATGTAGGGCCATGGGGGATGCCTGTCAGTCACCTCATCCAGGGCTGTGTCACAGCACGGAGCCCTGGGGAGCACATCAAGGCAGGGACCACGGGCAGAGCTGGCCTGGGGAACTCGAAGCAGGAATGCTAAAGTTCTCCTCACAGACTGGATTGTTTTTACAGAAATAATTTCACAGAAATTAGTAAATGATTAAGTTATAAAATTATAAAAAGATCAGTCAGAGTCTGTGCATAGATTATAAAATACTGGAGTGGTAATAAAGCAGTGCAGTGTTTCTCACAGTATTACTTGAAAAATAATGAGATTTATCTAGGAAAATAGTGAAGGGAGCTGAATAAAAGCTGTGGAGAGGGGAACGGGGCTTGTATTTCAGTCCCAGGACAGTGGGGGTTCCACAGGTGGGATCCTCTGAACCCCCCTCACCTGGGGGGCAACACGTGGGGGTGGCAGCATTTGCTTAAAGAGGATAAAAGGGAGGCAGACAGAATTCACTGTAGGATCTCAGACAGGACAGGTGAGCAGACCTGGGAAGCAACAGCAAGTTCATTGTGAGAGTGAGAAAATCTCACTCTTAGGTGGTGGTGGTGTGGATAACTAAGGAATACAGATTGTTTTCTGGGTAGGTTTGTGCCATTCCAGCCATGTGTGAATGTGCTGTGGTGCAGAGCAGAGCTCCTCACCTGTGCACGAATCCCAGATGCCTTGAGAAGAGAGGCCTTTCCTGGGGAGGGGGATCAGAGCCTTGAATTTTGCTCTCAGTTCTTGCATATCAATGTCCTTTTCCCCTTGCCCTCCCTGAAAAGATACCCAGGCCTTCACTTGAACATTGTTCTGTCCAGCAGGACTTGGCAGGTGGAAAAAAACTGGGCACATTTTGAATTGCCACCAGAGTGGGGATTTTTTTCGTCAGCACCATCCTCTGGACAGATCTCAGCAGAGACGCGCATCGATTGCTACCACATCTCCGAGACCGACATTCTTCATCCCGCTCAGAATACAATTTCTTAGTGAATAAAATATGTATGGAAAAGCAGTGGGCAGAGAAATAGGAAAACACTCTTACTAATGAGAGATTTTGTATGCTTCAATTTAGCTGCCGCATCAACCGCATCCTGGAGGCGCCCCGGGGGAACGCGCTCCTGGTCGGCGTGGGCGGCACCGGGAAGCAGAGCCTGACCCGCCTGGCAGCCTTCCTCAGCTCCCTGGAGGTCTTCCAGATCACCCTGAGGAAAGGATACGGCGTCCCTGACCTCAAGGTGGGAGACTTGAAAGGCTCAGGTGGAGGGGAAGGAAGTAAAAATCAGAACTCGCCCTGGAAACTTGTTGAATATTGAGAGACAGAATGGAGGAGGATGACCGTGAGCCCAGGTGTGCCCAGGAGGGCAAGAGGCCAATGGCACCCGGGATGTGCCAGCCCTGGCTGGCAACAGGGCCAGGGCAGTGCCCGTCCCCTGTGCTGGCACTGCTGGGGCACCTCCAGTGCCGAGGACAGCTCTGGGACACTCAGGACAAGAAGGACATGGAGGGGCTGGAGCGTGTCCAGGGCAGGGAACGGAGCTGGGAAGGGTCTGGAGCCCCAGGAGAGGCTGAGGGAGCTGGGAAAGGGGCTGAGCCTGGAGCAAAGGAGGCTCAGGGGGGACCTTGTGGCTCTGCACAAGTCCCTGACAGGAGGGGGCAGCCGGGGGGGTCGGGCTCTGCTGGCAGGGAACAGGGACAGGAGGAGAGGGAACGGCCTCAGGCTGGGCCAGGGGAGGTTTAGATTGGGTATTGGGGAATATTTCTTTACTGAAAGGGCTGTCCAGCCCTGGCACAGCTGCCAAGGGAAGTGGTGAAGTGCCAGTCCCTGCAGGGATTTAAAAGCCGTGTGGATGTAGCACCTGGGGACACGGGTTAGGGGTGGCCCTGGCCACTCTGGGGGAACAGGTGGACACGATGACCTTAGAGGGCTCTTCCAAACGGAATGATTCTGTGATCCTGAGGTACTGAAACACTCCAGGCACCACATGATGCCGTGGAGAGGAGCAAATGCCTTGCTGGAGTGTGTCTGCACAGGGGTGCAGCCAGAGCTGGGGTCTCCTGGCAGTGCTCCGAGCTGGCCAGGCCTGAGAACACCCCAGCCCAGCCCTGAGTGTCAGCCCTCGGCTGTGCTGATGTTCTCAGTGACTGGGCAAGTTCTGAATTTTCCCATTGCTGGGTTTGGCTTTGCAGCATGTAGCTGTAAGCCCTCCTGGTTCCCCACCTGCAGGCAGACCTGGCAAACCTGTACCTGAAGGCTGGGCTGAAGAGCGTGGGCTCCGTGTTCCTGCTGAGCGACGCGCAGGTGGCGGACGAGCAGTTCCTGGTGCTGGTGAACGACTTCCTGGCATCAGGTACAGCCCTCGTGCTCTGCTTTCTCCTCTCCCCCTCTGCAGTGGAGTTTTGCTCCTGGTAGCACCTGGAATTTTGGGGCAAAGGATGAAATGAGCTGGAAGTTGCATGGGTGGAGCGCTCGAGTAAAAGCGGTGCCCAGGCCTCCCTGGGGAGGGACACTCCATCAGCTGGGACATTTCTTGTCTTTCCCTCGTGTCTTGTACCCGTTTTTCCATATGTCTTGGGATTCTGCACATAGCTGCTAAGGGACAAGTCTGCTGGGATATTGCAGCTGAGGACAGAGCCAAAGGAATGTATCACAGGTGAGGAGTTTCACCGGGGGATCTCGTGCATCCACCTCTTGAATTAAGGTTGTTTCTGGACACTGGGTTTGACTGGAGTATCTGCGAGCTGGAGGATGAAGCAAAGCCACGGGGTGGCTGTGTCAGTGTGTGTCACCTGGCTGCTTATCCCACGCCAGTCCCTTCTCTGTTGTTTTTCCAGATGCATTGGGGTTTTTGAGTTGCTGCTCACCCAAAGCATTGCAGGGCACTCGGTGTCCGTGCCAGCGCTCTGTTTTGTGGTGTGTGTGGATGAGCATCCCTGTGTGCCGCGGTTCCCAAGCCCCTGGGGGTGCAGGCTGTGTCACCAGGACCACGGAGGACACCTGGAGTGGGCATGTCCCCATTTTCCCTGGCAGATCCCTGCCACTGCCTCCCTGCCACTTTCTGCCTTGTGAATCGGGTGGGGAAGGCACCAGCTGGGTCAGGTCCCTGCAGGGATGGGGAGAGGTGACGAATCAGCAGCACAACTGTTTGTGAGTAGCTCCAGAGGTGTGGCTGTACATTGGTGGCCAGATGGCTTCAGCAGCACACAAGCTCTGATGCTCTCCCATCTGAATCAGCTGTGATGATTTTGTAATCAGGAGCAAGGACAAGGTTTGATGTGGAGGGTGGGGAGGAGTTCCCACCAGCTCCTACATGTGGTGCAGATGCACAGACACCTGGTAACTGAAGGTGAAGTTCAGGAGAGAGCTGAGGTTCTTCAGCCTGGAGAAGAGAAGCTCTGGGGAGACCTCAGAGCCCCTTGGAGCCTAAAGGGGCTCCAAGAGAGCTGGAGAGGGACTTGGGACAAAGGTCTGAAGTGACAGGATAAGAGACAATCCTTCCCTGTGAGGGTGGGAGGCCCTGGCACAGAGTGCCCAGAGGAGCTGTGGCTGCCCCTGGATCCCTGGAAGTGTCCAAGGCCAGGGTGGACAGGGCTTGGAGCAACCTGGGATAGTGGAAGGTGTCTTTCTTACTTGTTTCTCTTGTTATCATCATCTAGAACAAAATATGTTCTAATCTTTTTGATAAATGAGCAGATTTCTGATGAGTGTATTTCCCTAAGTGATTTGTGCTCATATTGAAAGTATCTGACTCAGTAATGATGATTTTAATCAAATCAGAAGCCAGAAAGGAAGTGAATATGTGATAAATTAAGGAAACAATAATAAAAAAAAAAGAAGTTGGTTGGGTGCATTTTTGGCAGTCAGCTGCTTAACTAGTAAATTTTAAAAGTTTTTACAAGATTTTTAACTTTTAAAATGTTTTGGTGATCTGAGAGTTATTTGGCCACTGCTGGAAATGGCCCTGAACAGCTGCAAAAACTTTTCATGTAATTAATGCATTTGCAAAACTACAATGATTTTTTATCACTTATGGCATATTAGGGATTTGAATGTTTCTTTTGTAATCTAATTAGATTGCAGAGCTAAAAAAAAAAAAGGGGTTTTCTGTACTTTGACTCTATTCTATGTTCCCTTCCCTTGTGTTTCATAAGGATGTTTGCTCTCAGGGGTGTTTATTTTTCAGCACAATGACCTTCTGTGCCCCTTTGCTGCTTCTGGGGCCCGGGGGTGCCTGCTGCAGTGGTTTTACCTGAGGAAGGGACTTCCCTGAGCCCCTGGAGAGGGAGGCAGCAGCTTCCCTTTGCTCTAAGACTCCGATGACATCCAGACCCGTAAACCCAAATGTGTCCCCTTCTCCTAGGGGAAATCCCGGATCTCTTCCCTGATGATGAAGTGGAAAACATCATCAGCAGCATGAGGAATGAAGTCAGAGGCCGGGGGCTGGTGGACTCCAGGGAGAATTGCTGGAGGTTTTTCATCGAGCGCGTTCGGCGGCAGCTGAAGGTGAGGTGGAGCAGGAGGGGCTGGTGCCGAATGATTTTTTGCCTTTCTCCTTTTGTATATTCTCTGTGTTCTTTACACACACCTTTGTAGCCTATTATTGCATTAGTAGCTGGTCCCAGTACTTCTCCCAACTTTTTCCCTAGGCAGAAACACAAAACCCATTCCAGAGCCCCAAGCCCCAGGGGGTACAAGGTGCCTCTCCTATCTTGGTTCTTTTTGGGAGCCAAGGCCAAAAACAGCTCTTCGAGACACATTTTTGTGAACAAAGTTTAGTTTCCATCTGAGGGGGGAGGATTTAGAGAGGGGGGAAATTCTCTCACCTCTTAGGTCTCTAATTGGTGATTTTTGTCAAATATGCCAATTTGCTAAACTTACAGAACTCTATTCACCCCAGGTGGGGGTGGGCATTGTGTGGACATTTTCCATGTCTGCCCCTGGAGGCCTCCAATAAAGACCAGCCTTTCTGCTGCCTCCTGGACTAATATTATCTCCAAAGTGTGGTGTTTTATTTCCAGGTTCTTGAAGGCATCAGGGTTGGTGCTCCCCATCCACCCTGGTGCAGGTGTGTGGGGTGGACATGCTCTGGGCTGCCCCGTGGGGAGGTTGGGCTGCAGCTCTCAGGGGTGTTTATTTTTCAGCACAATGACCTTCTGTGCCCCTTTGCTGCTTCTGGGGCCCGGGGGTGCCTGCTGCAGTGCTTTTACCTGAGGAAGGGACTTCCCTGAGCCCAGGGTTTGCTGCCTGGTGCTGGCATGAAGGTGCACTCAAGTGCGGGACACACCGTCTGTGTCATCACCCGGGGGCCTTTAGACAGCACAAGTGATCCAGCACAGAGGCTGCTGTAGCTGGTGGGGTGGGATCCTCCCTGGGAAGGGGCTGCTGGAGCCCGAGATGGGCTGCAGGGGCAGATCCCAGCCCTGCTCCTCCTTCCCTGCCCTCGTGTGCCCCGCAGGTCGCGCTGTGCCTGTCCCCCGTGGGCCCCAAGCTGCGCCTCCGCAGCCGCAGGTTCCCGGCCCTGGTCAGCTGCACCACCCTCGACTGCTTCCAGCCGTGGCCCCGGGAGGCCCTGGAGTCCGTCAGCCTCCGCTTCCTGCGGGACATGGACACCCTGCAGGTGAGCAGCCAGCACGGTTCCTGCCAGAGGACCCTGGGGACAGGGCTGGCCACAGCCAGGAGTGGCTCCGTGTCTCACACCAGGTGGGCACTGCTGAAAGGAGGGTGAGGTTGCCCTCCAATGTGAGAGATTGGTTACGTGAAAAGGGACATATAGATTCGGGATATACAGATTCTTTGCAGCTTACTGATCTGAGAAGCTGGCTACGTGAGAACGGGCACATAGGCCCTTGCAGCTAGCTGAGCAAGGTCTCATAAGACAATGCACCACACATCCTGCGTAACAACTGAAGTTACAGAATATTACATGTATCTTGCTCAGTAACTGAACCACCATTGAGTCTTACTGCTGAACTATGGGTTTATTTGCAGAGCCAGCAAGGTTAGGTTTTGGCAGTATAAACAATAGACATCTGTGGTTAGAAGGCCAGGGAAAAAAGGCAGAACTGCTGACCACGAAAGGGGGTCTAAGGAGGGGTTTAGAATCAGCTTAATCGACGTGAACCACTTAGAATGCGCCGTTACGAATATGCATAAAGCTTATTATTGTTAGTATATAAGGAGCTCTGGTACAATCAATAAATCGGATTCCTGCTGATCACTCATACTGAGCGTCTGGGTTTCCCCTCTATCGCGACACTCCAACACATCCAGGACAGACACACAGCTGGTGTCTGTCCATCACTGGTAGCACTGAAGTGCGTTGAACTCAACCAAACCATCCTTGAGGCACGTTCCAGGTTTTTTGGAGAGGGTTGTGGAGCTCGGCAGCAGAGCCACGGGCCCCACGCTCCTGTGTGCCTGGTGTGTTACTGGGTGCTGGTGGCACTGCCAGGGAAAGGACGGCTCTGCCAGCGCAGAGGGAGCCCCAAACACCCACAGAAAATAATCTGCTGCTCCTGAGCACTGCAAGGAACACACACGCTCTGCTCTCCCCACTTGAGTCTGAGCCTCTGGAATTCTCAAGGGCAAAAATAGGTCAAGTTCCCAGTGCTGACAACCTGCTATTAGAATAGAGATTCGTTTCTGTTTATTTAGTTTGTCTGGGCAGGATTTAGGAAGAATAAAGTCTACAATGTTTCTTTTTAGGAGTGTGCACTTTTCCCATTTGTACAGAAGAAAAGCCCAAATTTATACTTATAAGAGCTGTTATTTTGTAGAGAAATTGCTTGGAATAAGATAATGTGTGAGATAAAAAGATATCAAAAGAGGTATAAAGTACACGAGCAACAAAGTTATTTTAGAGATAACAGTGAAAAGGGATCAGCTGAGGTGTTACGTCCCGGATTGTGCTGCAGCAGAATGAAAAGTTACCAAATTCCTTTCTATTCAGCACAGACCTGTGTTATGTATAGTTTTCTATTTAAAACAACTTCTCCTCATCTCCCCATCTTCCCTTTAGGATTCAGTGAAAGATTCAATAAGCAAATTCATGGCTCACGTCCACATCAGTGTCAACGAGATGTCCCGGCTGTACCTGAGCAACGAGCGCCGCTACAACTACACCACCCCCAAGTCCTTCCTGGAGCAAATCAAACTCTACCAGAACCTGCTGCTGAAGAAGGACAAGGATTTAAAGGCAAAAATGGAGCGGCTGGAGAATGGCCTGGAGAAGCTCAAGAGCACTTCTGCACAGGTCAGAACCCCTTGGGGTTGGTTTTCCTTGTTTCTCTTGTCTGGTTCGAGGGAGAATTTTACAGGGGAAAAAAAAATTCTGCTGGATCCTGGCTCTAGTCTGGGCTTGAGCTGGGTTTTTGGAGGAGCAGAAGTGATGCTCTGTGCTGGAAAGGAGAATGCAGAGGTGTGTGTCCAGTCTCTGCTGTTTGGGGGTAACTGAAAGATTTCAGTAAATAAAATGAGGCTGGGATCCAGCTGACTCTGCCATCCTCTTCTAGGGGTTAAATTTCAGCTGGGGTGATGAAACAGCTTAGGAAATACAGGATAGTCAGTGATTTTTGGAGCTGCATCCAGGAAATCTACAATAACTTCAGCAAGACTCTTTCAAACTAAATAGTGCGTGCTGTTAAAATGAGGCTGATGTTCATTTCTCCTTCCATTATGCTATCCATCTTTAAAGAAAGCTAATACATGTCTGAAATGCACATTAGTCATCCCAAAATCCCCCTGCTAAAGACTCACACTGGCACTCTCCTCTGGCAATGACTGGAAGTTGTTCTGGGTATTTCCCAAACCTCTCTGCAGTGACACCTACGTCTGTTGCTGCACTCCCATTTTTCTCTCCATTTCATATCCTATTAACTCTCACAGATGTTTGCTTGCAAAGCTTCTACAGTGGCAAATGGGGCTGTCCTGAAGCTGCTCTGGAGGAGTGCAGGGGGGTTGGTGAGAATGAAGGACTGGCAGGTCCATCCCCTTCCACACACCCGCTCTGGGTAGCGCTGGGGACATCAGTCACGTCTGTCACGCTCCAGGGGACACGCGCCTGCCTGGGCTGATGGATGGGCTGGGCTGGTGCCTCTCAGTGCTGATGTCTCCATCTCCCTTCAAACAGCCTCTGCTCACAGAGCAGGGCACAGGAGGGCTGAGTACATGCCACGTCCTGTGCAGGTTTTAGCATCTCCTTTGTAGGGAAGGGGTAGCAGAGAGCGCTGGTGGTACCCACCAGAGTGACCAGGCCGTGCCCTCAGTGCTCACCTCACCTCATCTCACCCCACCTCACCTCACCTCACCTCACCGCTGAAACTGTGGGAAAAATGAAACCCCTCCAGCAATATTTTTAGTGTTAGAGAATCAAGGCATTCCTTTATTCTGGCCAGGATGTGCAACCAAAATCGTTTCACCCACACATAGCCCAGGTGTGCAGAGAAAATCCTTCCATGACGCATGGATTTGACCAGATTTTTCACAAACTTTATACAGTCAAAACCCAGAGAGATTCGTTGGTTCAGTGTTCATTGGTCCCAAGTTACAGAGTTCTTTGTATTTGGTTTCCTGTTGGTTACAGATCTCTTCACCTCTGATGCTAATTAGGTCCTCATTCCTTGGTTCTCTTATCTCTCTTTTCCCAGTCCAGGTGTCTCTGACCATGCCAGGGGTGATGTTTGGGGTTGATGTTCATTAATGGACATTGACAGTCATTGTATTTTGTGTATCTTCTGTGCTACTCCCAGTCTGTTGAGATGTTGAGTTCATCAGGCCTTGCCTGGTGGAGCAATGCCCTGGAAAGAAACTTCAATTCCCTTTCCTTGGGGTAAACAAACCTGACTGAAGTTTTAAAATCAAAAATTTGAAACTTGGTATATTTTCCAACAACCTGACCTCACCTGACCTCACCTCACCCATGCAGGCAATAGTTCTGATGGACCTGTGGGGTGCTGCTGTTTTTTGAGGAGTCCCCAGTGGTGGATAAGATGGATTAAGTTTATTTTTTGGGAGCAGCTGATATGAAACGAATCTTTTGAGAACAAGTCCCCGGGTCTGTTGTGACTCATGGGAACCCTTCTGCATTCTTCAGGCTTCTCTTCAGTGGCTGCTGTGTGGGCAGGGCTCACTGATGAGCCACAAAGCAGTGGTGGAGGACTTGGAGGCAATGGGAAGGATGGGAAAATCAAATCACAACAAGGGTGAAAGAGCACAATGTTTGTGTCTGGTTGGGGTGCGGCTGGGGTGAGAGGTGCCTCCTTGTGCAGGTAATTAAGATGCAGAGCAGTGAGGACAAATATGTCAAATTCGAGTTTAAAATTAGCACTGGGGGCCTAAAATTAAACACCTAAATTACCAGATGTGCGCAACAGTCAAATCTGCTGTTGATTTGAAAGCAGAGTGTGGATGTTTGTCAGGACTGGAAATCACACCAGCATGTTCAATCTTGAATATGGATTTAAAAGGTTGAACTTTACATTCACCCGTGGAAATGCTTAGTCTTGGGGCTGAGGAAGTGATGAGTCCTCTCTCTCTCTCTCAGGTGTGTCATCTGCAGGTTGTGCTTGGGAGTGATGTGCTGGGGGTGGAGGGGCATTTTCAAAGCAAAAGTGGAGGATTTTGATCCCTGGGTGTCACCTGGCTGTGTCTCAGCTCTGAGGACTGGCACTCAGCACTGGTGTTCTCCAGGGCCCTGCTGCTTGGTACCATGACAAGTTAATTATGAGCTTTGTGTGTTTCTGTGGGCTCAAAGTGGCCTCAGCACGAGGGGCTGTGGGGCCAGGAGCTGCAGGTATTTTTGACTTTGCTGTTCCAGTTTCAAAAGAACCTCTCTGCCTCCTTTTACTGTGGTCCCCTCTACCCTTTTTTTGTCCTTTGGAGATTCGGACACCTTGATGCTGTTGACCAGCCTTCCTCCTCCAGCAATGTTTCCCATCAGCTCATAACCATCTCTCCCTGCAGACAGAAGCATCCTCAGCACTCAGGGGAGCTGAAGCCTCCTTCCTATTAGGACATAATGGATTGGGAAGACGTGTGGGATGAGTCATTTGTTTTTCAGAGTGCTGTGTGCCACCAAGAGGTCAGCGCCCATTGCTGAGTAATTCTGAGGATGGCTTTGGTTAATATTGCATCACTGGATTCCAGATTCGAGCCTGGCTGGTGCTATCAATTAATCGCCGACCTTTTGATGTATTTTGTGTTCTTGAAACAAGGCAGGGACAATCAGATAAAATGAGTCTTCTGGGAGCCTGCCCTCCAGGTTTTCTTCTCTTTAATAATTTTTCTCATGCTGTTCTGATCGTAGGCAAGGGCTTCTCCCTTCCTTTCCCTGATGAAGTCACAGCACATTACCCTTGAATTTCTCATTTGCTTTGCTCTTTCGCTTTCCACCTCACATTACTAATTGCTTATCAGATTGTTCTGCACTCAGGAAGCTGCTCACAGGTTTCTCATGGAATCACAGAATCCAGAATGGTTTGAGTTGTAAGGGACCTCAAAGTTCATCTCATTCCACCCCCTGCCATGGCAGGGACACCTCCCACTGTCCCAGGCTGCTCCAAGCCCCAATGTCCAGCCTGGTCTTGGGCACTGCCAGGGATCCAGGGGCAGCCACAGCTGCTCTGGGCACCCTGTGCCAGGGCCTGCCCACCCTCCCAGGGAAGGATTTCTTCCTGATATCCCATCTAAACCTGCCCTCCTTCAGTTTGAAGCCATTCCCTTTTGTCCTGTCACTGCAGGCCCTTGCAAATAGTCCCTCTCCTGCGTCCTTGCTTTTTTAAAATCCTGACAATGTCTGCAGTCATTTCCCCTCCCATTGCTGCATGTGCTCAGCAGGGCATTGTCTGTTCCCCTGGGCTGAGCTTACCCTGCTCTTTGTGGTGCTGTTGAGTGCCCAGGGATTCTAATCCCCTGCTTGTTTTGTGCTGCTCATGTAAACCCCAGGAGCTCCCGTTTGTGTGAGTATCCAGCACACAAAGGCTGATTTCTGGGCAGAAGGTCACAGCCATATCTGCCATCAGCAGAGCCCACTTCAATTTCCTGCAGCCCCTGAGACGTGGAGCTGAACAAGGAGCTGCCGCTGGGTTTGTCACACGAGGGGATTATGTGCTCACGTGAGCCCAGATTTACAGCTGTGCCTTTGTCCTGGTGAGAGCAGTCCCACAGTGCCAGGCAGCAGGGGATGATGATGGATGGAGGGCATGTGGAGAGCCCTGAAAAACTGCTCTCCACGTGAAGCCGATGCCAAATGTCAACAGCTTCAGTTTGTGGATTGCAGCCTGTGCTCTCCCTTCTGGTATAGCCAAAACGAGTGTCTGGCTTCCCTTCCTGTGAGGATTTTTGTGTGGGTAAAGATGTGCCCCAGGAGCTCTGAGTGAACCTTTATGAGCCTGATATCAGGCAGCAAAAGCCTCTGTGGTCTGCTCAGAGTCTGGGTAAATTCACTGAAATGGGGATTTTAGCAGGAGGTTTTCTGTCTGCAGGTGAGAGCCTGTGTGAGCTTCCCCCTGGGCAAACGCTGCTGAGGGCTCCTGCTGTGAGCAGGGTGTGAGGAGCTGCCACCACGGCCCTGCTGGTGGCCTCCTGGCTGCCATCTCAAGGGGACATCCCTTCTCAAGCCCATCTGACATCACATTTAAAGCCCCTTGACCCTCAGATCTCTGCCAAGGGCTGGAGCTGTCAGCAGATCCCAACTGCAATCTTCCTGGGGAGAAAAATGGTGTTAGGAAGGAATTGTTCCCTGTGAGGGTGGGCAGGCCCTGGCACAGGGTGCCCAGAGCAGCTGGGGCTGCCCCTGGATCCCTGGCAGTGCCCAAGGCCAGGCTGGACACTGGGGCTGGGAGCAGCCTGGGACAGTGGGAGGTGTCCCTGCCATGGCAGGGGTGGCACTGGATGGGATTTAATGTCCCTTCCCGTCCAAACCATTCCATGGCTCTGTGATTCCTGCCACAAGCCTGCAGCACCAATGGTTTCAGAGCAGGTGCTGCCCCTGCCCTGTGCCTGGGGCCCAGGCTGCAGGGGTGGGAGGGTCAGGGTGTGCCGGGGTGAGCAGGAGGCTCGGGGAGTTCCTGGGGCACAGGTCCTGCTCCAAACCTCCGTGTGCCTGGGTTTGCTGGTGGCAAGGCTGAGAGGCTCAAGTGTGGCTGAATTGCAGCCCTTGTCACCTCCCCAAGGCACAGCACCTGCACACCTCTGTCCGGGGGGATGTGACATCAGAGCTCGTGCACAAAGCTGAGGGTTTTGGCTTTACAGTGACAGAAGCTCCCTGCACGTGCCTGGTGTGTGATGGGGCTCCTGGGCTGTATGAAATCATCCCAAGGATATCTGAAATATGCTTCCTCCTCCTTCCCACTGGATCCTGCCCACAGCAGTGTCCGTGTTGCCTTGGTCCCTCTGTCCGGGAGCAGGGCTGGGTCAGCTCCCAGAGCCGTGCATCCTGCTGGAGCTGGGCTCTCTGATGGGCTCCTCACTGCTTCCAGCCTGCTCTGCCGTGTGCACCATGTGTCCCACGAGCAAAGGGAGCAGCAGGCTCTTGCCAGCGGCCAGAAATGCTCCCCTGTGCTGCCAGGACTCTGCCTGACAGCCAGGCCCTCCCTGCCCTCGGGTCCTGCTGCAGGGTGAGCCCGTGCTGGGCACTGAGGAGCAGGCAGGGCAGCCCAGCTCCCACACACGTCTCTGCCCTGCAGGTGGATGAGCTGAAGGCCAAGTTGGCAGCCCAGGAGGTGGAGCTGAAGCAGAAGAACGAGGATGCTGACAAGCTGATCCAGGTGGTGGGTGTGGAGACAGAGAAGGTGAGCAGGAAGAAGGCGGTGGCCGATGAGGAGGAGCAGAAGGTGGCCCTCATCGCCCAGGAGGTCGAGCAGAAGCAGAAGGACTGTGAAGAGGACCTGGCCAAGGCTGAGCCTGCCCTGGCAGCTGCCCAGGCTGCTCTCAACACCCTCAACAAGGTAGGGTGAGGATTCCCATGGGAACCCAGTGTTTTTCCTCTGCACTGGGGTAGAGGGGCTGTGTCATCTGATGGCACAAGTTCTGGGCATTGTACTGTCCCTCCTCCAGCTTCCTCCCTGCTGGTGCAGAAGTGTTTAAAAAAAGATTGGATGTGGCACTCAGTGCCATGGTTTAGTTGACAAGGTGGTGTTGGGTCGTAGGTTGGACTTGATGATCTCAAAGGTCTTTTCCAACCTGGTTAATTCTGTGATTCTGGGGTTCCTGGTGGAACTCAGACCACCCACGAGGCTGGACCACTCATTGCCATGGAGAGGAGCAGGCAAAGCTGGTCCGAAGGAAGATGCCATTGGGAAAATGTGTAATCAGGAGATAAGCATTGCTCTGATTGCAGGAGATTGGTTTTGGGAAGACATTTTGTACCTTGGAAGGTTTGTCCTTCAAGCATGCTCCCGGGGTTCCCCTTTGGAGCCCGAGACTTTGAGATGTGGCACTCAGTGCCATGGTTTAGTCGATGAGGAGGTTTTAGGTCATAGGTTGGACTTGATGATCTCAAAGGTCTTTTCCAACCTGGTCCATTCTGTGATTCTGTGATGTGCCTGAGAGATGGACCTGCAATTTGCTTTGGTCTGCAGTTCATGCAGTGTCCTGGGGCAGCAGCAGCTGGAAAACCCACAGTCACAGCAAGGCCTCAAAACATGGCTCCATCACAGCCCTGCTGGGGGACAGGAAAGCACCTTGGAGTCATCCAGAACAGGGTTTCTGTTGGATTAGCCTTTGGGAAGGAGGTAGCTGTGCTGCAGACACGTGTGCTCTGGGTTTCCTTCACGGGAGGGAAAGGATTGTGCTAGAGGAAAATGTTTGTCTCTCCATTAGTTCCAGTTTTGTGCTGGAGCTGTGGAATCTCTCATTAGGCAAAGATGGGGAAAATGCTGGGATTTTCTCCAGGGAGCTGTAAAGCAGCAGTAGCAGAGCAGGGGAAGCCACAGTGTCCTTTACCTGCTGACTGGGAATGTGTCAGAGAGCCCGACCTGCTCGCTGACATGAATGATCAACAATGTTTGTATGTGTTTGTACAGCTTCTTCCCAACTATCTCAGTCATCTTCCTTGGGCTGCAGGGTTATTTGCAACATTAATAAGGAAAACAGTGAGAAAAGCTGTTGTAGAATCCAGTAATGAATCCACACAGTCAGTGAGGGTGTGGATGCATGGACATCTCTGTGACACTGCAAAAGGAGAGCAGCCATGGCCACTGGGACATGTCCAGGCTGTTTCCTCCTCATCAGCTGCACCTTGAACCCACCTTGATTTCTGCTCCTGTGTTTGTGCTGGATTATCCTTCTGATGCTTTAAATACTCCCTTTTGGTGCCTCCAGAACCCTCTGTAGCCACACTGCTCTCAGGACAGCTGGCCCTGCTCAGCCTTGGCAGGTTTAATTCTCTCTGTGTTCCTGACAGTTTAAAGTTTCCTTTTCCTTTTCGTTTTCCTTTTCCGTGGACTGGCTCAGCCTGGCTTTGGCTGTGTGGGTGGGACCTACTGCAGCCCCTCTGTCACCTGCTGTAATGCCTTTTGCGGGGGCTGGTGGCAGCGAGAGTGACTGAGGCCAACTGAGAAGCTATTTAAAGTGTTATGGAGAGATAAGTCCGTACATATATGAGATAATTACAAATATATAGAAGATAACTGAGGTCATTATTACATGGATCATGATGAATGGCATGTGGGTTGTGACAGACCCAGTGCAGAGCACCTGCAAAATAAAAATCTGCAAAGCCAGATGTGATAGTGAGTTTGAAGAGTTGGGAAATCAGGAGTTAGAGACAAAAATGCCCTTTTGGCTCCTCCAGTGCAGTTTGGCTGCTTGCCCTGTGAGATTGCCTGGGCTCCTTCTCAGCTGCTGCTTTCCCTGAACCCTGAGGGCTGCAGGATGTGGGAATCAGAGGATGGCTTTGGCATTGGCATCTCAGCTGGGGTAGGAGGGAGCATGAAGGGAAGCTCTGAAGGTTGTTTTAGAGGGCCTGGGGGTAATTCCTATATTTTTCATTCTTACTTATCCCAATCTTCTGAGAGGGCATAAAGCTTCCTGCTCCCCCAGGAGTGTGGGGAGGAGCAGTGTGCTGTGCTGGCCCCAGGTGGGATGTCAGGAGCAGGGAATGGAGCAGCTGTGCTGCAAACAGGCAGAGCAGTGATCTAAAGGGAGCACTGCTGGGGCCGAGAGGAGCCCAATTTATCAGATTGATAGCCTGGGAGCCTGACTCTATTAGTGGCAGAGTGAAAAGAAAGCCCATTTGTTTTTATCTAACAACCTTGTTTTCCCCTTTCCAGACCAATCTGACGGAGCTGAGGTCCTTTGGGTCACCTCCTTCTGCTGTCAGCAACGTCACCGCAGCCGTGATGGTGCTGACGGCCCCAGCAGGGAGGATACCCAAGGACAGGAGCTGGAAAGCAGCCAGAGTGGCCATGGCCAGGGTAGACAGCTTCCTGGACTCCTTGATCAAGTTCAACAAGGAGAACATCCACGAGAACTGCCTCAAAGCCCTGCAGCCCTATTTGCAAGACCCCAAGTTCAACCCCGAGTTCGTGGCCACCAAGTCGTCAGCGGCGGCCGGGCTGTGCTCGTGGGTGCTGAACATCGTGCGCTTCCACCGCGTGTTCTGCGAGGTGCAGCCCAAGAGGCAGGCACTGGACAGGGCCAACGCCGAGCTGGCAGCAGCCCAGGACAAGCTGGCCACTGTCAAGGCCAAAATCGCCGTGAGTGCCCTTGGGGGAGCCCGTCCTGCTTGTCCCTGCCTGGGGGAATCCTCTCCTTCGGGCAGAGCTCAGCACTTGTGTCCTTAAGCAGGGGTGGGAATCCAAAGGTTTGGGGGGTTGTAGGGTTTTCTCTCCCTCCTGGTGCACTGGCAGCCCCAAAATCCAGCCCTGTGCTGGGCTGAGCCCCCAGCGTGGGCAGCAGGGGAGGGGAAAGGGGGGGGTTCTGCCCCTCTGCCCCTGTGCTCAGGTGAGACCCCACCTGCAGAGCTGCCCCAGGCCCTGCACAGGAGGGGCCTGGAGCTGCTGGAGAGAGTCCAGAGGAAGGCACCAGGATGAGCAGAGGGATGGAGCAGCTCTGCTCTGGAGCCAGGCTGGGAGAGCTGGGGGTGCTCACCTGGACAAGAGAAGGCTCCAGGGAGAGCTCAGAGCCCCTTTCAGGGCCTAAGGGGGCTCCAGGAGAGCTGGAGAGGGACTGGGGACAAGGGATGGAGGGACAGGACAAAGGACAATGGCTTCAAATTGAAAGAGGGGAAATTGAGGTTAGATATAGGGAAGAAATTGTTCCCTGGGAGGGTGGGGAGGCCCTGGCACAGGGTGCCCAGAGCAGCTGTGGCTGCCCCTGCATCCCAAGGCCAGGCTGGACAGGGCTTGGAGCAGCCTGGGACAGTGGGAGGTGTCCCTGCCATGGCAGGGGGTGGAACAAGATGATGTTTAAGGTCCCTTCCAACCCAAACCATTCTGTGATTCTGTGACAGTATATTGCTGCTTTCATTTCCTCTGTTCTTCTCCAGCCTTGCTTGCACCTGAAGAGGAAGGTTAAATATGAATCCTTATTAGTCCCACCTAATTTTTTAAATTTTACCTCTACTCCTAGGTCCTCAGAAATCCCATCATCTCACACCAGTGTGTTCCTAGTGTGCTGCACAGGGTGGGGGACGGGGGCTGGAGGCTGATTCAGTGCTGGGAGCACAGAGCTGGGCTGGCTCCACACTCAGGCTCTGGTTTTGCAGGAGCCTCATTTGTCACGGCACAGCTCCCTCACAACACACCATGGATGTTATTTGGATTTTTGCTCCTTTTAAAAAAAAAGTTTAAAAAAATCTCTGAATAGAAGAAATTCCAGCCTGATTGAAAATGCATTTCCACGGAGGGTAGAGTGAGGCCTTTATCGTTTTCCTTCAGAAAATTATCTCTATGTGAAAACACATCCTGCTTTATCTTGCTTTTCTCCCTGCTCCCTCCCAGCACGATACCTGCTAAGAACAGGCTGTGGGAAGCAGCTGCTCCAGAACCTGCCTGGTTTTAGGGTGCTTTGGGATCTCTCTTTGGGAGTGGGATCCCTTTCTGTGACCCACAGCAGGGGCAGGGTCCCAGTGAGTGACCAAGGGGCAGCAGGTCCCTCTGCTCCCCTCACCCCTTCCACCAGCACATCACCCTGTTAGAAAACACATTGCTCTTTTGATGTTTCCAAGGGCTTATTGTTTCTTAAAATGCTTACTACACTTTTTAACTAAAAATACAAAAAACTGGTGCTGAGCTCCTGCTGCAGATGAAAGGAGGCACCTGGAGCAGGGCTGGATTTAGAGGGCTTTGGTGTCCAATTCTCCCACCTCACATGTGCCATACAGTGCTGGGGAACTTTTTTCATCCCTTTATGCTTCTCTTTTGTAAAGCTTTTTATTCCTGAGTTTTTTTGTTGGTTTTTTTTTTTTTTTTTTTAAGGAGTGGGATTTTATTGAAGAAAATTGCAATATTTGGGGAGATTACTGGTGCTTCTCTGGCATGCACTGACAAACCTGCCTGGTTTAGGGGCCTTCTCCTCTCTGCAGATGGGGAATGATGCAGGGTAGCATGGGAGGGATGTGGAGGTATATCCTTACTTATCTGGGATATCTTGGAGAGCTTCACTGCTGTGTGGTGATTCATACCTGCTCACAGCTGGGCCCCAAGCTGCCACGTACTCATTTGTAGTAATAAATGAGAACATTCTGAATGTCCAAAACATTAAGGACTTTCTGTCTTCTTTGCCTGCCTGGGAATTCAGTGCTCTGCCCCTGGGGGCTGGTGGAGGTGGAGGCTGTTCACAGCACACAGCTGTATTTGTGTGCCCCTGGTGGGGCCCTGCTCTGTCCTGCAGCCCAGATCCAAGTGCATATTCTATAGATCCTCAATTATCACATCCTGCTTCTATAGTGGAATATCATCTATACGAGCCTTTGTAGGCTCACAGATCCAAATGTACACAGGGACAGAAACTTTTGGTGTTATTGTTCCAAGGCAGGTCAAGGAGAGGCTGCTTTGTGTTTGCCAGTATCCAGGAGAGCTGCAGAGATCTCTAATATAATCCTTTTTCATTTTTTGGGTTTGTTTCTAGCGTGTAGCTCGGTGTTAAAGTGATTTACAAGCAGTTTAGCCTTAAGCAGTCTGCACTGGGTGCAGATAAAATCAATTATTACTTCTCTTATCAGAAGCGAAATGCTCCAAGTGCTTGTGGGAGCTGTTGGCTTGGTTTAGATCCCAGTGTGAGCAGCTCTGTCCAAGCAAAGGGCTCTCCAGCTTTTTCTGCAGCTGCTTTGGTCTCTTCCTGCCCCTCCCAGCCCAGTGACCTGGAGGGGACACGGCACCATCTCACTGGGGGCTCCTGGCCCATGCTTGAGCCAGCTTGAAGAGCAGAATTGAATGACTTTTTATATTCCTTGCTGGAAGCAGCGTGAGGGCATAGCTTGGAGATGGTTCAGGCAGAACTGCAGGAGCCTCTTGGGGATTTGAGCAGGACTTGGGGAATCAGCAGAACCTCAAGGGCTGGTCAGAGACAAGGGGCTGTAGCATCAGGAAATACCAAATTTGGGTTCCTCAGCTGCCTGCTCGTTGCTCTGCCATAGCACTTGTCATCAGGGCTCAGCCAGAAACCCCAAATAAATCCATTTTGTGTGTCCTTTGCCTCTGCTCTGTGCCAAGGCTGTGAGTCCCAAGCAGTGGCACAGCCCAGCCCAGCGCTGCTCCGTGCTGGCTCCCAGTGCCAGCCCGGGGTGGATGAGCTGGGCTGGGGCTTGTCCAGCCCTGCCACAGGGCAGGGCAGCTCTGGACAAGGGTTTGTCTCAGGATCACAGGATCCCAGAATGGTTTGGGCTGGAAGGGACCTTAAAGATCATCCCATTCCACCCCTGCCATGGGCAGGGACACCTCCCACTGTCCCAGGCTGCTCCCAGCGCCAGTGTCCAGCCTGGCCTTGGACACTGCCAGGGATCCAGGGGCAGCCCCAGCTGCTCTGGGCACCCTGTGCCAGGGCCTGCCCACCCTCCCAGGGAGCAATTCCTGCCCAATATCCCATCCATCCCTGCCCTCTCATCAGTGGGAAACCATTCCCTGTGTCCTGTCCCTCCAGCCTTTGTCCCCAGTCCCTCTTCAGCTCTCCTGGAGCCCCCTTTAGGTACTGGAAGAGGCTCTAAGGTCTCCCTGGAGCTTTATCCAGGTGAACACTCCCAGCTCTCCCAGCCTGGCTCCAGAGGAGAGGGGCTTCAGCTCCTGGAGTGTCTTCATGGCTTTTTGGACTCCTCCAACAGCTCCCCATCGTTCCTGAGTTGTTAAAACCGTGCTGTTCCTGACTTCCTCCTGTTTTTCATGTGCAGCGCCTCAACGAGAACCTGGGCAAGCTCACGGCCAAGTTTGAGAAGGCCACGTCAGACAAACTCAAGTGCCAGCAGGAAGCTGAAGCCACAGCCTGCACCATCGCCCTGGCCAACCGCCTGGTGAGTGCCAGCAGGGCAGCTCTGGTGGCACAGGAGGGAGGGGCCAGGGCTGGGCTGAGCCCCGTGCACACAGCACGCTCCATCCTCCCGTGGTTTTGGAAATGTTTCCTGCACTGCAGCAGGTTTCAGTAAGGAAAATGCTTTTGCAGTGGCTGTTTCTGTGCATCAGGGCAGCTCTGCTCGTTAAGGTGCCTGGCTCTGCTGCCATCACAGCTCTCGCCTCCTTCTTGGGCCTTAAAGGTGTGAGCAGGTGCTGATGGGCCAGAGCTCTATGAGTCAGAAGTGGTATCATAAAAGCAAAGGTGGGAACTCGCCTGTAGTTTTACAGGTCTTGAAATGACAAGAATTGGAATGAAAAGCTCTCTAAAAGCCTCGGTGTCCTCCAAGTCAGAGTCCAAAGGCATTTAGAGAGGGGCCTGCAAGGAGCTGGAGAAGGGTTTTGCATCAGGAACTGTAGTGACAGGACAAGGGAGAATGAGGAAAACTGAAAGAAGGGAAATTTAATTTAGATATATGGAAAAATCCTTCCCTGTGAGGGTGGGCAGGCCCTGGCACAGGGTGCCCAGAGCAGCTGGGGCTGCCCCTGGATCCCTGGCAGTGCCCAAGGCCAGGCTGGACATTGGGGCTTGCAGCAGCCTGGGACAGTGGGAGGTGTCCCTGCCTGTGGCAGGGGTGGCACTGGATGGGCTTTGAGGTCCCTTCCAACCCCAACTCTTCTATGACACCACATCCCAGGCCAGGCCACATCTCTTCCCCACCCCATGACCTGGGAACAGCTTCCAACCTCAGCAGTTCTGTGATTCTACACTGTCCAAAATTCATCATTTCTGCAGTGTAGGCAAGGAACCCCTCGCATCCCAGGCTCCTGCCTTGCACTGCACACCATCTCCTGTGTCATCCTGGCTTTGCTCTGGGAACAGAGCCTGACAGCCCTCACCGATGTGCAGCTCATTTGACATTCAAGAAGTGTCACCGGTGTGGCTGTGGGTAGAAATAAGTTCCCAGACTTTGAAACAAACACGTCTGAGGTTGTATAAAGAATGTAACTGAAGATGGAGAGCGATGCTTTGGATTGACAAATGAACCTGGGGGATTGAGTCCAGTGCCACATTGGCATCTCACGAGCTCCTGGTGACTTCTAAGGAAGAGGCTTCAGGATCCAAGGGCCAGGATCTGTGCACCAGAAAGGGAGGCTGGCTGCTGAGCGGTGTTTGTGAGTGGGTGTGCGCTAATGCAGAGGAGGAAATCTAGTGGTGACAAATGCTAAATAACGTGTGCAGGGAAAACAAACTGTAATCATGCAGTTACATGGATAGGGCCTAATTGCACCATTATCACTCACAGAAGAGCTCTTGGAGTTGTTGCAGAGAGTTCTCAGGAACAGCAGCGTGGCACTTGACAGGAGGAAAAAAAGACAAATTGAATATTACTAATTGGTAGAAAAAACCTCAGGAAACAGAAGTTAAGCGTCATTGTATCGGGTCTGTCAGTGCCTACATCCCACACGTGGTTACCCTGTCTGAGAGGGCTGTGAGCAGCCTAGGAAAGCTACAACAAAGTGTGTAACCACTTCCACATGAGAAGAGAGGGAATAGATTGGGGCTGTTCCCTTTGGAAAAGGTGTAGAGAGGATGGATGCAACAGAAGCCCCTAAAGTCATGACTGGTGTGCAGAAGGTGGATGGGGAATGGTGAATGGTTGTTCATGTTGACATTACCAAAGAGCCAAAGGTAATCGAAGGAGTAGCTTTTAATTTGCTGCTTGCTAAATAAAAAGAATTCCAATGACTTCTAGGATCTGAGGTGGGAGACACCTGGGATGTCTGGAACGTTTTAAAACTGGCAGTAGTGTGTGATCCAAGCAAAGGAGAAGAAAAAAGCCTCTAGGACCTAAGGAGATAGAAAGTAACCTGAAAAAATTAATTAGGAGCATGGAAGCACCTCTGAGTACCGGGAAAATCAGATCAATAAAGACTTCTTGGTGTTAGAAGGGCTGTGGGAGAAAGATGGGAGTTGACCTCAAGAAGACTGGAGGGGAGACCTATGGATGCTTCATCTATAAAAACTACAAAGGAAAGGTGCAAGAATTGACCTCT
Organism: Corvus hawaiiensis; assembly: GCF_020740725.1. NCBI lineage: Eukaryota > Metazoa > Chordata > Aves > Passeriformes > Corvidae > Corvus > Corvus hawaiiensis. The sequence goes on from NC_063231.1 coordinate 11,161,308, forward strand.
GCCCTGTTACTGTAGCTGAGATTAAGGATAATTTATGAATGATCCTTAAAAGTGACCAATAACTTAAAAGCAGTGCTCTGCTTCTTTTTCAAGGAGTAGGATAAGATGAGATATGTGGGCTGAGACCAGGGCCTGTCCAGCTCCAGCTGGACTCCTGCAGGTGTCTGGAAGAGAGGAGGAGCAGGGCAGGTATAGCCTGTGCTGCCTGATCCTTGTTATTTTCCAGCCTTCGTTCCACTGTAAGGAATATGGCTTTCCATGATAAAACTAACTTCCAAGGCTGACAACATAAATCTGGGAATCCCCTCACATAAAGAGGCAGCATTGCTGTAGATGAAAGAACTGGATGGTGTGGATATGGGAACCACAGGAATGGGATGAGGTTCAGTGATGCAAGATGCAGACCTGTGCCTATGGATTGAGAACAGATTGTTCCCCTCTGAACCAGGAGCTCAGTGCAGCAGCCAGGGAGGCTTGGATGTGTTGGATCAGGCTTTGCCCTACGCATTGTGCAGCCCTAGGAAAGGCAGCTGAGGTCCTAATCCTATCACGAGCATCTTCCTAGCAAGGCTAAGGGGACATCAGCCCAGTCTGAGACCAGCAAAAGGCACTGGGGAACCTCTGCAGCTCTGTGAGGATGGTGGTGGCTCATGTTTATGCACAGCAGCTCAGCTGGGGCACATTTAGGGACAGCTCTGAGGTCGGGTGGGACAAAGAAAACCTGAGGCTGCTCTTTCTGCTCCTGGGAGGGGTCAGACTTCCCAGAGGCAGTTTTCCCTGATCCAAAGGGGCGGTTTGGGCAGGGCAGAAAAGCCATCAGAGGTATTTTTGCAGGTGTCTGTTAGTTCTTGTGTTCATCAGAAGAAACTGATTGTCTGGAGAAGCCGTGGCTGCCCCTGCATCCCTGGCAGTGCCCAAGGCTGGACTGGACAGGGCTTGGAGCAGCCTGGGACAGTGGGAGGTGTCCCTGCCCATGGCAGGGGTGGCACTGGGTTGGCTTTAAGGTCTCTTCCCACCCAAACCAGCCTGTGGTTCTGTGATTCCATGAGTCATAAACGAGCTGGTGTGCAGGGGGTCGCGCGGCTCCACAGTGGTGATGTCGACTGTCTATAAAGAATTGTAAAAATAGTCCCAAGTGATGGAGGGGTGAAACACCAGGTAGATAAATGTAATGTAAAGTACATTGGTAAAATTAGGTTGTATTTCACATGCCCTGTAAGTGATGCTGAGCTGATTGTTATCACTCAGGAGTGAAAGGATGGAGTTAAGAGTGCTGTGAGCTCTGTGCTCCCGGGAGCAAAAAGCCCTCACCAAACCCAAAGCCCATCTGAAACCGGATATTAGGGTTTATTAGGAAAAGAAGGGAGAACAAAACAGAAAAATCCCCATCTTGCTCTGTGAATACCTTCTAAATAAATCTCGAATGTGCAGCATGACCGCCGCCCCCTCTGCTGCACCTCAAAGGCTGGAGGAGAATGGGAAATGGTGCAGAGACAGCAACAATAAAAGGAACCAGATAATAAAGATTGCATCAGTCGGTGCAGATAAGGATTGCAAGGAAAATCAAAGGCTGCTTCTTGTGTGAGGAATTATTGAAGAGGCTAAAGCTCTTCAACCTGAAAAGAAGACAGCAGAGGGGTACTGAGGGCTTGGAATCCTGAGTGGTGCAGAGAAGCTGGTGCCAGCAGGATTGTTCCCTGGTTTTGCACTGGACAAACGTTTTAGCAATTGAGAAGTTCAGGCAGCACATCAAAGAATGTACTTTTATACAAAGAACAGCTGAACTGTGGATCTCCTGCCCACGGGATGCTGTAGATGCCAAAAGTTGGGTTGATATCCACAGCAGCTTAGGCTCGGTCATGAAGTCAAAAATCATCAGTGGCTGTTAAGCACAAGGATACAAGCTCTGGGTCAGAAGGTCCTGAAGTCTGCAGCTGTGGGAAGCTGGAAGTTGTGTCCAGAGCTGTGCTTGTGTGTACAGTGTTCCCAGGCCAGGGGCTGCTGTCAGCTGCAGGAGGCTGCCTGTGGGTCTGCCCTGCAGAGCCTGTGCTGAAGGGTTTCAGAGGGGAGCTCAGTAACTTCTTGGCTTAAAAGATCCTGGCTGTTTATCAGGGGATATGGAGGTACAAGGGTGGAAGGAGAGCTGTTTGATCTGGAGTGAAGCAGAACCAACCACGGGAGCGAGTTTGTGTTGGGAATGTGAAGGTGGCGCTGACTCTCGGCAAGATTCTGCTGGAAACAGGACTTGGCCAGGTTGGAAGGTGTGACAGTGAAATTCAGTGAGGGTCTGCAGGTGTTGCCTTCCCATGCTGGGGATCTGCGTCTGCACAGCAGGTTAAGGTGGCAAAATAGCCAGTTTAGGGGAATGAACTATTGGAGGTGTTGCCAGGGCTTGTCACAGGGATTAGTGTCAGAGCTGGGCCTGTTTAACACTGAACAGGGGCCTGGAAAAATGGACAATGTCACACCAGTATTCCTTACATGGGGAGGCTTGAAGAGGAGAAGGATACAGAGGAGGTTTTAGTGGAAATGAGAAATATGAAGAAAAATAACCATAAGTTCATGTGGACTGTGGACTGTGGGCTGAGGAAGAAAAGTAGAAGGTGCTGGTTGGCCCCGGTGGCAGAGGCCTGGGAGCAGAGGGGAGCTGTGCCTGCTGTGGATGTGCCCAGAGCTGTACATGGAGACTGGTTTCTCCCTGGCAGCAGGAGGCTGATTGTGAATTTCACCATAAGATCTGGCATTCTCCATCTCAAACCCATGAGGTCAATTCAAAACTGGGTTGGGTTTTTCTGGCTTGCGAGCTGAAGGCTGCATTCCATTCCTAATTCCAATGGTACCCCAAAAAGTACTGATGGCCAAATAAGTGATCTTTGCATGTAGAGGTAAATTATTTTACAACGAGATGCTGAACCTCATCAAAGCCCCAGCTGCACTGCCTGGACATTGGATGCTGATGAAAAATAGGTGCAAGAAAACATTTTTTTGACAGAATCTGAAGGGAATTGTGATCAAAATCCCACGTACCTGGTGTGATAATAAATTGTGTGACATACTGAGGGCTGTGGAGAGGAGTGTTCTGTGTGGGAGACGGTGTAATGACGTGGGAATCTGTGGCATTAAGGCAATTAACAACTGATGGGCTTAAATGCTTCTGTAATCCTTCCCTGCAAGGGTGGGCAGGCCCTGGCACAGGGTGCCCAGAGCAGCTGGGGCTGCCCCTGGATCCCTGGCAGTGCCCAAGGCCAGGCTGGACATTGGGGCTGGGAGCAGCCTGGGACAGTGGGAGGTGTCCCTGCCACAGCAGGGCTGGCACTGGGTGGGATTTAAGGTCCCTCCCAACCCAAACCATTCCATGACTGTATGAATGATCAATCTGACTTTGGAACTTGCAGGTTGGGGGACTTGCCTCTGAAAATGTCAGATGGGCTGAGGCCGTGAAGGACTTCAAACAGCAGCAGAGCACCTTGTGTGGAGACGTCCTGCTGACCACGGCCTTCGTCTCCTACCTGGGCTACTTCACCAAGAAATACCGCCAGGACCTCCTGGATGGTGTCTGGAGGCCCTATTTGCACCAGCTAAAAGTAGGTTCTGATTCCTCTGAGAAGCTGTTGCTACTGGGATTAATGTGTAAATCCTGGTGCCCACAGGGGATCTCTCAAGTGAGGGACATCACTGTGTCTTCACCGAGCTGGAGCGAGGATCAGGACATGGTCTTTACTCCTCCCTGGGGAAAATGTGGTGGCCTTGCTCCAGGAAGTTCCTTCATGTACTCAGGGAAATCCCAAACACAGAGCCCAGCCCTGCAGTTTTGTCCACAGCCATGAAGGAGGGGGGAATATGGAGGAGGAATTACTTGGAGCGGGCAGAGCTCGCTGCCAGCTCTCCAGTAGGCTTGGAAAAAATCCAGGTGTTTTTTCATTCTGAACACAAGCTCTGGTCATGCTGGCCATGCCTCTCAGCTGGTTTTATCCATGTCATGCTGTTAGGACCAGATGGAGATCATTGTGCTTGAAACTTATTTAATATTTCACTAATTTTAACAGGGTCCTCTCCTACAAATGGTGCCAAGAAGATTTTAAATAAGGTCCCAGTGGGGCAGAGATGCCCAGATCAAAGGACTGACCGAAGCAGGCAGTTCCTTGGGCTGAGAGAGGGAAACTTCATTCTGCATTTCTTAATACTAAGCCAGAAACTTAGTTAAGAGGTGCAATATTGTTCCAAAAATGACCTGACTGTGCTGAGAAATGTCACCATCCTCACAGCCAGGAATTCCTTCCCAATATCCCATCCATCCCTGCCCTCTGGCAGTGGGAAACCATTCCCTGTGTCCTGTCCCTCCATCCCTTGTCCCCAGTCCCTCTCCAGCTCTCCTGGAGCCCCTTTAGGCCCTGCAAGGGGCTCTGAGCTCTCCCTGGAGCCTTCTCTTGTCCAGGTGAGCACCCCCAGCTCTCCCAGCCTGGCTCCAGAGCAGAGGGGCTCCAGCCCTCACCTCATGGAGCATCTCCACGGCCTCCTCTGGACCTGCTCCAGCAGCTCCACACGCTGCTGCTGTTGGGCACCAGTGCTGAGGGCAGCTCTGCTGGTGGAATCACACCCGAGTGGAGCAGAGGGGCCGAATCACCTCCCTCAACCTCCTGGTCATGCTGCTGGTGACTTGGATCAATGTAATTTATCACTTCTTAACGAAGCTCACTTTCCTTGGAATCACTAGGAAGCCTTTCTGCTTGCCTCCCAGGTGCCAATCCCTGTGACCCCGTGCCTGGACCCGCTGTCCATGCTGGCGGACGGCGCGGCCGTGGCGGCGTGGCAGAACCAGGGCCTGCCGGCCGAGCGCACGTCCACCGAGAACGCCGCCATCCTGAGCAGCTGCGAGCGCTGGCCCCTCGTGGTGGATCCCCAGCTGCAGGGCAGCAAGTGGATCAAAAGCACCCATGGCGAAGGGCTCCGGGTGATCCGAGCGGGGCAGAAGGGGTAAAACCGTCCTCTCGTCGTGAGCAGGGGATGTGCCCGCCTGCCCGGGGTGCTTGGTGGGCAGGGGACACTCAGCTGCAGCCATCGGAGGCAGTCGCACTGAGGCAAACCTGCCGCTGCATTTGCTCACGTTATCTGCTCGTTCATTACCAAAATGACAGGTTTCTCATTAAATCAAGGGTCTGTTTAGTGCTTGGCTCAGTTACCATAGAAACTCCTCTGAAGCTGGTGATGGAGTGAGCTGAGTTCGGGTATCACAGAATCCCAGACTGGCTTGGGTTGGAAGGGACCTTAAGGATCATCCCATTCCACCCCTGCCATGGGCAGGGACATTTTCCACTATCCCAGGCTGCTCCGAGCCTTGTCCAGCCTGGACCTGGACATTTCCAGGGATGGGGCAGCCACAGCTGCTCTGGGCAATGGGCCTTTGCAGGACTGTGGCATCCTCCACGGGCTCGTTGTAACTGTCAGCTGTCCTGGTTTAGTCTCATCCAGGAGGATGACCAGGGCTTCCTACCACTTGGAGAAAGAGAGGGCTCGGGTATGGAGAGGGCACCATGCCCTGCAGACCAGCTGGGCTGAGGCTGCTCCCACCAGCTGGACACTCTCAGTGCAGCACCCGTGCATGGATCTGGATAAATCTTTCATGGGAAGGCCTTTCCACCCCTGGCTCTCTTTTCCAGACTGGTCTTCTGCTGTGTCACCTTGCACCCATCTCTGCCCACTCGTGAGGAGCCCCAGCAGGGGTGGAGCAGCCCGAGTGGAATCCTTATGGAGATGTGCCAGGATTTGGTTGTTTCCCAAATACAGAGCAAAGCTCTGGTGACAGGCAGGAGTGACCCAGGCCTGGTGCTTCCAAATTCCTGTAGATTTGGAGATGCCTTGGGGTTGCCCATGTTTCCTCCTCTGAGGTTACCCAGGTTTTGCTGGTGCCTCCTCTGCTTTCCTCAGAGAAAATAACAGCAAGTTACTCAATCTGACCTCGTGTGGGATCAAAACAAGGCTCGTTTTTCACAACAGCAAATTTCTGTTTCCCGGCCACCTTGGCCACCATGCCTTGCAGCTACTCAAAGCTGTCTGTGGAACAGCAGGGATCCCAGAAGAGGCACCTAAATCTGAACCTGCAGGATGGAACCAGAGGAACAGACCCTGTAGCATCCCTGCTGTGCCAATATGACATCTCTTTTTCCCCTCCCCGGCCACACTCTGGGCTGGCAGGGGCTTTAAAGAGGGGAATTTAGTGTTTTGCTGTGATGTCTCAGAGCTGAGGACTAAAAGCATCATCAGTGCCCCATTACAGCAATTCAGGGGATGTTTCATCCTCAGGGAGATGGAGCTTTTTGCTTTCAACTGCTGGAAGAGGTCTAAACCCACGTGCAAGGCCCACCTTCAGGAAGGTGCTGCTGTGTGAGCAGCTCTGGGGCTGCTCTGTAATTCCCTCTGACTTTCTTTGTGTAAAATACCCCTGGACTCAGAAAATTCGGGGCTGCTCATCAGGGGTGAGGGTTTCACTGGGTCAGCATATTCCTCTAAAAATCAGGCCTAAAGGTCACTCTAAACTTTTGTTTCAGCTCCTTCTGTCACCTCCTGAGCTCCCAAGCTCTCTGGCTTAGACGAGGAGTATGAATTTTGAGCAGTGGATTTAGTTGAGGTGACTCAGTGCAAGAGTGATGGTGGAGAAGTGCCTGGAGCACCCTCCCCTCCTGCCCAGGGTCCTGCTCCCCTCTTGGCAGAGGGATTGTGTGAAGAGCAGAGCAGCCCTGAAGGACACCACACAGGCACCTGGCCCTGCCCTTGCATCCCAAAGCAGAAATCCCCATTTCACAGCTAGGCACTGGGCAAAGGGTTCCATTTCCTCATGGGGAAAGAAGTTGTGCTAAGCATGACCCTAAACCCTGGGCACAATGGAGCTGAAAGCTGCTCTTTGTCCTTGCTTTTATGCACGATGAACTTCACCAGTGGGTTCTGTGGGAAACAAAGTACGTGCTGAAAATAACTCCAGGCTGTGACAGCTTTTGCTCACGGCTGCCCAGACTCTTCTGGGACAGACTCGGTGGTCACTGCTTGCCCTTGGAAGGTCTTCAGCCTCATTCTCTCTGTTGGACAGCCAGGACTCTGCCAGTGACACTTTCTGCACCTGGCACTGACACCACCTTAGCCCTCTTTCTGTCTCCAAATGCTGGCACCTGCCTGTAGCTGCCACCGCAGTGAGGGTCCCCTCTGTCCCCTCCTCACTGACAGTGTCACAGCCTGCTCTGCTGCTCTGTGCTGTTTCCCACAGGTATCTGGACACACTGGAACAAGCCCTGGCTGCTGGAGAGCTGGTTTTGATTGAGAACCTGGAGGAATCTGTGGATCCAGTGCTGGGGCCGTTACTGGGGCGAGAAACAATCAAGAAAGGCAGGTGAGCTTGGGGGGGCTTGGGGACACGTGTGGGTGGGGGCTGGGGGCTGTTGTGCTCTCTGTTCCTGCCCTCAGACCGTGGGTGTTCCCACCCAGCAGCATCAACATCCTGCCTTCAGCAGTGAGGGCGTTTTAAATCAGGCAATCACAGGTAATTCAGCCACAGGATGGCCTGGAAATCAACCTGGTTTTCTCATTCCATTTCACAGCATCATTCAAACCTCATATAAAAGAGAGACCTGTAATTCTCCCATTGTACACTGACCTCGGGGTCTGTAATTGGCTGTTCTGACACTGAATTATTACCAAAATAGCTGCTGCTGTTGTGAAGTAAAAGTAGCCTTGAATTTTAGCAAACACTGCACAGCGTTTAGAAATGCAGCTACCAGTTTCAGCATCAAGGATATCAAGTGTTTCTTAATGAGGTCAAGCTCTCATGGCAGCTGCTGGTCACCTCCAGCCAAGAGGAGGTCAGCAAGAGAGGCAGCCAGGGAGCTCTTCTTCCTTAAGTTCTTTAAGGATTATTTCCTTGCTCGCCTGAAACATCCCAGGGTGCTGTAAACTGGTGGGCAAGGCAAGCTGTCTGCAAAGGGCTCAGGGGAGAACATCCCAGGAAGGGTGGCTGAGCAGGGGTTTGGCTGCAGGATGGAGGGGCAGGATTGGTCCCAGTGCAGGACTGAAATGTTTGGAGAATGTTAGGAAGGGGGATGAAGCAGAGAGGGAGCAATCCTGAGCCCCCCTCCAGTGGAACACTCAGGCAGCCCCTTTTGGGGCTGTGCATCTCAAAACTCCCTGTGAGATCATGTCTTTCCTAAAAAAGGGAAAATAAGTCATAAATCACAAAGGAAGTCCCTGAGTTTTGTGTCTCCAGGCCCTAAGCCCAGACTCCAGGCAGATGCTGCCAGTCCCAGAGTGGGAATGATTTCGCTGTGGGGTCTGGCAGGGTCTCTGGTGCTGCTGTGAGCTGCCTGCACTGGGGGGTTTACAGCTCTGAAAGCAATCGAGGGGGCCAGGAGGGCACCCAGTGAGTGATGTTGGACTGGGAAGTGTATTCAAATTCCCTTGAGAACCTCACCGTTCCCACAACAGTGACTAATGAAAAGCTCTATGCTGAGAGGCTTTTCCTCCCTGGAACTCCATTCTAGGCAGAATTCAGCCTCTGTCCAAAGCCAGGAGAGTTCATGGTTGGACTGGTTGTGCTGCTGCTGGAAAATCTGAGCCTCTTTAAACAGGATCCAAAATTCAGGGGAGACTCTCTGGGCTTTTTACCCGAAATCAGAAATGATTCCAGTGTGTCCAGGATGAAACACTTTGCTTAAATAATAATTTCTGTGAGGAGTGCCGAGTACCTGACTGAGACCCACCCTGTCCTGCGGTGACAGCTCCTGGCACACGCTCCTGGCTGATGCTCCTTTTGCCGAAATTCCAGGTACATTAAACTTGGGCACAAGGAGTGTGCCTTGCACCCTTCCTTCCGCCTCATCCTGCACACCAAGCTGGCAAACCCCCACTTCCAGCCCGAGCTGCAGGCACAGTGCACCCTCATCAACTTCTCCGTCACCCGCGACGGCCTCGAGGAGCAGCTGCTGGCGGCCGTGGTGAGCGTGGAGAGGCCTGACCTGGAGGAGCTGAAGGTCAGCACCTGGGAATTGTCACTGGGAGCAAGTAGAAATCAGCATTATTATTATTATTATTATTATTATTATTATTATTATTACTGTTGTTGTTCGTCCTACATCAAGAGGCCTGACCTGCAGGAGCTGAAGATCAGCACCTGAGAGTTTACACTGGGAGCAAGTATTCCAATCATCATTAGCATGAAACATTATTTATTTTTATTTTTATTTTTATTTTTTATTTATTTATTATTTTTATTTTTATTTTTTATTTTTATTTTTATTTTTTTTATTTTTATTTTTTTGTTTTGTTTTGTTTTGTTTTTGTTTTTATTTTTATCTTTTAGGACAAACAGCATTTCTCATGCCAGCTTGAAGAGATTGCCAAGCTCATCACAAAATCAGATTTTCCCTTTATGAGAAACATTGAGGGGTTTTTTTTCCTTCAGCCTTCTCTTTTCTCGGTATTTTGAGAACCCTGGTACTACATTTTCAAGGCTTTTCTCCCCAAAATTCTCTTTATTTTCCTCCTCCTGTTGTGACTGAAAGCTGAGGTTCTCACCACCATTGTTTTTCTGGACTTCACAGATTTAATTTTGAAGGCAGCATTAATCTCACTTAATTTTTGGCATTTATGGTAAAGGATTCTCTCCATAAATATTGTGAGGCTGGTAATGATAATTTTCTCTTCTGCTTCTTCCTCCCACTTCTTTGTAACAGGCCAAAATATTTTCTCTCTCTCTTAGTAAGTATGGCTTCAATTTCAAGATAATTTTCTAAAGAAAACCCTCCCTTCTGATGACACCTTTAACAATGCAACAAATACGTATAATACTAAAAATTTTCTGAGAGTGAGAATAAATTTACTGCACATGTTCAGTCAGGCCAGGCCAGTTCTTTAATAACCTTTCCATTTAATGAGGTTCTGAAGTACCTTAGCTGGGCAGCCTTAATGATGCATCGAGGCTCATGTGCTAATGAGCCAAAAGATGCCATCAAAAATGCACAATGAGCTGATTTAATGTGTGAGCCAGGGTGCTGTGCTGGGGCCACGAGGGACACAAAGCCCTGCTCAGTCCCCCCAGCACAATTCCTGGGGGATGGCATTTTCCTTACCTTGAAGAATATTGAATTCTTTCTCTCTAGCACCACAGCAAGGTAACACCAGAGCCAGCAGCTCTCCTCTCCTTCTCACCCAATTCCATCCTGCTGCAGCCCTGCTGCCCCAGGAGGAGAAAAGCAGCCTGGTATTCCAGATGTTCTGCTGGATGGGGAACAGTCCTAAAACCTGTTCCCTGCTGCCCTAAAAGCAGAGCTGTGTCTCCTTGGGTACAGTGAGGGATGGCAGTGCCACGTGTGACCAGGGGCTGGCCAGGGGCTCAGCACCTTCTGCCCCCAGGGCTGGGTCTGCTCACTGGGGAGCTCCTTGGAGGCCTGGGCTGGAATCCTGGATTCTCCAAAGGAGAGGTCACCTCTCCAGGTCTGTGTTAGTCCTTCCTCTCCACCCTGGGACTGAAGGGACAGGTGTTTGGTGGCCAGGGAAGGTTCAGAGCTCTGGTTTGAGGGCGATGGAGATGATTCCTAAAGCACTGCACAAAGGTTGCTGAGCTCAAAGCACACCTTGTGTGTGGAGCCCAGAATTTATTGCTAATAACCTAATCAAATAAATAACACAACAAAACCAGCAGAAGGGAAAAGGAGAAGTGGCTGCTGTGGCTGAGCTTGGAAGGCTCTGGAAGTGAATCCTGCAGAGGTGGCTTGGAGTCCTGGTGAACTTGTTTTGCCCATGGAATGAAGTTTGGAAGGCTCTGGGAGTAACCTGTTTGCCAGGAGCAGCACTTCCATACATCAGCTGTGAAATACCAGCTGATGAGCTGCACTGCAGAAATAAGGAATGATGACCTCGCTGTGCTGCAAACCACGGCAGGATGAGGCTGCAGCACCCACAGGGGCTGGGGGCACCCAGTCTGGGCTTCTGAGGGTGCTCCCAGACCCTGCGTGGGGCTTACAGGCAATTGGAACAAAAATCCACCCCCTCCTCATTAATAACTCCAGGGCTCACAGTCCATGGGCTGCAAAAAGTGCTGCAAAATGTCATTTTTCCAGGCATTCTATGCTCGAATGACAGGAATGCACACAATTAGCCACGTTAGTTTTCTGGTTCAGGACTTGTGAAATATTCAGCACCACCAGGAGCAAATTCCTGTGTGTAAAGCCCGGAGAAGAGGCCTTTAAAACAGCCCTTTCCAGCTGAAATACCAAAGCAGACACACTCCAGTGCCTGCTCAGCAGAGCTGCTGTTAACTTGCAATGAGGGTGTGCACGGAATTCCAGCCCATATACTGGAAGATGAGTTATTAATGAAAGAATCCCTTAACCTGCTGGGAAATCTCTGAGAACAGGGCAAATCCTATGGGCTCACTTCTGCATGGTGGGATTGGGAGGGGCACAGGCACATTTCTCCTTCCTGGGGCTTCTCCAGACCGTACAGAGGGACATGGTTTTCCCAAAACTCTCTTTGGAGCATTAGATCCCGTGGCTCATGGCACCGAGTCTGTCATGTGCCAGCTGCCCAGGACTTGTCTCAGTTCCACATGCCCCACGTCAGGTGTTTCACACAGCTGCTGGGTTTTGCAGGGCTATAAAACACTCTCCTGCAAGATCCTTGAGTTTCTTGGCTTGTGTCACTTCAGCACAGTCTGAGGGTTTAAACTGTCACCCAGCAGTGTTTCCCACAGCACTGACTTCACCAGGCTTAGACCAGCATCCCAATCAGAGCTTTCCCACAGGGTATTTTCTGTGAGAACGCTAAAAATAGGTGTTCACAATAGGGACATATTGTGGAATGCCACAATAAACCCAGAGAGAGCCAGGAGTTTTCTCTGAGCAAACACACAGAATAGGGCAATCACATTTCAGGGCAGGAAGCCTGTCGTGGAGGAGCAGTTCAGAAAGGAGCCAGATGAGAGCCTTTGTTTGCACCATGAACAGAGTTAATGACTGGTGCTTCTGCAGGGGGGAGGGAGGTGGGACCAGTGCCTGCAGAGAACGGAGAGGGCACTTCAGACACAGATTTGCTCTGTAATTCAGAAATCTGCCCGTGGCACAGGATGGTTGTACCGGCCTGAACCTCCTCGCCCATCTGTGTGCTGAGTTTGCAGAGCCTTTGGCAGGGGGGCTTTGTGCAGGTCCAGCTTTAGCCCAGTAAGCCACTGGTCCCAGTGGGACCTGGAGGCCAGGATACAAATGGGAGCGGGACAGGAGAAGCCATGGCTTTGCCCGCAGTTCTGAGCCTGAGATCTCCTCGTGCTCACCTTGGGATCTGAGGGACTTTGCTGCTGGTTTTGCTGTCAGGTTTTAACCCCGTGGCCCCCGTTGCTGGTATGACTGGTGTGGTGTGGAGTGGCACGAGCGGAGGGTTCAGCAGGAGGGGTGAGGAGCAGCAGGGTCTCTCCAGGCTGATGTGGCCCCAAGAAATGAGGTACAAAGATACAGGATGTGTGTCTGAGATGGGGATAAAGGACTTTTCTTCCTGATTCATTTCCAGCATTTTCCTGCATTCCTAGCAAAAGGACTCCGTTCTCCTGGTGCTTTCTGTGCTGCTCCAGGTTTCTCTGAGCTGATAGCTTGTTGGATAAGGAGTGATCCCAGGTTCCAGAACTCTGTCCTTTCCCAGGAGTTGCAGAGAGCAGGAATAAGCACTACAGGACTATGGAAGTTGTCAGTGGGAAGCCTGTTCCCATGTGAAGGTGATTAATCCTTATTTTACCACATCCTTTGTGGCTAAAACTTTCTGAATTTATTACTTGCAGTCAGATCTCACAAAGCAGCAGAATGAGTTCAAGATCACCTTGAAAACATTAGAGGACAACTTGCTCTCTCGGCTGTCATCAGCATCTGGTAATTTCCTGGGAGACACAGCACTGGTGGAGAACCTGGAGACCACTAAAAGGACAGCTGCAGAGATTGTGGAGAAGGTACAAAGACGGTGACAGCCTGGAGAAAAGCATGTCTGTGATCCTTTAAGGATTTCTGGGTGGAATATAACCTCTGCTCTGCCCATCTCTGCTCCGTCTGCTGAGCAGAGAATAGGAATTGGTACAACTTGTAAATGCTCTCCATTCTGGAGAGCTCCAGGCCATTTAGTTCTTTGGAGCTTTTTTTGTGTTAAATGACCTATTTAAGACCAAGAGAAAACATTGGTGCCTGATGTAAAGACAATAAAATTTACACACTGTATCAAGGCAGCTTTAAACTGTTCCAGCATGATCCTGGGTACATCACACTGCCTCAGTTAGGCTGGATTTTAGTACTGACCAGGGACTGGAATCCGGTGAGTGTGTGATCTCGAGTAAATCTGCAATAACGCAGGTATTTCATACCCTTCCATTCCTCAGAGTATAAATCAGCATTTGTAGGAGCTGGGTGAGCACTGCCACCTGCCCAGCTGTCCTTACATGGGCTTAGGCGAATGCACAGAGGTTTTTCCTTGCCACTGAGGGCACTTGGGAAGGGTGGTTCCCATGCCAGGATTGACCCAGGACCCCGGTGTGGCCGTTCAGCTGCTCCCCTCTGCAGTGCCCCCATCTCCAGAGCCTGCAGTTGCCCTCCCCCAGCCACTGGCCCATGTTCTGCCTGGCTGGGGCTGGAACTGCCTCTCACTTCCCAGCCAGTGACCAAGAAACTGAGTGCTCCTCCCTCCACGTTAAAAATCGGAATTATTTTCCATTTGTGGTGCATCAGGTGCATTCAGCTGCCTGGGGAGGGGTTGCTTGAACCCCCAGAGGGGGTGTTGAAGGGAGTTTTTGACGTGGAAAACTTGGCATCTCCCTCTTGAAGTAGGTGGTTTTGAAGTGCTTCACCTTCTAAACCAGCAGTGCCAACAGGGGATGAATTTTAGAGTTTGCACCTGGATTTTATGAGTTTGTTCCCACCTGGAAGGCTGTGGAAGAGCCCTGTTAGAGGTTCAAGTCAAGCCTCACTCTGTTTTTGGTCTGTCTACCCAAAGAAAGGTGTTCAGCCAACATTTTCCTTCCTATGGAAGTCCTCCCTGCCCTACAGATGAAGAGCATCTGTCTGCCCCACCTCTGGCTCTGAGTTTCAGCAGGGGCTGTGTGATGCTGTGCTGGCTGGTTCTGCCACAGAAAGCTTAGGAAGGGCTGGAGAGGGACTTCTTGCAGTGATAGGACAAGGGGGATGGCTTCAAGATGAAAATGGGCAGATTTAGATGAGATGTTAGGAAGAAATTCTTGGCTGTGAGGGTGGGCAGGCCCTGGCACAGGGTGCCCAGAGAAGCTGTGGCTGCCCCTGGATCCCTGGCAGTGCCCAAGGCCAGGATGGATGGGGCTTGGAGCAGCCTGGGGTAGTGGAAGGTGTCGCTGAGTGGAATGAGAAGAACTTTAGGGTCCCTTCCAACCCAAATCATTCTGGGATTTTACGACCCCATTGCATGGCTGGCTGAGCTGGCTGGGTCAGCACTGTCTCAGCAGCTCCTGGCCACGCTGTAAGACGTGTCTGTCCTCAGCCAGGGACTAAAATAAACCCCAGGAGGCTCAGGGATGTCACTTCATGCTGCTGAGGTGGAATGAAAGAACGAACAGGACCGAGGTGATGATGGGGTGCTGTATCTGCCAAGAAGATTTTCACATATCCCCCACAGCAGCTGCAGAGCCCTGAGCAGCGAGGTGGGAGAGTTTGGGGCTGCTGAGGAAAGGCAGCAAAGAGCTGTTATAAATTAGCAGCTCTCAGCCCTGGGGAAGCTGCCTGAGAGCAGCACTGGGGCTGCTCGACCCAGGGTTGTTAATGACCTGCACAGGAGGGGGGCAATTAGCACGAGAAACTCATTGATGAGAAAACCAATTCCAGTTAGCAAAGAGCAGGGATCCTAGGGAGAAGTCTGGAGGGGACTCAGGAAAACGAGGGATTGGGCAACTGGGTGGAAAATGCAGTTAGATGGAAGGTTCCAGAGGGGGAGGATGCTGGGGAGGGCAGCTCCAGCCTGGCAGAGGCTGGTCCCGTGGCGGGCACTCGTGGGTTGCCCTGCTGCCTTTGTGGCCGATGTCCCCCCTCCCTGGGCTGCACCCGCTGCACAGGGGGGTTCTGACAGGAGTTCTGCTCCGTGTTTCTCTCCAGGTGCAGGAGTTTAAGGCGACAGAAGCCAGGATTAACGAGGCCAGAGAGCACTACAGGCCCGCGGCCTGCCGCGCCTCCCTGCTCTACTTCACCATGAACGAGCTGCACGCCATCCACCCCATGTACCAGTTCTCCCTGAAGGTACCTGCCCTCCAGGGGGGCACTGCTCCCTCTTTGTGGGGTTCATAAAATCAGAATTACAGAGCCACAGGGTCACAGAATTACACAAGGTTTGAGTTGGAAGGGGCCTTAAAGCCCATCCCACCTCTGCCATGGGCAGGGACACCTTCCACTCTCCCAGGTTGCTCCAAGTCCTGTCTGGACAAAGCTACAGCTTTAATATTTTATTCAATGGGAAATGGGGTTTTTTTTGTCATATAAGGAAGGTATTTTGGGGCATGGAGGGTTAAATGAGCATCCTGCTCTACAACTTCTTCCAAACGATTTCTTACCTTGACAAGTGCCCTGGAAAAAGGAATTGAGGAGAGACTACAAAATGTTGAGGCTCATCCACAAAGAAGCTTTTCCTTTTGATATCCACGATTCGTTTGTTGGAGTAATTTTATGAGAAAAATGTACAGAATTTCTTTTGTGCCTTTTGAAAGATTCATCCCTTACACATACATAACAGATACAGGGGTTCCTGAGGTTTCACCTTTAATCTGTGTCTCCCATAGTTCGTTTGTTTTACGTTTTCCAGTGAACATGAGCAGCGTGTATAAATACATAGAAAATTATTGGGTGAAATGTTTTTATCTAATAAATTTTGATGACAGATCATAAAGCATTGTGTAAAGATGCACAGGGATGATTTTAGAATACTTGCCACACAGCTGGGAGCCCATTACAAATTAGAACACAAAGATTTATGTGCTGCTCTGCCGCACGTTTTAACACAATTTAAAGAAACATTAAGCAGGAAAATGCATTCTGCAATTATTTAATAATGCATTAGGTATCAGTGTTACTTTAATTTGTTGAGGCATCATTTTTCCTTTGTAGAACCCTAAAAATAAGGCTGCCAACACGGTCATGCCTTGTCCAGTTGGTGCCATCGCTGTGTATTGGCCCGGTTATTTCCTTCAGCTGGGCCCAGCACACGGAGCCTTTGCACTGCTAAACAGGACTTGGCTTTTATTTTCTTGTTAATTTTCTTTTTCCAGTTACATTTGATAATTTGCTCATTCTTTTAATTTGGACAACTCTGAAAGTTGTTTTGTCTTTTCTCATTTGGATCAGAAATGTTGTTGCAATAATCCTTAATCTCTTATATAAGAGGGTTGTTCTCGATGCAGACACCCACCCTTGAGGGGACTTCACTGGCTGCTTCAGCTCACTACCACTGCTCCCTGCCCTCCTCAGCCAGTCCTTTGCTGGATCCAGACAGTAAGACACTCATGGGACTTAAAAAAATAAATTACTACTACTACTACTACTCCTATTATTATTATTATTATTATTATTATTATTGTTGTTGTTGTTATTATTATTGCTATTATTATTGTTGTTGTTGTTGTTATTATTGCTATTATTATTATTGTTGTTGTTATTATTATTGCTATTATTATTGTTGTTGTTGTTATTATTGCTATTATTATTATTATTGGTGTGGCTGCCCCTGGATCCCTGGCAGTGTCCAAGGCCAGGCTGGACAGGGCTTGGAGCAGCCTGGGATAGTGGAAGGTGTCCCTGGCAGGGGGTAGGACTGATGAGCTTGTATTGGAGTCTTTTTCCCATGGAAACCATTCTGGAGTCTGCGTGTCCTCTGGGAGCCCCTCTCTCTGCTGGCTCAGCATTTGCAGAGAATTTCAGCATTTGAGGCCTGTGTCTCAGTGGCAGCACACTGAGCACAGAAATATTTCCTGTGTCCTTGTGTCTGAGTTCCCTGTGCCCCCCTGTGCTGCCTCCTCAGCCCTGGGCAGCGCAGTGTCCCAGGGGATGTCACCACTGCCAGGCTCTGTGTCCCTGAGGAGCAGCCCCAAGCAGAGCCAGGGCTGGTCTCTGTGTGCTCCCTGTGATGCAGCACCTGAGCTGGCACCACTGTGACACCTCAGGGGCACCCAGGGGTGTGCAAAGGGCATCTCCCAAGCCCTGTTCTCCTCTGCCCTGCCAGGCGTTCCACGTGGTGTTCCAGAAGGCCCTGGAGAGGGCAGCTCCTGCTGAGAGCCTGGCGGGGCGGGTGCTGAGCCTCACTGACAGCATCACCTTCTCCGTGTTCCAGTACACGGCACGGGGGCTCTTCGAGAGGGACAAACTGACCTTCAGTGCCCAGCTCACCTTCCAGGTACCAGCACCACACACCAGCTGTGTGCCAGGGTTCAGTGCCACAGCAGCCCATACAGGGGCTGGGGGCTTGATTGTTTTCTCTGCCTCTCTTGGAATCACAGGATCATTTGGGCTGGAAAAGCCCTCCCAGACCATCGAGTCCAACCTGATCCCCACCTTGTCCCCAGCCCAGAGCACTCAGTGCCACCTCCAGCCCTTCCTGGGACACCTCCAGGGATGGGCACTCCAAACCTCCCTGGGCAGCCCCTGCCAAGGCCTGAGCACCCTTTCCATGGGGAAATTCCTGCTGCTGTCCACCCTGAGCCTGCCCTGGCCCAGCCTGAGGCCGTTCCCTCTCCTCCTGTCCCTGTTCCCTGCCAGCAGAGCCCGACCCCCCCGGCTGCCCCCTCCTGTCAGGGACTTGTGCAGAGCCACAAGGTCCCCCCTGAGCCTCCTTTGCTCCAGGCTGAGCCCCTTTCCCAGCTCCCTCAGCTGCTCCTTGCAGGATTTATTCCTGCCAATAACAGGCACAGATGCCGTGTTGGGTTTGAATTACACTGACAAAGGTTATGTGAGAGAGTAATTCCTGCTTGCAGGACCTGGAAATACTGGCAAAGCAAACTGGCCTGGAAGGCTTCTTGCATTTAACATAAAGAAGTGCTCACTGCAGAGCTGCTGTACCATGTCCACTGTGTTTGTGTAATTTTTAGTGTCCAACCCGGCTCTGCAGCCAGGGCCTTCCCTTCAGGCTGCTCTCTACCCACCTGGATCTCAGCCTTTACCACATGGTTTTCCCAACTTTCTTCCTGTTCTGTTGCCAATCTCCACACTCATTCTTGCTCCTCTTTTGGGACACCCAGAGCACCTACATGGTGTGTCCATCACACCCCTCCAACATGGGGCACCCTGTATGTTTTAGTCACACATTTTTCGAGCACGTTAATTGAATAATGAATCTGCTGGAGTTTGTTGCTGCTCTGGATCCTGGCTGCTCTAGGATATCTTGTTTGTTTGGAATTGCAGATACTTCTGATGAATAAAGAAATCAACCCAGCAGAACTGGATTTCCTGCTCAGATACCCAGCACAGCCCGGAGTCACGAGCCCTGTGGAGTTCCTGTCTGACCACTCCTGGGGAGGAATCAAGGTACCTGATCCATGGGAAATCAGCTCCCCTTATCTCCTCTAAAAGCCCTTCAGGTGGATCCTTGTGGCATTTGGTGAACAAAATTCTGGTGAACCAAAAGGCTGCAGATATGGAGAGTTCTGCAGGTCCTGATTTTGAGGGCTCTTCCTGGGTATCCCCAAGAAGATGGTTCTTCCCTCTGAGATTTAGCCTTCTCCCTGTTAGACTAGACCGAGAATACCCTCAGGGGTTTGTGGTTATGGTTTGTAAAGGACATGGAGATGCCCCATTATTTGGGAAGAAGTGCGAATTTCTGCAGGGATGTGCTGGGGTTGGAACTGTGACAGCTGCCAGGCCTGCAGGGAAATATTGTCATGGGAATGGGCAGGTCTGGCACCTGCCACGTGTTTGGAGTGAGAGGGGAGGAAGAGCATCCCAGAAAAATAACAGTTATCCCATATTTGCTCCTCTTTGTCAACAAATGTGAATTGTGCTGGGTCTGGACCTGATCCAGCAGGGTGGGATTTGGTTTCTGAAAAGGGTCCAAATACTCTCCACCTTGACCTGTTCATTCACACCTTGCTGGAGCTGGAATTGTGTCCCTTGTCTGACTGTGGTGCTGGTCAGTCTCTGGCACCTGTGGTGATGTAAGAATCAGTTTTGTTTACAGCATGTTGCCTCTGTGGGACCTTTCCTGGTGCTGTGAAGTAAGGAGTGAGGACTTCCCAGTTTCATTGGGATAGTTGTCAAATTTTCACCTGGGGCTTTGGGCTTTCCCTTTCTTTCCCTTCCCCCTGCTGAATGGAGAATGTATCTGGTTCCTGAAGAGGGACCAGACAGAAAATCTTCATCCAGGCCGAAGACATCTGTGAAGAAATTCCCACTTCATCAGCCTGTGCTGTCAAGCAATGGAACCTCTCACTGAACCAGCTCTGTTCAGCCCCTAAAAGGTCTATTCCCATAATAATGAAGGAATTAAAAAAAACCCTACACCTTTTCCTTAATCATCTTTTGTTCAGTGGTGGCACTTGGCTGTTCAGATAGCAGCAGCAGCTTTAATTTTGTCCCTTAATTGAAGACAAATTAAACGGACCCTGAGGGTCAACACACACAATCAGGAGGGCTCAGCCATCAAGCCCACGGAACACCTGCTTTGTAACAGCAGATTTTGTCTTTGGGCTGTGCAGTCTGTATGGATTGTAGATGTACATCCCCATCGCTGCTTGACATCACAGCTTTTCTCAGCTCTGCTCTGTCCCTGCCCGTGTTCAGCCTGGGGAAATGTGGGCTGAAACGTGCATTTCAGTTCTCTGGGTTCTCATTCTGCACAGCCTGGGAGCATCCTGCCTTGTAAAGCTGCTTCTGACTTCACTCCTTTAAGCTTCCTCTGGAACATGACCTTCCTTCTGCCATGGGATTTAGAGGTTTCAGACTCTGATCCTCATTTTGGAGATACTTTTATGCATCTGAGGAAACACATATGTTTCCTGGCACTTGAGGACGTGGGTTAGTGGTGATGCTGGGTTGATGGTTGGGCTTGGTCATCTTAGAGGTCTTTTCCAACCTTTATGATTCTGTGATTCTCTATTACTCCAGCAGTGCCCAAGGATGCCTTTGCCACCTGCCTGCAGGAGGTACATTCTCCAAACAAACACCTGCTGGGCTTGCAGGCAGTTTTCTTTGTCAGGTCATCCCTCCTGTGCTGCCAGGCCCCCTCCGTGGGGCTGAAATGGCCTTTCCTGCTCCCTGTGTGATTCCCTTCAAGATGAGCCCTTCCCACTCCGCTTCCTCTTCCCCACTGAAGAGCGTTTGTGGGTTTGTGGTTGAGGTGGAAACTCTGATGCCCACAAATGCATGGGAAGGTTTCCAGGTGTGCTGCACACCTCAGGTGTCCTCAGCCTGCACCTGATGGCTCCAGGAACTGCACATCTCCCAGAGTCACTGCCCAGACTCTGCACAAATTCTGGGAATTTCAGGACTTTGTGATAGTGAACTCTACATTATCAGATACTGAATACCCTTCAGGTTGTCTTTTGTGACGATTGTAGCATTGATTTTACTGTAAATAATATGGTTGGTGTCAACTTTATCAGTGTTTATGTTGATGTCTGTTGGTTTATTAGCCTTTGAGTTTTTGGCAATTCTAGTTACTTGAGGCATGGCTTTAGTAAAATCATATTTTGTCACAGACTGCTATAATTAGGTTAATTAGTCATGGCTTCTACACAGCTTATTAGCAGGCTAAAATCTCCTTTTCTTATATCAGGAAGATTAAATGCTATAATAAATTGTTTCTTCAACAAAGCTGGAGCAAAGTACACTTCAGATTTATATTTCAAATTCAAAGTGAAATTTAGCATTCTGCTGATTTTTCACAGAAACTTTGAAAATGCTCCAGCCCAAGGGGCTCCTTTGGCCAGGGGGTTCTGGCCAAGATAGTGCCAAAAGAAATCAATATTGATATTTGTGGCCCATTCTGAGCCTCCCACTTTGGGCACATTAACTTCTGAGGAAACCTCATTAAATGTTGAGGGCTCTGGGCATGCAACTGGCCTTGTGTGACTTGGCTGATTATTTACTGCTGGGGGTTGGTTAATATTATATATAGGCCAATAATCCTTTGCAGTTGTGTGGCTGTTTGCGGCTCGTGGTGCTGGAGCATCTCATTTAGGAAGCATTCATTTATGATTTAGTTTTCCAGCTTCTTTCCAGTTCAGCACAAAGTTTCACAGAGCCTTTTGCTGTAAGGGGTGTGCCAGGGAGGGTTGGTATTCACCCCTGGATGAGGAAACCCACATCCCTGGCCAGAAGGATGTGGTTTGTAGGGAGAGGTAATAGCTTTTATTATATCTGCTGATAGACCTGGGAAAATAGGCACATTTCAGGCTCTTTGGTGCTTCTTTAAACCTGAAACAGGAATTTCATTCAAGCCGAATAAAGGCTGAGAAAAGCTGCTCTGAGCTTGGCTTGGTTCTGTTCATCAGTGAGATGTGTGGGAGGGAATGGTACCTGTGGGGAGCCCCTGTGGAGCAGCTTTCCTTGGCTCTGGAGCAGGGGAGGTGTTAGCAAAGGGCACAGTCATTGCCTCGGTGCAAACCCTGCCTCTGGGTTGTTGAGGGTTAGTTGAGAGCAGGAAGGGGATAGAATTTTGTCATTTAATTAAAGCAGTGCCTTTGCTGAGTCCCTGGCTTTGGTGCTCGGTGGAGTTGGTCATTTCAGTCCTCTCATTTGCAGGGGCTTAGCAGTGATCCCTCGAGAAGGAAAGAGTGTTCTCTGGCTCCTAATGAGGTTTTCTCTCTCTTTTCAATTTCTTTTATTGCAGCCTGTTGTACTGTTCTCCCCCTCTGTGTTCCCAGCGTCTGCCCTGAAAGTTTTTATTTCTGTTGGTACTTCTGGAAACGTTTTCTGTGTCCATGCAAGGCTGGCCATTTCTCCTGGCTTGGCTGGTGGTTTCCTCACCAGTAAATATGTGGCCCCACCTTAGACCACAGTGGCCACAACCATGTGCAAATGCCATTTGGGAATTCTCGTTGTGGGATTGAATTAACACAGAATCCATGTAGAGATTGTCCTCTGGAAGGGTGAGTATTCTCTGAATTCATCTCTGAAGTGATGCTCTGTGGTCCCTTGAACCCTGTGTGAAGCCCAGGCTGCCGTGTTGAGCTGTTCTTGGTTATCCCCAGGGCAAGGACAGACAGCTCCTGTCATGGCTCTTCTCTGAGCATGATATTGAAATGATGTCATTTGGTTTTAGGGTTGTTTGATCTTTCAGACTGTATCCAGGCTAACCAGTAAAATGAGCCAGCAGTTGTTTGCTGGCCCTGGCAGCACCTGACTGCACACAGCTAAACTCCCCTGACCTCCCAAACCAGAGCCACCTCACCCATTGTTTCCCATGGGCAGCTCTGCAGAGTCCTGCCCTGGGTCGTGCCCAGCATTTCCTGAGAGCAGGAGAGCTCACCAAAGCCAAAGGTGAGCCAGCAAGACACTGGCAAATTGTGTGGCTCAGAGTGAGCCTGTGCCTGGGCACCTTCTGCAGGCACAGACAGAGGAGCAGATCAGCAGGGAGGGAGCAGCGCCTTCCCCTCGCCGTGCTGGGCTCTGAGACCTGCAGGGACAAATTCCTCCTGCCCATGCTCTGACACAGCCTTGCTCTGGAGCAGCCCTGTAGCAGTGGGTTTAGGCCTGAGTTTAGACCCTGTGCCCGTCAGTGGCTCAGGCACAGCCTCACACAAGGCACGGTCACCCTTTCTGTTCAGGCCAGGCTGGTGTTCCCAGGGGTGCAGCAGAGCACTGGGTGTGTGCCTGGCAAAGATCACCTGAGCATCCCCTGGGGCCAGCTGGGCTCTTCCCAAGCTTCTCCACTACTGATGGAGCCGTGGGCTGTGCCCTCATAGTCTTCACTGCCAGGGTTGCCTTGGCCAAAACCAAAGCCAGGAGAAGGTGAGGGTGGTTCTGGAGGGGTTCCCTGGGACCCCAGTCATCCCAGCTGCCAATTCTCCCAAGCTCCAGCTCCTCCACGTTGCCCCGTGGTCCCTGGCTCCGCGTGGTGCACGTGGCTGTCCCTGTGTCCGGCTGTTCCAGGAGCCTCGGCTGGGATGCGCATTTCCCGAGCCTGATTTCCTTTGTGATATTTCCTGCAGCGCCTCTTCAGTGCTGAATGCAGATGTGTCCCACGGGATAAGTGCAGCGAGTTAATACACAGCAGGAGTACACCTGGCCAACTTGGATTACTTCTTATCCCAATCACTTCCCTCATCTTGTTCTGAAGAGGAAGAATTTTCATTATGTAGATATGAAAACGCCACTGAAAGGGCATTGTTTAATAAATGTGATGTTGAATAATGAGCTCTAAATACCGAATTCAGCTTTCGAGGAGGAGAACAGCCCTAGACAAAGTCGTATATTAACTCCATATTTATAATTTTGCAGAATGCAGATGATAAGATTGCGTGTGTGGCTTATGAGATAAAATACCAAATCATATGTTTTGCATTTAAGAAAACTGGAATTCTTTGGACAAAAGAACAGAAATCTCTCTTCCAACTTTCACTTCTTGCACTTTTTAGATGAAGAAATTTTTCATTCTTCTCCAGGATTCATTGTGACACAATCTGCTGCACACATTGTGCTCTCTGTGCATGTGCAATATCCTTTGATCGGGCTGGTCAGACGGGAAAGGCTCGCAGCTCACAGCTTCCCTTCTACCTTCAGAATTATTATTATGCCAGAAAACCATAGTCTTAATTAAATATCTTCCATTAACTCAGTTCTTCAGATGTGCAGCCTTTTAGAGCATCTTTGATAGAAAACATTGATTGTGACACTTCAAATGGACATTTATCTGCTCTCATCTAGAAGTTTCCTAAGGACATTCTTCTGTCCTCTGTATCAAGTCTCAGAGAAATATTCCCAGTGTCTCACAGAAATGCTACTTGAGAAGGTTTTACCTTTTTTTTTCCCCTTTTCCTTTTTAACCTGCTGGCTAACGATCTGATGCTTATCTGAAATACAGCAGAGATTGTGATCACATCAAATATTTAAGGACTCACTTTGCCGGTTTGATTGCAGAGTGGAAATCGAGTTTTCCTGGATGCTCTACAGCCTCTGTGTTTCCCTGACACAAAGCCTGCTGTCAGCTGAGCATTTGGAATGTAAAAGCCTCTTCACCCTCTAAATGGAAGGAAAGGGAAGTAATGGCTCCATCCTGCCCTTGGGTCACACCAACCCCAGGCTGGGGCAGAGGGGCTGGAAAGCTCGGGAAGGCCCTGGGAGTGCTGGTGACAGAGGCTGGACAGGAGCCCAGGTGTGCCCAGATGGGCAAGAGGCCAATGGCACCCGGGATGTGCCAGCCCTGGATGGCAGCAGGGCCAGGGCAGTGCCCGTCCCCTGTGCTGGGGCACCTCCAGTGCCAGGGACAGCTCTGGGACACTCAGGACAAGAAGGACATGGAGGGGCTGGAGCGTGTCCAGGGCAGAGAACGGAGCTGGGAAGGGGCTGGAGCCCCAGGAGCGGCTGAGGGAGCTGGGAAAGGGGCTCAGGCTGGAGCAAAGGAGGCTCAGGGGGGACCTTGTGGCTCTGCACACAGGGCAGGGCTGGCACAGAGTGCTGCAGCTTCCATCCCCAAGGTTCTTTGAGCAGGGCTGTGACCACAGGTCACAGGGATCTCAGGGCCGTGTGTCCCTGCTCTGGGAGGAGCAGCTCTGCAGCTCATTCCCTCTGCTGCCTGTTCTTGAGGCCAGTCCTGCTCCCACGGGTGAGACCATCACGGTGCAGAGCTGGGAGAAGCCTCATCAGGGGACCAGTCCATACATCTGAGTCCATATGTCTGAGTCCATTTATCAGGACTGAACCACGGACCTTGAGAGCTTTCCAGCAGGGGACATCTGGAGCAGCTGCTTCAGCTGAATTCTTGCAGACAAGGGGACATATTTTCTCTTTCAGCTTTGCTGTGCATTGGTCCATGGCGATGGCCCATCTGGGATTTATAACAACCAAATCCAGAAAAGTTTTCAGAAATACACAAGTACCACCTTTCAGCTGCCCTCGGGCCCCATGCCCAGCTTCTGGCTGTGTGTTGCTGATGTGCTGAGAGGCATCCAAGAGTGAAGAGGAAAGATGGAAAGCATGGCTTAGGAGAACAGCCTGACTTTGCAAGGCCCATTCTCAAACCCACTTGAACAAACTTTTTAGAAAGTGGAGAGAAAATGTCAACATGAACCCATCTGGGAAACATCTCAGGCAGAATGAGGAAAGTATGGTGGGTGGTTGTAAGCAACGAGAACACAAAGATTGTGACTAAGTCTCAGTTCTGTTACTGACCTTTCCTGTCGAGAGGAGCTGGCTTTAAGAACACACTGGTAGGAAGGAGATGAAGCCATTGTTCCCTAATTTATGATATTTCACTGGGAATTTTCTGAGGAAAGGTGGTGAGATCCAGCCCATCACTCATCAGATTGCTTGTGGTGTCCGCCCTGCACGTTGTGACGCCCTGGGACCCTGCAGATAAACAGGGTGGGTTTGTACAGGGATGTGCTGTGGCTCTGCACACCTTCTGTCCCCACTGAAATGTAGAAGCAGCAAGGAGGAGTTTGAAGGGAGACAGGCCCATACAGTGCCTTGAGCTTGTCAGTCAGCTTTTATGGAAGAAATAAGGAGAATTAAAATAACATTTCTTGTGTTGAAAGGTGATTGAAGCTTGGCAAACCCCATCAAATCTTTATTTTCACCTTTGGTAGAGATTTTTCTTATGAGTTAAATTATTCAGGTAGTGCGGCTAAACAGAAAATAACACCTTCAGTGTATGAATAACACAACCCCAAACCTAGGATGGGAGAGGTTGTAAATAATGCATCATCTGCTACATTAATTGCTCTAGTTAACAGTAGTATTCAAATGGAGCAATTCATCTGCCCATGCATCTTTTTCCTGAATGATCCAATCTATCAGTTGGAGCCAGGTGCAGGTCTGGCTTTGCCATTCTTCCAGGAGCTGTCATTTTCCAGCTGTGGGGATGCTGCTTTTCCCTAGAGACTTTTGGGCCAGCTGCAGAAAATGAAAGAAATGAATATTCACTGAAACCTGTATAAGCAGTGCCCACAGACAGTGTAAGACCTTTACAAAGTGTTTGGGGGATCACAGAATTGTGGGGTCGTTAAGGTTGGAAAAGACCTTCAAGATCCTCGAGTGGCACAACTGCTGAGCAGTGTGAACTTCTCATGTGTGGATTTCTGCTTAAAAACTGTGTAATGCAATTCATAAAGCCACAGGTCCTTAGTTCTGCAAGTGAAATCGTGACTAATCATCAGGATTTAATCATCTCACAGATTATTACGACTGTGAGAATATTAAATATCATTTCTTTCCAGTGCTGACAGGTTATGTGACTTTTGTAGAGAGAGGTTTGATGTTCAGAGTGTTCCCTACAGAACATAATTTTTTCAAGCAGAAGCTCAAGTTTTTTTTTAAAGCAAAGCAAGATATGTAAGTGAAAACTGTAAGTAAAAACCAGATATAACCTGAAGCCTCAAAAGATAATGATAGCTTTTACAAAACCTCTCAAATTCCTTTATTTTGATTTCCTTCTGTCTTTTAAAATGCAGTCTCATGGCTGCTGGGGAGGTGGGTAACTGGGTGTTGGGAGTGTTCTGGCAGCTCTGCCTTTACTGGCTCTGTTTTATTTTCACCCTGTTTGTGTCAGTACAGGGCACAGCAATGAGGTGATGTTGTCCTGCCTTGCCCCAGAGCTGCTCTCGAGTCAGGTGGTATTTTAAATTATGGAAATACCTTATTTATACTTTTTTAAAGTATAATTCCTTTTGGAACTGAAGGGAAAGGAAACATGGTGCTAATATACGTGTTTGGGGTTTTTTAAGGTTTTGTAACATCTTATGAAGCAACACCTAGACTTGAGGCTGGCTTGAGCAGATGGTTCCCTTCGAGCAGTTGCCTTCAGTGATCAGAGCAAGTGTTCCCTCTAATGAATGTCCAGAACTTGTCGTGCTGTGTCTGGAACCAGGAGATAACTCATGGGCAGCAGCAGCCCTCTGGAGCTGTTCTCTTCTCTAAAGACTCCTCTGGATTCTGAGGGCTTCCTCTCCTCCATGGGTGCCCTCCCTGTCCCCCCAGACGTTGTCCCCACAAAGATCCCCCCTTCCCTCGGATCCTTGGCCGTGTGTGGAGGACACTGCCAGGCTCTGCGATGGCATCCAGGGTTGGTGTCCTGCAGCCAGGGGCTGATCCGTGTTGTGTTTCCCACAGCTGTGGGGGAATGGGAGAGCTCTGCATCTGGGAATGTGTGAGCCCCACGGGGCTGCTGACACATCAGCCCCACAGTAACGCTGCTTCTGGCTCAGACGAGGAACTGTCAGAGGAACCTGAGGTGATAAAGCAACTTGTCTGTGACTCAGTGAATGAAAAACCATTTTCTCTGAGAAGATGGTGGATCCTCTCCTTGACATGGTGTGAAGAGCCCTGTTTTGCTGAAAAATTCTCATTTTGAGATGTAAGCTCAAGGCCCTCCTGTTCCCAGCCATCAGAGATGATCGCAGTGTGGGTTGCAAAGACAAGAGCTCGGGTCGTCCAGCCCTTTGGATCATTTTCTATTTCAACCAATCATTTTTGTCTCTCTCAATTTCCATGACAGCTCTAAGTGACAAATGTACTTTTCATTATGTGGACAAAAATAGATACCCTGCACAGGTTGATGTGCAGCTCCCATCTGCTGCCCCAAGGTACTGCTCCTGCCTGGGAATAGGGATCTGTTCGTGCTGGACTAAGTTTCCTGGAAAAATTCACACCAGAGGTATTGAAAAGCAATTAATATTCACAGAAAGGTTACTGATTGAGAGAGCTTTCACTCCACTGGCTTTTAAATGGAAGCATCTCCCATTAATACCATCACTCCTAATAAATGCTATTAGAAATGTTGACTAATGAAAATTTTAGTGTTAATTTATGTAATACAGAGTTTTTATTTGCAATTAGAGCTTTCGTGATTCTGCAATATGTTGTTCAGGGAGAGAGGGAGACTATCATTCCTGATTACATGTCTGTCATTTAGTTAGAAAAAAGCAATTTTCCAGAGTCTCCCTTGTTAACA
This sequence comes from Corvus hawaiiensis, assembly GCF_020740725.1. NCBI lineage: Eukaryota > Metazoa > Chordata > Aves > Passeriformes > Corvidae > Corvus > Corvus hawaiiensis. The sequence continues at coordinate 11,189,424 of NC_063231.1, forward strand.
TCAGCCAAGAGACTTCTCGAAACAGCAGCAGCCAAAGTTCTGAAGTGATATTTTGAGTAAATCTCATCAAAAGTGAGAAGATGTTTTATATAAGCACTTGCACTGAGAATTCCCTGAATTCAACATTTGCCATTGTATTACGCTCAGCCACGAGAGGTGCCCTGAATACATTTATTGCTGCAAGGACCAGGGCTTGGCAGGTCAGAATTTGTGGCATCATTCCTGGGAATTCCAGTTTCTCGTGGTCGGTGCTCTGCTTGCTGGTTTTTCACAGAAATCAGGATATGGCGCTGGTTTGGAGCAAGTCCTTCTCTCACTGACATTCTCCTTGTTAGTGCAAATCCACACGTGGAAACAACAGCTGTTGAATCACTGTTTTGCTCACAGTCTCCATGAAATTCTCTGGATCCCTGGGACTTTGGCATGGGGCTGGTCAGGGGAGAGCTGAGCCTGTCCGTGCCGTGGCTCTGCAAACCCTCTGCTCTTCCCTGTGCCTTGGGTGGAGGTGTTGATGGAATGCTGCCTTTGGGCAAGGCTGGGGGTGTTGCAGAAGAGTTTTTGGTGGTATCCAAAAGTTCTCCTCTGCCCAGAGCTCTGGTTCTGGCCCTCAAGCACACGGCCTGTGAGGGAAGGTGGGGGATTTGTCCAGCTAGGAGAGGACAGAGCCACGTTCTCCATCTTGGCAGAGCGTAATAAGGATCCGCTGTGGCAAACTGCAGCTTGGGAGGCTCTGCTTGAACATATTTTTTAAAAAATCATTTCCCTTAGTGTAAGGACAGCACAGCCCTACAGCAGGGCACCCAGAGGGGCTGAGAGCTTCACCTTGGATGGCAGCATTTTGGTGGGCACGGCCATGGGCAGACCCAGCCTGAGCAGGAGCTTGGCCTGGGCCCCTCCAGAGGGTTCTTCCAAGCATTGCTGCTGTGAAGCTGTGAGTGGATATACAGCAAAGGTCCTGGGTTGTGGCACCCTCTGGGAACAGCTCCACAACCTCTTTCCCTCTGTCATCCACAGGCATTCGACCCGGGAACAGGCTGCCCAGAGCAGCTGGGGCTGCCCCTGGATCCCTGGCAGTGTCCAAGGCCAGGCTGGACATTGGGGCTTGGAGCAGCCTGGGACAGTGGGAGGTGTCCCTGCCCATGGCAGGGATTTGAAATGAATTGATCTTTCAGGTCCCTTCCAACCCAAACCATTCTGGGATCCTGTAATTCCCACTGCTAAAAACCTGACTGCATTTGTTATCAGAAGCCCCCTTTTCTGACATCTTCCTCTGCTCTCTTCACTCTCAGTCTGTAAATTCAGTCTGTTAGGAAGACCAAAGTTTTACGCTGCTCTTGTCTTCTCACCGGGAAGCCTTCCAGAGGGAAAGTGGGGTTTTTAAAACAGTGTGATCCTCAATGTCTTCTGCCTTGTTTGCAGCAGACAATCCCTCACACCTCTGCCAGGGCCCTTCTGGGACTTTCCAAGCCCTGTGCAAGGGTGGATCTTCCCAGTTCATCTGAACAAGGTGTGAAAAGAGCATTTCCTAGAGGGCTTCCTCAGGTGCTTCCCACAGTGAGGCCTTATGGGGTGGGAGCAGGAGCACTGCTGTGGGGAGCACCTCTGCCCATCAAGAAGCTTCTGCTTCCCTCCGATGCCCTTTTCTTTCTGTAGAAAGCAGCTCATTCACTGTCTGATATCCTTCCCTTGTCTTTAATCCTTCACTTGTCGTTTCTGTTTCGTGTTCAGCTGCTCACAGCTCCAGATTATGCAAAATGAAGATGTTTGTTTCAGTGAGAATTTTACTCGAATCCAGAAGAACCTTACCAGCTCTGCAATGTGTTCTGCCACCACTTGTCTGAAAGAGAATTTGGATTCTTCACTTGTCTGCATAACATTTATAGTTGCCACTTTCTAACTACAAAATTCAACTGCATTTTCATTGTAATTTGAATTTGTTTAATGCCTTGCTGGGCTGTTTTTTGGGGCCGTCTTCAGCTGCCTGTTTCTGCTACAGACTTGTAGCACCTAGAAGTTCATCTTCATGTGCATTTGGCAAGTAGAAACCAAATGATTTGATTTTTATCACGATCCTGGATGGGCTGAGTGCTTTAGCAGAGAAAGCACCTCTTTACATCTGCCCTGTGTTTGTGGGGGTTCCTGGCTCCATGGTCACCATGAGATGAGTGGGAAGGCTCAGTGTTGTGGGTTCACAGGGGGATGTGAGTGGGGGAACAGAGAGAGAAAAGCAACTGCGTGTGTATGAAATGACCCAACCCTTGGTGGGGGGTTGGAACGAGATAATCTTCAAGGTCCCTTCCAACCCGAACCATTCTGTGCTTTTGTGAAGACAATTAAAACTCCAGCTGTGAAATCCCTTTAAAAAAGAATTTTGGTGAGCGTGGCATGGCTGAGTGCTTGTTCAGCACGTTTTTTCAGCAGCTGCTGTGGGTTTTGCTGCACAATTCTCCTCGTTCCTGTGGAATCAGTGAGGAGACCATGCAGCTCATGGGAATGCCAGCAATGTACTCTCCTATCAGACATGGGCTCCAAATTTCCGGCTCTCATCCAGAACAGGCATTTCTGGGATAACTGACAGCAGCAAGTCCTTGTCACCAGAGGCTTTTCCCAAACAGGAGAGGAGACTTCTTCCCTTTTTGGGTAATGAACAGGGTGTGCTGGTTGATGCCAAAATCTTTCATCCTTCCCTGGACTGTCTCTTCCAAGGAGAATGGACAAAATCTGCTCCTGATGGGTTTCTGGCTGTGGTTGCCAGACTCCAGCTCCCTGATGGAGCAAACCATGAGGAGTCAGTAGCGTTAGAAGAATGGTTCAGAGGCACATAGGCTTGTTCTTCCTGACCTTCCTTGAATTTTTGCAGGCTCTCTCATCCATGGAGGAATTCAGAAACCTGGATCGGGATATCGAAGGGTCTGCAAAACGGTGGAAGAAATTTGTGGAGTCGGAGTGTCCTGAAAAGGAGAGGTTCCCCCAGGACTGGAAGAACAAGTCAGCTCTGCAGCGCCTGTGCATCATGAGAGCCCTGCGGCCCGACCGCGTCCCCTGCGCCCTCAGGTGGGGCCCAGGGGCAGCTCTGGGGCTGGGCTTTGTGGGGAGCAGGAGCAATTCAGGGCTCTCTTTGGATTTGTGAATGTCAGTACATTTTTAGGATGTGAGTTCTGTGATACGGTTTCCTATCAAGGGGTCTTGAAGGAACTGTGAGGGTGCCAGGCCCTGGCACAGGGTGCCCAGAGCAGCTGGGGCTGCCCCTGGATCCCTGGCAGTGCCCAAGGCCAGGCTGGACATTGGGGCTGGGAGCAGCCTGGGACAGTGGGAGGTGTCCCTGCCATGGCAGGGGTGGCACTGGATGGGCTTTGGGGTCCCTTCCAACCCAAACCATTCTGGGATTCAGTGATGTCTGAACTCTGCAAGCCAATCAACACATTGGGTTTAAGTGGAATTTCTTGGTTAGTGGGATCAAAGCTCACTGTCAGCAGCAGGGATGGAGCAGTGTAACCAGCACTGGGTGGGAGCAGACCTGCCAAGTCAGAGATGAGAATCACCATCCAGGTGTTACACATCTGCTGCAGTCTGGGTGGTCATCACAACCTCTAGAGTTCAATAACATCCATTTTAGTTACTAGGTAATTTTTGGCTGCTTCTTAGGCACCGGAATAAAGAGGAGAAGTAAAAGAAAGTCTTATAGAGGTTTCCTCACTCTTTTTTTTTTTTTCTTTTCTGTAAAATGCAAAATTTATGTGCTGCTGGTTCTGAAAGTTGTAGTGGTAAATTATGTAGTGAAGGTAACTGGGCGAGGCTAAACTTCCCAAAGTTATGCAAAAGCAACATTCTTGTTCCAGGACAACCTAAAGGTCTTTCACTCCATTAGGATTTGGTTTTCCCTTCTCTGTCCAATGTCTTGACATTTCTGTGATGTCTCTCATGCCCCTGCTTCTCCAGTAGTTTATATTCCTGCACCACCTGATGTGCACACAGCAGCGTGTATTACTCAGTGCATGAACGACATCTGTTTGTGCTTTAAAGTTCACAGAAAAACACAGACAAGACTGAGTGAAGCCTCCCCGTGGTCAATGGTATTATTTTTTATTAGAATAAATACTACAGTTTATCATAGTACTAATACTAATCCATCTTCTTTTTCGTTTCTTACTCTGATGGCTGGATTCTCCATGTGTCCCTCAGCTGAAAATACTGCTTTTCCTGTTGTTGTTTAGCTTGAGTAAAATAAGCTCTTGAAATTTTAGGTGCAACTTATGCAACTAAAATTCATTTCTTTCTTACTCACACAGCTCAGAAATAACTGGAACATCAAATTTCAGCCCCTTTCATATCTCTCTTTTATGAAAAGGGAATCCAAGTTCAAAAGCTTGGCTGGATATTTTTAGGGTTCTGGGCATGTCAAGCTTCTCTGTTTGCACAGGAGTATTTAAATGGGTTTTTGTATTGTTTTGTTTTGTCTCTTATCTCGAGGACACAAATGTGCAAACAGTAACTGTTCACTGAGCCTTCCCCAGGGCTTTGGAGACGCTTCTGGAAATACACCTGAGTTATCAACACTTCAGTGTGCCAACATTAAACACCTCACCAGGGATCCATGGACACCGTGACCAGTCCAAATCTTCCCATCCCTCTGAGGGCCCTGTCCAGACCTTGGGTGCATTTTAGGAGCAATATTTTAGCCCAACCACAGGTGGCCAGGGGGATTTTAGATGCCCTGGAATACTCCCACCTCATTTCCAGCTGCTGCTCAGAAAGGTGTGAGGACCTTTGTATCCCACATCACAGCTCCATGATGATGGTATAGGATTTCTTTGGGATTTAAGATGATCCAGCCCTGTACAGGCTTCTTGCATTTCACGGCCTGGGAAGTTGGGTGTTCCAGCCACTCTTCCTAGCAGATCCCTGGGAATGTTTGCCCAGTCTGGTTCATTCCCTTGGCCTAAGGAGCCATCAGGAGAAGCCCCTCTTACCCTGACTCACTCCTTAGAGCTTCAGGGCCAGCAGTGAACCAACAACTGTAATTCCCTGAAGGATTTTCCCCTGTAAATGTCCATTTCATCCTTCAATCTTATTGAAGAACATCAGCCAAAAGCTGCTGGTAGCACCTTGTGCTCCCACTCCTCCACATCCTCGATGAGGTCAGGTCAGTCCAGCAGCCTCTGGTGAGGTGTGGCTTCGTCATGGTGAAGTCCTTGCAGGAGCACTGCCTTAGGGACAGACCGTGGGGACAGTGCAGCAGGACTCAGGGCTCTGGTGCCTCCGTGGTCATTGCACTCACTGCCCAGAGAAGGGCTCATGGGCAGCTGTGGGTGTGTGCAGCACAGATCAGCCCTCAGACAGCCACTTGGCTTGCAGGATACATTTTTATTTTTCTTCTGGCACCATTTCTCATCTCCTGCTGCTGATATGGTGACCCAGTCCCGGGGACACCTTGTTTGAAAGGCACCACGCGTAGGGACTCCTCCAGCCTTCCCTCTGCTGCACTGGGGTCCCACCTGGGAGCCTCCCTCTAACATCAGTTGTGCTGCTGAGTCCCCAGGACACCGTTTCAAAGACCTGAGACCTGAGGTAAAACAAGAATGTTGTGACCTTGGATCTGATGGACTTTGTGAAATTTTGTGACCTGAAGCTTTCCAGCAGCAATTTAGCAAATCTTGACCCTGAACAGAAATTCTACTTGAAAGAGGTACCAAAAACATGGAAGATTTTTTTTTTTTGCAATCCCTTAGGCATTTCTGTTCCACTGGACTCACCAGTCCTTGAAGGAGCCTCTCAGCTCTCTTAGAAAGAATTTGGCTGCCTTCAAAAGGCCTGAGTAATCCACCTGCGCTCCAGCAGCATTCCTGGGCTTTGGATATAACATTCCTACCTGTGAATCGGTGTTCAGTGTCTCTCTCTTTGTAAAGCAGTGATGTCAGGAGCTCACCCTGGGGGAATCCAGCCAGAACATTCTCTATGCGCCGTGCTCTGCTCCGGCAGCTGCTGTGGAGCTGAACCTTTCCCTGTTCACTCCCTTGTATTTTTCCTTGTCACTCCCATGCTCCAGATATTCTTAGAGCCCTTCCCTTTCAGCTTTCCAGATCAAAGTAATTGTGTAAATCATCTGGACTTCCTGTGGATTGGTGCTTCCTCTGGAAGGCTGCTCGGACTGCAAAGCACGTGGCTGGTTCTTGTATCTCGTACCTTAACTTATTTCTTTTCTCCTGAGATTCCTGAGTCACAATCAAGGCATTGTGCTTCTGAGTGCAGCCTTGGGCTGGCAGCTCCCACTGCTCCCCATTCTCACTTCCCTCTGTTTGTCAGGAGCTGGTGTCTCCTGGGGCATCCCTGCCCTGTACACAGGACCCAGCATTGCTCCCAAGGGACAGCCCTGCAAGCCCAGCTTGCAGATCCTCTCCACAAATATTTCATGTTTGTTTTCCTATTTTCAGTTTCTAAATCGCTTGAGTCATCAAAATTGGAAACTAATTGGAGGACAGGTCATATGAGGAGCGGCTGAGGGAGCTGGGAAAGGGGCTCAGCCTGGAGAAAAGGAGCTCAGGAGAGGCCTCCTGGCTCTGCACAACTCCCTGACAGGAGGATGCAGGGTCGGGCTCTGCTCCCAGGGAACAGGGACAGGACCAGAGGAAACAGCCTCAAGTTGCACCAGAAGAGGTTTAGATTGAATATCAGGGAAAACTTTTCCAGCTGAAGGGTTATCAAACCCTGGCACCATCCCTGGAAGTGCTCAAAAAACCTGTGGGTGGGACACTTGAGGACATGGGTTATGGTGAACACAGTTGGTGGTGCTTGATACTGGTTGCACTCGATAACCTTGGAAGTCTTCTCAATCCTTCATGATCTGGGATTCCATGATGATTTACTGATTATTTGCAGGGGAATCTGCATTTTCTGAACAAGCTGGCAAAAGTTGTTTCTCTCTGGCAGAGATTTTGTAGAAGAAAAGCTGGGCAGCAAATACGTGGTGGGGAGATCCCTGGATTTTGCCACAACCTTTGAGGAATCAGGGCCTGGAACCCCGATGTTCTTTATCCTGTCCCCAGGAGTGGACCCACTGAAGGATGTGGAGAAACACGGTAAATAAATAAATCCTGTCTCTAGGCACACCTCAGCACTGCTGCTTATCTGCTGCATTATTATCTTAGCACGACACTCCTGTTTCGTTGGGGTTTTTTTTTTCCTCATCTCTTTGTAGATAATGAAGTAATATGTTAAAACCAGATAATTGTGCGAGGATGCGACGGGATTTTGGGATGGTTTTATTGTTTTTCTTAACGTTTCTTGGATTTTCATCTTAAATTTAAATTAAACTTGTCTCTCTCCTGCACTGCCTGGATTCCCAGTGTGGTTCGCACTGCAACAATCTCTGAGTTGGGTTTGTGCACAACCTGTAATTTACGTCAGAGATATCTCACATGCTGTCAGATGCTTGTTACCAGGAAAGGTTGAACCAGAGGACCCTTGAGGTCCCTTCCAGCCTGCTATTCTATGATTTTATGATAACTAAAAATAAGCAACAGCTCCCTGTAACAGATTGCTGCTTTATGGCAAAGTTTCCAGGCTTTCTTCCCGTCCTTCCTGAGCTGATTTCCATGTGGATGGTCAGCTGTGGAGCTGTCAGCTGGCTCCAAAGCCAAAGGGGTTTCTGGGAGATGCCTCCCTAGAGAAGGCACTGATGCCCTTGTGCTGCAGCCACTGCTGTGCTCCAAAGCCACCCTTGTGTAGAATTTGCTCTGGGTCTTGGCTCCACTGTGGAAAAATTCTCATTTTCATCCTGAACATCCCGCTGGAGCAGAGGAATCTGATGCCTTTGGGGCTGGACAGTCCCAGGACTCAACATCATCTAGGCTGGCACAGACCAGGGCAGGAGAACAATGACCTGTGGGTTCCTTTTCCTCTCTGCCTTCTGGGCCATCCCAAAATAAAGTTGGAGTGATCCTTTGCCCACATTCCCAGGGGCAGCTGTCAGAGCTGTTAAACCTGGTGCAGCCTCAGCCACAGGCAGCTCACTGTGGGGAATTCCTGGGCTTAGCTTTGCATTTGAGGCTCCTTCTGCCCCCAAACCAGGTGTCATTACTGGGAATTGAAGGGACCCCCCCCCCAAAGGGAGCTCCTGTCACGTCCCTGGCTTCCTTTTGGAGCCACGTTGGTGATCCTGTCTCTCACTGTTAGTTCCTTGTATGGGCAATGAAGCACTAAAATCAACCCATGAGTGGTTTAATTGGAATTGTAAAGATGAGCATAGCTGAGCACCTGGGGTCAGTCAGCCAGAAAAGCTACAGCAAGAAAAAGTGAGAAGAGAAGCAATGAAATAAAATCATTGCTACAGAGCAGCTGCACTGGCCTTCGAGCTGCCTCTCTGGGGCTGTGTTTGGCTCATTATTGGTATTTTCTCTGTCTTTCATTAGGTTTTATTAAAGTGCAGGATGATTCCTGTGAATGGCAGTCAGCTTCTTGCAGATGCTGCCCACTCATGGCACCTTTCCTTGGTGTCACAGGGAGGGCCCTGCAGCAAACACCGTGGGCTGGAAGAGCTTTGTGCCCTTCCTGAGTGCCCATCCTCTCCCTTCTGCAGCCAGCAAGGAGGGGCAGGGCTGGCATTGCCAGGGCAGGCTCACTGATATCCCTCTGCAGTGAAAAGAACAACCAATATTCATTTATTATTGGTCATCTGGTTTGGGGTAGTGCCCTGGTTCTGTGATTTGCCCCATCCCCTCTCGAGACAGTGGATCTTGAAGGCAAAGGAGAAGATCAGCAGCTTTCAAAGTTGGCAGCAGCCAGAGAGTGTGGGAAAGAGAACTGGAAACTTTAAAATGTGGGAAGCTGTATCCTAGGGGAAGCTGTGGTGAGGCTCAGCAGAGAGCTGGAGTTTGGAGGTTTGTTCTCCTCATGGCCAGCTCTTTCCAATCTTGTCCCACGAGATGGTTCCTAAGCCTTGCAAGACAAATCTTTTCTTTGTTTCACTCTAAAGCTTGCCTGCTTTTAGCAGGAATCGGGAATTCAGGCTGCACCGTCTGCAGGAAGGCAAACCTGCATGCAGAGATAAGTGTGGGCAATCCCCAGGGATCAGCGTGTGGGGATGAGTCCTGACTCCCTGGCTGAGCCCAGCCCATCCTGGGGGATGTTCGTGGGGCTGTTCCCTCTGGCAGCTCAAACCGGGGTTTGTCTGGGAGAGCTGGTTCCCCTGTGAGAGGGACAGCAGCGGGGGTGCTCTGTCTGTGGATGACAGATTCCAAACCTGGCCAGGAGATCTGCAGCCATGAGCACAGAAACGATCTGGGATGCTCCAGAGAGACCAGGGGAGGCTGAAGGATCATCACAGACCACATGAAGGGACACTGAAGAGCTGCCATGCTTCCCCCAGAGCAGGGCAGTGAGTGACAGGGGTTTGGGGTTCCCAGCCTGCAGTGCAGAGGTGGAGGGACACTGGGAGGTGTCCGGGTGGCTCCCAAACCACCCCTTCCCATGGCCTGTGCTGACTCCACTGGGGCCTTCCCACAGGAAGACAACTCCAGTGGTGCTCCATGAGAAATCTGGAGGGATTCACTGCTCTCCAGGTCCCAGACACCTTGCTTGAGGCCACAGGAAGCTCACACGGATTGCATTCCAGCTGCCCTCCCCAAACCCAGCTGGTGCACCCAGCCTGCATTGCAGGGGCTTTTCCCCACCCAGCTGTGGGTGTTCAAAGCCTGGTTAATCAGCAGGAAAAGATTTTAATTTCTTCTCACAGTAAAATGTGTTTTTACACGAGGTTGCAGGGGAATAATGTTCTTTAAACAAGAAGCACTGTGTAACAACGTACCTTTGTGTGGATGCTGCTCTGTAATTAAAAGAGTTTGGGAGAAGCTGCTGCTGTTTGAGCACTTGGGCAAGGAGTGGGTGAGAGCCAAGAGAATGAGACAGGAGAGCTGATATCAGGAGTGGGATAGCTCATGTGTGAGGTACGAGGGAACTCTGACTGGCTGTGCTGGGGCCCGGCCCTGCCTCCCCACCAGGGTGCTGAACTCACTCCTTGTTCCCTCCTAGGGAAGAAACTGGGCTACACCTTCAACCACAGGAACCTCCACAACGTTTCCCTTGGGCAAGGCCAAGAGGTGGTGGCTGAACAAGCTCTGGACCTGGCTGCAAAGGAGGGTCACTGGGTCATCCTTCAGGTACGGGGTCACTGGCCAGTGCTGCCCTTCTCCCAGCTTGTCCCACTGCCATGAGGACAGCCTGCCATGCCTGTCTGGGGCCATGGGACACTGTGTGTCCCAAGCAGCCGCCTCTCCCTGTGTTGCTGCCACCCCTTGCTTTGATCAGGCCCTGCCAGTTTGGGTTTCTGGAGCTGTCTGTGGGGTGTGCAAGAGCAGGAGGTTGTGCTGCACTTCCCTGCGCCTTTATTTGCTCCAGGAATGAATGAAGAGCTCTGTTCTGGGAGCCCCTGGACTCGTTCTCTGCCTGCTGCCCAGAAGTCCCCCTGCACCTCAATGAGCATGGAGGGGCCACTCAGGGAGGAAACTCTGCAGTGGGGCTGGCTCCTCTGCACACCCCAAACCAGGGAAATGCTGCCAGCTCTCATCACAACCCCACAAAGTGCTTCAGAGCCTGCTGGGGTGCGGAGGGAGCTCTGTCTCTGTCAAGTGCTCTCAGGGAGCTGCTTGTTAAGTGAGTGCTTGGGTTTGCTGATGTGCACTCGGTGATGTCAGCTCTCATTACAGGTTTTGGGAGCCCCTCTGATTTCCTTGATGTGGATTATATAAACTTTTATTATCACTGAATTGTTTGCATAAAATTAGATTAAGACAAAGCTCTGAGTCCTGATCTGAGCCCTCAGGCCTGGTTACGAATTGAAATTAAATACCCTTGATATTTTGATCTTAATTTTTGCTTTTTTTTTTTTCCTTGCAAGCTCCCTTTGAGGTAAACAATGCTGAGCTTCTCTGGAGCTTTTAATATAGAGAGGGCTGCAATCCTGGCATCTGCCTTTGAGGTGGTGCAGAAGGAAAGATGCAGCTTTTTGAGCTGTTCAGTAATGCAGAGTGAAGAGTTATTTTCTACAACGCCTGTGTGCTGCTGTAAAGGATCTGTCAGCAGTGCCAGTCTCCATGTGCTGCTTCAGTGCTAACAGACAAGCACTGGGGGCCTGAAGCATTTTTATTACATCCATTCCCATCTTCTCTGGTGGTCAGAGCAAGCAGTAAGAGATCTGAGCAGACACTGAAAGGTAAAGGAGAATAAATCCTTCCCTGGGAGGGTGGGCAGGCCCTGGCACAGGGTGCCCAGAGCAGCTGGGGCTGCCCCTGGATCCCTGGCAGTGCCCAAGGCCAGGCTGGACATTGGGGCTGGGAGCAGCTTGGGACAGTGGGAGGTGTCCCTGCCATGGCAGGGGTGGGAATGGATGGGCTTTGAGGTCCTTTTCCACCCAAATCATTCCATGATTTTATGATTCTGTGATTAAATGAGAAGAAATCAGATTTCTGTACAAGAACAATGTTGGTGGTTGGGCTGGCTGGTTTTCCAGGTGTGACTGTCTCAGGTTCCCCCTGAGCTCAGAGAGGAGCTCGATCCAGCTGGGTTAGGGTCAGGGTGCTCTGCTGCATGGGGCAGGCTCAGCAGTCCCCCAGTGGCCCTGGGGACAGGATTGCAGGTGCCAGTGCTGGGTCAGGGTCACTCAGACATCTGGGATTGCCCCTGGTGTAGTCACAGAGCTGGTGACACCTCGTACAGGCAAATATTCCAGTTCTGTGCTGTGCTTGGCCTGGAGTAACGGGGTGTGGGCAAGAGTGGCTCAACACAGAGCTCAGAGCTCTTTCTGCTTTTGTTCCTAATCCCAGATTCCTGAGCAATCCAGCACTGAGGGCCTCACGAGGAGCTGGAGTCTGCCTTGGTGGCACTTCACCCTTGGGACAGAGCTGGGCACGTCCAGCAGGGTTTGGAGCAGGCAGCCCCAGTTCCAGCATTTGGAGGAGTGACAGCAAAGCAAAGGCACTTCATTGTCACCCAGCCAGGCCAGGCTGCTCCGCTCCAGAGCCTGTCTCTGCATCTCACTTTGCATTCCCAGCTCCTCCCAGGGGCTGGAGCTTCATGGAACAGGAGAAGGAGGGAGAGCAGCCTGAGAGGCTCAAGGTGTGTCCCCTACATTGGCAGGCAGGAACCCCTGGTCTGACAGAACTCCTGTAGGGTCAGCAACTTCCATGGCAGGAAAGCACCCTCTGGCCAAACTGGGCTTTAGGAGGTTGGACGAAGCACCTTCTGAAGGCTGAAAATCTGACCTTTGGCAAAACCAGTGCCCAAACTCATCCCAGTGGGAGTCAGTGAGGAGGGGTCCCACAAAGGATTCTCCTGCCATTGCAGTCAGAGGGGGATCAGAGCAATATTTGCCTTATGGTTTCTTTCTTACGGAAAGATCCTCTGGCAGGATCTTTCCAGCAAGGTTTTGGTGACAAATACCTCACAACCAGTTCCAGGAGTGTTTGTCCAAGATCTGGAATGCCACAGACAACTCAATTTACAGAAGCGTCACAGGATTTGTGGATCATTGCATTACTAATAAAAGAGAGGACAGAGCAGATCTCAAGAGGCACTCGGGGTAATTTTACCCAGATTAATTAAACTCATTATTTCCAGGCTGTATCCCACCCACAGCACAGTTATACCCAGGCTTCCCATTTGTTTCTGAGCAGACAAAAAGCAACTGTTAGCTTTACTTCTGTATTTTGCTATCCCCTGACCAACAGCTCAGCTCATGTGGAGCAGAGCTTCTCATACTCACATTGTCCAGGACAAACACTTGAGGGGATCATCTGGGTGGCTTTTACACACATGGCTCATTACTGGTCCTTGATTGGGACCTGACATAATGAGAGTCAAGGACTTTGAGCACTAAGGAGTCGGGGAATTAGGTTTGTGGGAGTTAAAGGGTATTGAGGCAGCTGGGAGGTTCTTATTGGATTACAGGAGCAGGATCCCTGCTGTGCTGGGAAGGGCTGCTGTCCTAGGGCCAGCTCCTCTCAGTTCTGGTGCCTCCTGACACAGCAGGAGGTAAAATGAAGACAAAAGCATCCATGCCTGTCCTGGGAACTGCAAAGTTTCTCAGCTCACTGAAAATTCATAGGTTTTCACAAATGACTCATTTTATGGGAGAGAACAGCAGAAATCCACCCAACCCTTCATTTCCATGGGAAGACAATCTCCCTCACCCTGGCAGAGCCTGGCCAGCAGCTCCCTGCTCCTTTAGCACCAGTGTTGTTCTTGTCTGGTGGCTTCAGCTTTGCTGAGCCCTGGTACAGGGTGCTGACAGATGAGGAGAGTGAAGCCCGGAGCTAAAATTATTCTCTACAAGTAC